>NC_090934.1:1068897239-1069200269 GCF_040938575.1 Ambystoma mexicanum
AACAAAACGTCAAAACAAGACATTTGCTTCTCACATAATGCAACAAACGTCGAAAGCTGTCACTCCAAATCCAGGCTCCTTCGGTGCTTCATATTTCGCTGGCACCCGGAACCATTTCCGCATGTATGCCACCTTTTTGCTGGTGCGCAGACACGGCGGTTAATGCGTGGCATATGCTGCAGGATGAGTCACATGTTTACCAATGACATGTGACCGGAAGTACACAGTCCCGGTGCGGTCGTTGATGGCTTGACGGATGCAAATACTTCATATTAATATTTTTCATCTCCTCGGTCCTGGCTCTCAGAAAGCTCTATAATCTATCATCAGCCTTTGATAAAAGAACAGCCGACTCCATAGGTTGGAATCCAACAGGCGGCTTTTTGTTTTCTAATAAAAGTTTTAAAAAATAAAGTCTATCATGCGAACAATGGGCCGAGAGAGGAGATTTCATCTCAGGGAAAGATTTCATTCTGAAATGCTGGGTCTGTTTTTTATAAATTCTATTTGTCACCTTTTTTGAAAAAGTTAAGGAATCACCCCTACTCTAAGTTTATTTGGAATCTTTCCTAATGTTCTGAAGTCTTCAAACATAACTAGTAAATCAGGTAAAAGCAAGGACCAGGGAGTGCCATACAAAAATTGGCTTTTCATTATTTTCAAAGGAATTCAAAGCACATTATATCTTAAGCAAAACAAGGTTTTCACCAATTCCTCTTGCTGCTCCAGCTATGCATTTATCTGCACCTTTGGCTATATCTTTCAAACTCTCTTTTATAGTTTTCAACTCGTATAATTCATCTTCAAATGATTTTGTCACAATACACATTTTCATTAGGTCTTTCCCCACCTTCCCTTCTTCATTCTTCTGTTTCTCCATTCTCTGAGACAAATCCAGGATGTTCTGGAAGAAGGACTGCGTACACTTCTCATGTTGATCTTTCCACTTGACTCTGCTTTGGAATGTAACATTTTGTATTTCTATTTATTTGAAGAACAGGGATGTTCGTTTCAATCAGAAATGACTTGAAATAACACATTTACAGATTGAGGAGGTATTCCCACGAAGAGGGCCTGTACAATAACACAAATGTGAGAACTAGGGGTGAGCCAGTTTATGGGGATGTTAAAAAGTAGCACATATACTAGGGGCAAAAGAAACAGAAAATATATATATAAGAAAGCAGGTGACTAACCGAGGAAACATTACCCTAAATGGGCAAGTGCTTCGAAGTAAAGAGGAGTACTATATAAATAAACACATTTACATTATCAAGTGTCACTGGAGGTAGTGGTGAGGACAGGTTGGGAGGATAGATCCAGGGGTGCTCTCACTTTAGCCAGTAAGTGAAGTTTAAACTGAGCTTTGAATAGATCCACAGTTGGGGTGCTTTGATTGTGATCGGCAGAGTGAAGAGAGGGTCGTTGGAATGCCCCTCTTGACCCTTATAAGCATGACAACCCGAAGAGCCAGAAATGCAAGATGCTAGTCACTCTTTGGCCAGCCCCCAGGATGGCCAGTGCCATCTACATATGCGAACAGATACTCTCTCAGACAACCATTCAAACCATATCCAGCTGACGCCTTCCTTGATACAGGTGCCTCAACACTGATCATGGATGCAGGTGCCCCACTGGACCTGATTGACTAGTGAAAAATATCCTGACATCATTAGAGACACCACGACATAATAACGCTAGCCACGAAGCAAACTCTCATCCCTGCAAGAAGTTACACAGTCACACACTTGCACACACGAAGAACATGCTTACACAGTTCGGTAGATAGAGGACAGATACATATACATACTGTCGAAAGACTTTCTTATTTTCTCTCATTAGCCAAACTCAGAAAAACGCAAAAACGCAAGAGATGCAGAGCAAGCTTGCAGTCGCTTATTGCATTTAACCATATGGGAATACAGGATTGTAGAAGGAACCAGAAGGACCAAGTAACACTGACCCATTAGGAAAATAACGCAATATAGACATATAAAAATCATAGCATAATTGTAGTAGATTATGAAGCCACAGGTCACAAAATATGGGATGAAGGAAAACAGATTTTGCAGCACACTGTGCAGGGATGGTGCTCACAGCTAAGGTCAGAGAAAAGCAGAACATTCCTGGCCCCAGGGACAACGAGCCGCCTGCAAAATAACGGAATAAATCCTCACTAATTGCAGACAGAAAAGCTCAATTTTGGGGTCTTCACCCACGTGGTCCGGCCGAGCTGAACAATGGCCATTTACCCGCAGTGGGAAGAGGAGTGGTTCCCAGCGAAGCAAACAAGAATTAATACATGTGTTGTTTTACAACATTGCAACCTGCAGGCACTCTCTAAGGCAAAAGGGTTATACCAGTAGCAACAATGGCAACAGTCTTTCTCATCACCTTCAGATGGTACACAGAGCGCTGAGAACAGAGCTGGATCCCAGGCCTGGGGAGACCAGCTCCAGCCAATGAGGGAACATAAATCCAGGGGTGGATGACAAAGAGCAAGGGCCAATGGTAATCCTGCGACCCTGCAACAATGTAATAGAGAGTTTTTGAGGAAGACTCAGCCAAAGCCACCTAACATGTGAGGACCAATCAGCTAACCTCTATAGATGCCGTCTATAGGCACTACCAGACCAGGCACCCAATAGTGTAAGCTCTTAGGTTGTTGGGGAAGAGCCCCAACGTGTGATGTCACACACTAACAAAAGCCCCTGACACGGGCTCAGGAGCTGTAATTGTTCAGAGGAGATTTACCTAGCATTTTGTTGCTGGACTGAACTTGTGGGTGGGACAAAGACTGATATAGAAATGGTTATTTCTCCTCTGTGAAGGCTGCAGTGAGCTAAAACATGATTGTAGACCCTCCTGAGTGGATGAAATTCCATATAATAGGGTATTTGACCCATGTTCGTTCTCAGTAGATGGGCTCCCACAATCCTTTGTAATTTGGTAAAACTTGTGGGTTTCACCCTAAGTAACCTGGGGTAATCCAGACGTGGACCACTTGCTCAGTGTGCCTTGGAGAGACTCAGCTTGACCTCAACGAGGAAGCCCAACAATGTCAAAACACATGTCTGGGGTTGCTGATGGTACTCTTGTTCAGAAGAGAATTGCCTAGTATGTCATTGTTGGACTGCCCTTGTGGGTGGGACAGAGACTGATATGCTAATGGATATTTCTCCTCTGGGAAGGGTGCAGTGAGTTAAAACGTGGTTGTAGACCCTCCTGAGTGGATGTAATTCCATAGAACAGGGTATTTGACCCAATGTCTGTTCTCAGTTGAGGGGCTTCCACACTGCTTTGTATCTACAGAATGACGACTACAATACAAATCAATATGTCCTGAATCTGAGATGATCCATACTTGCACAGTATTAAAAATTGACTCTTCTTCAAGTTCTGATGTAGCTAGATATATGAAAGCTGATATACTGGAAATAAAGAGATCAATAGTATTACAAAGGGAAAGGGCCTGGGAAACTTTAATTGAATCAGCAACAAAGTATGACTCATGTGCATTTTGGGCTATTGTCTCAGGAGGGGTGAAGAGCACAAGATGCTACTGGAGACCGAAATTGACACATTCCAGAGGTATGCTGGGTGGCTCACTTTTCTGCATGTTATAACGCAAATTCCACTGTTTGTATCTTTTTGCCTTTCTCCTGCATCAAGATAGTCCCCAGCCCTTTCTCACTGGCATCCAGATACAAACAAACGTCCCAGTCCTCCTTAAACCCCTCCAAATTTGAGGCCGTAGTTAAACACTCCCTTATGACATTCATCACTCCATGCATATCATGCACCTTTTTTTGCCTAAAGCCCTCATCTCTTTGGTTCTCTCTGCCAAATTACTGACTCATTTTCCATAATACCCCACCAATCCTAAATACGAGGACAACTAATCTTTGTCCTTCGGCAGACTACTTTCTTTTATCGCCTCCACAGCAGCCATCTTGGGTCTAATAACCTCCGCAGACAACTCATACCCTAAATCTTGAAGTTTACCCAATCTGAACTTACATTTCTCCAAGGATATAGTCAGCTCAGCCACACACAATCTCCTCAACACGTACTTCACTCTGTCATCATACTCATTCATATTTCTCCCCCACACAAGAATGTTGTTCTTATAACAATATACTCCTACCATGCCCTTCAACAACCTACTCATCACTTGTTGCAGATATCAACCCAAAGGACATTCTTCTGCAACGAAAGAGTCCAAATGGTGTTATGAATGAAGTCAAGTCTATAAATTTATGATGCAAACACACCTGATGATAAGCTGCCTTCATCTCTATGGTGGAAAACATGGTTGCGTCTGTAATTTCCGCTAATAGGTGCCCTATCTTGGGTAATGGCAAACTAGCAGGTACTACACACTTGTTGAAGCCCCGAAAGGTCTATGCGTAAATGTACACTTCCATTAGGTTTTCACACTGCCACAATAGGACTAATCCATACTGCGGCCTCTGCCTCTTCTATAATTCCTTCATCCAACATTCTTTTGAGTTCTTTTCACTATCAGATCTGAAAGCCAATGGTATCCCTCTGGGTTTGGCTCTGACCGCACCACACCTGGTTTTAATTTTATAAGATGTACAGAACCCTTCAAACATCCTGTTACGGGTTCAAAGACACTTAGAACCCATTTGATGACTTCAGCATCACACGCACTCACCTTGCTCACATCTTCTTTAACTTTGTGTGCTACCACAACCTGAGAGGGATGATCAGGGTCAAATCTAATCCCCAGATCCGCCCGAACATCCCATGATAAAAGATGACCCTCTTTTCGCGTCACGCTCATCATGTCGGTAGTCCGGCGTCCCTTTAACTAAATTTCTGCCCAAAATTCTCCCAATATATCTATTGGAATATCACCATAGGCATGAGCCGCTACCATGGGTTCTTGCAGCTCGCAACAGTGAAGCCTTTGTCTCCAAGTATCAAAATTCACCAAAGTATAGTCAGCACCACTGTCAATTAGTATTCTCACACTGACATTGTCCATCTGTATTCCACATGTGGCGTCCTCCTCTTGGGATTAGCATCAACCACATTAACCAAACACGTTTCATCCTCTTCTTCATCCACATCCTGCCAGTGAGTCATGTCATCTTGCACATATTTTACACTGCCAAACTTAGACCAGTGTTCACAACACTGGGCCAGATGCCCTTTTCTCCTGCATTCTCTACACACAACATGTTGGGCAAAACATTGCTTATCATTTGCAAGATGATCCGAATTCCCACATCTATAACATTTCCTTTCATTTGCCCTCCCATCATTCCTCTTTGGCTCAGGCTGCGTTTTGGAGGTCTCCTTAAACACCTCTTTTTGTCCAGGTTCCCTGCGTCCCTTTACTTTTTCAATTAGGTTTGTACTGGGCTCCTGCATCTTCCCAGCATCAGCATCCAGTTATTTAATGCAAGATTCAGTATGCTCCACCAGTTTTGCAATATCTATGGCTCTTTCAAAAGTCACGTCTACCCCAGAACCACCTTCTCACCTTAATGCCTCCCTCACTTCATGATTACAAGACCTCATCATTAATTGATCTCACAAATGCTCATCCCTGCAGTGATCAAAATCGCACTTGATTGCCAGGCCACCCAACACCGTCATTAATTCCTCAATGGACTTGCTCTTCTTCCGGTCTCCAATTATGAATTGCTATCTGGCAAGAAATGTATGTTCTTCCTTTGTGAAATAATGATCCTGTTTTTTCAAAGAAATTTCAAAATTGCTCAAACCTTCTGCCTTGGCTTCTGTTCAGTAAGGCAATTTCATGAATGTTGCCTGCCCTATCTGACCCAAACAAGGATACAGTAGTGAGTCCTTCCTATCTGTAGCAAACACACTCCCATACACTCCATGCAAGTACTTAAAAAAACCTTCCTTTCAGTCAGACCACATAATCAGTGGCTCACCTGCTTCTGGTAAAGAAAAACGCTGGTCCAGTGATGTTCATCCTGATCCTAGTTTGCCATAATATATGCGACGCAAACCAGAACATGCAATACATGGTGCCGTGTATGGTGCCGAACGAAATCCACACACAAATCCTTGGTTCAGGCTACACAAAAAGCCTGCCTGACCTTAAAATGGCTGCCCTCCCTCCCTTGTAAAGTGTCTGATGTCCTAAAGTGCATGACTCTTAATTTGTCGCCAACAACTCACACTTTTACATAAACGGAATGGTCGCTGTGGCAACTAGTTTTCGCACTGCAAGTGCATCTGTTCACACCAGTGATTAATTGCCACTGTTGCTGTGGCAACCAGGTCCTCTTCACTGAGTGCGTGACTGCATGCGCCATGCTCACACCTGGCCCAAAATATATATTATATCCACCTTTGCACAAAACCGGCATGTGCACGCAAGCAGCAGCGGGGTACAACCATCGACCCCAATGGCTCCGGGTCCCGGTATGCTGGCATGAAGAGGGCAGGAGTCCTTTGCAAAGGCTGCCGCAGCAACACAAAGCAGGCAAGACACTCAGCGGCCCGATCCGGCAAGTAACCCATTTGAAACTCCGCTCCTTGGCAAAATGATCCACTGGAGGGAGTCCGATCCTCTGGCTCCCGATGCACAGGCCTGGCTGGGGCTGCAGCAGGACCAGAGTTCTTCAAACACTCGTTGCCAGTATCAAATAGCCAGAGGCTGCAGTCAAGGTAATCATAACTTTTATCACCTTGTATAAAGCATATTCATGAATACACGTTGAAGCCCCAGCCTTTCACCTCTTCAACTGACTCTCCTTTTTCTAGCAAAATATTCTCCATTCCAGAAGGGGCCTGGAACATCATACAGCATTCCAGGTCCCAATGCCTGGATGAATATGCAACGTGTAAAACTATAAACAATGAACAGTGCTGTGTACAGTGCTAACATGTAACACAGGGCATGCATGACAGTCTTTTATACCATTTCTGTATTATGCACATAGCTGTAGCCACATAAGCCAAATGAGTGTATTAGTTAAAACAGACGCTAAAGATAGATGCAGAACATAAAAGGAGACAGTGCACTCACGGACTGCAAAGTAAGATATCCTTTCTTAGACAAGAAGTGTCAGGCGGCAGACTAGTGGGGCACGAGGATAGCAGTCCTGTGGCCACAGACTCCCATCCCTGACCTCCCAGGCAGTTGTAACTGGTATTGAAATGATGGTACACTCACACCATGCAGGAAAGGATTGATGCTTTATTGAGTGTAAGAGTTAGCCCACCGCCTCTGTCAGCAACACAACTATAATCAGTCCTGAGCATTCCTCCTAAGCATCTTTCCCCTTGCATTCCATGTTCTATGTTCTACAGCTGCTCTGAATGTAAAGCATGGAACACAGAGCCCTGTAATGGTTACACTGTTATGGTTGCACAATAAGATATTACAGGTATGTTATAAGGACAGCAGCCACAGATCCCTTGAATCCCCCCTCCATCCCACAGGCAGATGGTAATGGACAACCACAAACACCTGAAGGTGTTTCGGGGTAAGAAGGAAAAAGACCAGTTTTATAACTCCAGCTGAAAAAGAAGAAACATGAAACATTTAGCACTGTAACATGAGAGGGTACACAGCAAAGGGTGCTCATGAGTAGCCTGTGGAGGGTCACAGAACCTAGAGAGACAGATAAAAAGAGCCATACGTTGCCAGGGTGGGGGACGACGACTAGGTCTGTGATGCACATTGTTCCTTCAAGGCAGGATGGTAGTCACTTCAGCGGTGTGTGATGTTTCTCTGGAGCAGGTTATACTGACTCCAGTAGGGGGCGATGTTTCAATAGAACAACATGCCATGGTCTGATGGCATGCAGCTAGTGGTCCCCTAAGGAACTGCGAGGTAGAAATGGCAGGAGCGGGAGTGGGGGGAAGGAACCTGGCGAGCCACGAAGCACAGTCACAAAGTCCTTGTGGTTAAGCACACCATAGACCCAACCATCCCTGCAACGGAATCTCATGAGCTTTGAGGACCAAGACATAAAAAGAAGGGATACGAGGGGAAGAGGGAACATCGGGAAGACAAACAGAAAGCGGACACGCACAGACGCCAGTTTCTCCTGGTTCTGCAAGCACTAACAGAGGAGCGCAAGTCTATCCTATCCCTCTTCCTTCACTAACGTATCCCACCCACATTTTTACAGGACCACGTGTGCACCTGGAGACCATGCAAATGGTAGTGGTACTTGGTAGAAATCTACATAAGGTCATAAATCCTGAGAGTCAAAAAGGGATGTTAAAACCTGGCATAATCGAATGAAGCCTGGTTCAACAGCACTTTTCAGGCAGAGCAGGGGCACGAAATGGAATTACTATTTGTGCCTCCCTCTTCCCAGACCCGGATTCCATAGGAGCCCATTATAAGCGCCTCCTCTCACTTGCGTACATTGCAGGAGACAATTACAGTTCTCTATATGACAAAAGTCAAAAATGCATGGAAACATCTTTTCACCATGATTTGCACGCAACATTTGCTCTTCGTTGTACAAATGAGCAACAATTGCATTGAGGGGGCCAAAGTGTCTGTTAGCGTACCCCTCCATGCAGTTTAGAGCTTTTAGAACATGACCCTCCCCCGCTGTCTTCGATAGCACTTTCAGTTTTTAATGGCTCGGTTTTTGCGCCCTACATTTCTCAAATAATTTTAAATATTGGGGACCAACCGTCCAAACCTGCAATCATTGGTCCTAGGCAGGCACGCTTGCCTTCAGCCAGACCTATGAATCGTCTGGAAGCAATTGGCCTTCAATATTTGTAGTGCAGCAAATGACACTCTTTTCTTTCCTTTTTCAAAAACCGGACAGATCGGCGGTCGAAGGGGGATTGGAAAATAGGGCAGGCAGAGAAGAAAAGAAAAAAAGATGCTAGTGTTGGTAGCAAATATATTCAGAATTATTTTTTAAAAAGTCCTACACTAACAGACACTGCGAGGCCAATATCCTCCAGAGGAGGTGGCAGTGCGTCCTGAAGTAGACCAAAGGCAATGCCACTCGAAAGCAGATAATCATTTTAGTCTATTTTATTTGGGATTTCTCCTCAGTAACTGAGAAAGTTACTTCCTTTTGTGTACTATGCTCAAGGTAGGCCGAGGAAGAGGAGCCTGCAGCGGTACGGCACGATATTAAGCTGATCTATGGCTTCATCTCGAAGTTGCTTTCAGGAAAACCTATATTCCAGGGGATGAATGCTTCATCTCATCCGCGTGCATTAGGTGGATAAAGGTGAGTTTTGTTTCCCTCATATACACATTGGTGCTTTCTAAAGGATGAGGTTCATGTCCTTGGTTGAGTGTTCCTCAGTTCCTGTAGATGAGACCTGAATAATGTTTTCCCAAACCACACATAATTGACTGAATTGCATTGCCCCGGTCGGTTGGGCCAGAAGGCCTATTAGGTGTTTCAGGACTGCACACCCTGATTGTGGGCATACCGCAAAGCCTTCCATGTGAAATGAGTATTTGCTTCATGGTGAGACGTCCACTTGATGAGGGTTTAGGAAGACACTTTTTTCTGGGTTTCCTGATGTACATTGTACTGTTGCTCAAATTGACAGAACCCCCTGGAAACATGCCCCTCAAAGTAACACTTTGCATTGGCGATGTGGTATTTCTATTGAAAAAACTAAGAACATTCTATTCACTTGTTTGTGTATATATAAGATGCACATGAGAATGAATTCCATTCAGGGAAATGTGCTCCCTACAATCCCTCCCCCTTTTCCCTAAATCTCTCTGTGTGTCAAACTTAATAGTACGCCTGCTTTCCCTCAGGCACACATCCCGTGCAACGACCGAACTAGGATCAGCAAGGAGCTCTTTTTGGTAAATACTGGATTCCTTTGCTCTCTTTCTGATTTCCAGAAACAGATCCAGTCTCTGACAAACGCACAGAGACTTAAAGTGCCAATGGAATCAAGGTTTAAGGATATAGCTCAGAGATTTAAAGTGGCAATGGAATCAAGGTTTAAGGATAGCTCAGAGACTTAAAGTGGCAATGTGATCAAGGTTTAAGGATAGCTCAGAGACTTAAAGTGGCAATGCGATCAAGGTTTAAGGATAGCTCCGAAACTTAAAGTGGCAATTTGATCAAGGTTTAAGGATAGCTCAGAGACTTAAAGTGGCAATGTGATCAAGGTTTAAGGATAGCTCAGAGACTTAAAGTGGCAATGTGATCAAGGTTTAAGGATAGCTCAGAGACTTAAAATGGCAATGTGATCAATGTGATCAAGGTATAAGGATAGCTCAGAGACTTAAAGTGGCAATGTGATCAAGGTTTAAGGATAGCTCAGAGACTTAAAGTGGCAATGCGATCAAGGTTTAAGGATAGCTCAGAAACTTAAAGAGGCAATGTGATCAAGGTTTAAGGATAGCTCAGAGACTTAAAGTGGCAATGTGATCAAGGTTTAAGGATCCACAGTGTCTCCTGCTCTTTCTAGACCTCTCATTGTTTGCGAGCATCTGACAATTCATCTGCCTGTGACTGTAACTGGTTTTAAAGGCATGGGTAGGTCTGATAGTCAGCAATGAAACATGTTTCCTAAACCTCTGCATGACAGGCAGGAAGAAGATATAGAGAATGGGATTGACATGTGACACGGCCAATCAGTGCAGTCCTGCCTAGATCCCTTTCCCTAACTTAGCATATAGGAAAGCAATCGGCCAAGTCAATACCTTTCCTTGTTTTTTTTAAATAAGCGTGAGGATGCATGCCAAGTAATACTTGT
Source organism: Ambystoma mexicanum (assembly GCF_040938575.1). Taxonomy (NCBI): domain Eukaryota; kingdom Metazoa; phylum Chordata; class Amphibia; order Caudata; family Ambystomatidae; genus Ambystoma; species Ambystoma mexicanum. The sequence goes on from NC_090934.1 coordinate 1,068,907,968, forward strand.
GAGAGAGTCTCTCAACTAGAAGCACTGTTAGAAATTCTCAAAGCCCACTTCCATCCCTCTATTTAAACAATGGAATGGTGGACTTTGTTAGGTACTCATTTCTGCTCATAAATCGAGTGTTTTCCTGCCATTCACAATGATGAGAAAAAAGTCCTGCGAAGGCTTTTTCAGATGTTTGTGTTTTTTACAGAAATTGAAAGGAAAATTAAACAAGGTTGAGTGAAGGCTGCATCCTCTAGTTGCCCTTAAGCTATTGAGGGACCGAATAGCATTACTCATTGGGTCCAGCCTAACCAAATGTCACATGTCCTTCCCTGAGTTTTAATTCCCACTCCGTCCACCCCACTGGACAAACAAGCAAAGGGCAATTGGCAAAGAGAACATGTCTGAATGATTGCAAGGCTCACCATCCCCAACCTTTCCCAAGATGGTCGCTAACATCTCATTATATGTACTCATAACAGCGTAATCCAATGTACTCGCCTGAACCATCACTATTTCTGATGCAACTGAACCATGTACTCCTCCATTCATGGACAGAAGTGGACGATATATTCTTGGTCACTGCTGATCTCTGTAACTGCATTTTTCTTTGGTAGTGACTAGTGCAGCTATAGCGTTCACTGTTAGTGGACCGTGCAAATGTATTCCTGGTCTGCTGTGGCTGAACCTGAACTCTACACTCCCTCCTACCACCTTTACCACCCCCTAATCATGCCCATTCCCATCCCCCCATGCCACCATATCACAACCTTTTCACCAAAGATTTCCAGGCCCTGTCCCTACTGGTACCCCAATCACCTACCTTCTCTGAAATCTCATGCTGTCTCTAGCCGGCCACCACCTCCGAAATGAATCTCCAATCGCTCAGCTCATTCTCATTCTAAACGTATTCACCCCTATCCTCTTCCTGCCGGAGTCTCCCCACCACTCTCAGATCACCCCTGGCCCCACTAAATGTATGCCAGGGCTCTGGTATGTCTGATCACTTTGCAACAAGACTGATCACTTTGACTCACACCTCCTCCCCCTCGGAGGTGTAGTCAGGGTAGGGCCTGAGCAGGCACGGCCAACCCAAGATCTGTAAATGCCCACTCAGGAGCTCTGTGTGGGCATTTACAGATGTTAATGCCACTGCAGTGGGCCCAGCTACATTAGCTTCAAGAACTACTTTTTAGACAATCCTGGCTACGCCTCTGCTCTCCCTCGCAGTGATGTCCAACCTCAAACTCACATAATAAGTCTATCACTTTCTCCCGCACCCTAAACGATCCAAACAAAGAAGTGGGATGAGTTCCACTGTCAGATTGATACCCCATTCCCTCCTCTACCCTTGACATCCATTCCATTTTCCTGTGCTTACTTTGGTATTCAGCTCCTTGCTATAGGTCCTCATCTCACAATTCTCACCTACTGCCTCAAGGAACCCTTGTGCACTTTTTCTAAAGACCTCAAGCTCCCAACCTTTACTTTGAAGCACTGCCCTCTGATGTTCCAGCCACGCATCGTCTTGACTCCCCCATTTCTTACTTAACCTTATATTTTCTTTACTCCATAAAATCTAACACCCTTTTATCAACAATTCTCCCTCTGCCTGCTCTTTGCTGCAGTTCACTGTATCCATCCCTTCTTCGCTCTGCTTTCTTTTATCACCAAATGTACATTCAGGTCTGACTTCATTATGTACTATATAAGTCAAGTCAGTCTCCCTCTCCAATAAGGAATCCGATAATGGAACAGATAATTTGAATCATTTGATTAAGCTGTGGCTTGTGAAATTGCACCTGACGAAGAGTTTTTCAAACCATTATTTCAGGGGCGTGGGTGCAGATCCATGGAAGGGGCGATGGCATTGTGCCTAAATTCAGCTGACACATCGGCAGTGTCCACCATCAGCCAATACCTGAAGTGGGTCTGAGAAAACAGCAAGGACTACGCTAATAATCTTGAGTATGCACCTTATTTGTATTGTGTTGGATTATGTGTTTCATCTATTTTATGCTTTTTATTATCCCTTGATGTGTGATGGTATGTGCGATTTAATGACTTGTGTGTTGAAATAAAGCTTATGAAAAGAATCCATCCTTCTTGGAATTCAATCGATCAATCATTACTCCCTTCAAACTGCTATCCCACTTGTTCTTTCACTCGCTTTCACCTTCTTCCAAGCCATTTAGCAGCTGAGGACAACCATGCACCGCCATAGATGCCACTAACAAAACAAATCACTCCCCGTCTCCCAACACCTCATCTGACATTTACTGCACCAAGTCATGCAGTTACACTCATCTCATCTCATCTCTTCTTTTCTCTTTGTTCTGATTATACTCCTTGTTTATCCCCCTAGACCTCTGTATCCCATCCTCTCTATCTGCTGATGGCTTTGCTTGCTACTTCTCCATTGAACTCTCTATACAATCTACAACCCACTGATTGTTATCCTTTCTCTTCCTTCTGCCCCCTCTTTCTCTCCATCGCCATGCATCCTCATCCCTCTTCCACTCTGACCTTTCACTTACCACTCTGGTGCAATAGCCTCCTATTCTTTGGTCTAGTTATCCATGCTGGGCCCCATTAACTTCTTCATGGCTGAGATTTGCAAGGAAAATCTCACATACATGCCCCCCTTTTCAACCTCTCTCGCTCCACCAGGACCTATCCAACTTTCTTCAATGTGCTCAGTCTGAAAGGTATCTTAAAGGAACCTAAAGTTGACTACTACAACCCTGCCAGCAATCATCTCCTCACTCTTCTTCCCCCAACTACATCATGACCTCCCTGGAAAACATGCACTATGCGACCCTGGGCAGTCTTTAAATGTGGGTCCTTCAACGATCACGCCACAGAAACAGTGCTAACTCACATCATAAAGACCGCACTACTGCTCACCACTCAACTTTCATCTATCCTAATCCTTCGTTATCTCTCATTGCTATTCAATATTGGCCCCGCATCGATACTGGCATATATCGCACACTTCAGCTTCCAGGAGAGTGCGCTTGCTTGTATTGCCTCTTACTTGGCTGGAAATATCCTCTGGCTGGTAACATCCTCTTCCACACCCTTTCCGGTCTGTCCTGCAAGGATCTATCCTTGGTCCCCACACAAATAATCTTCTTATTGAATATGATAGGTTATTTATAACACGCTTAATACCCAGAGGTTTCTAAGCGCGGACCGTGGATCGAACCTGTGTTGCTCAGCATCGTCTTGCTTTCAAGGCGAGCATGTTGCCCCTTATCTATCCTCCCGAGACTATTCACCTTCTTCCCCAGATTACTGACTGCCCTTCCGCCCTCACTGCCTGATGCTTAAATCCTCAAAACCTATGGTCATGCGTCTGCCATCTTAAAATGATTCAGCCACCCTCCTGTTTCCCCCATATTTTCCCATTGGCACCCTGAGCCTATCTCTAAAGGATTGCAACTCTGGAGGTGTTTTTGACAGTAATCTGAAACTACTACAGTCATTTATATCTCCCTTAAACCCTTGCAAGTTTAACCTGAACAGTCTTGCGATTCATCCTTAACTCACTTTTCAATTCACTGAGCCTCTCCTTTCCACGCTGGTCTTCAGCAGACAGTACTACTGGTACAGCCTCTTCGGTGCACTCCGTCTGTGCTTCCTTACGCCGCTTGAGAAGGTGTCCAAGAATTAGCTACATGACTAACATCCCGGAACATGTTGTGAAGAAGGCTACCACATTTGGCAATATGGAATATGTTGTAAAATGTTCTGTGCCTATTTTAAATGGAGTTCACTTAGCACCACAGACTGACAGGTCACACACAGTGCTAACACAGATGATGGTGATCAGTGCCCTGAATCTCATGGCAACACATTGCAGGATACCAATGGTGCCACACCTGCAATTGTTCCTGCTACTCATTCCAGGCGCATGTACTAAGTGGTGTTGGAAGATTTTAGGATAGGTTCCTTGGCCGAAATCCACTCTCCCGCTTCCATTGGTGTAAGTGACATGGCATTAACGTGGGGCTTTCAGTATGGTTTTCCAAGTACAGTAATGGTTGGAAGAGGAAATTATGGGCCCAATTCATGGAATTATTTGCACGGAAAACAGGGAACTTGCATGCCAAACTGTGTGTGTAATCCCGTTCATCGAATTTGAATAGACAGGATTTTCTTTGGACTTGGGTGGATTTCGCGGTGGCCCGGCATGCCCCTGCGAGCGTCCGAGTGCCTTGCGTGAGATACCATCCAGAGCGTGGGCATGGCTTGCGCAGAGAGTGGGAAAGGGGCCGGGACACATAAAATGGGGAAGAACATGCAGAAAAAGTGGGCATTACGACAGACGGCCCGCAGGCAGTCCATCGCGGCATGCCCACAATTGCATGGGACAATACGCATTCAGGGATCTGACCGCTCAACCTCCCGGCAGGGAAATGGCCATGCAAAGCCCTCATACTATCCGAAACCTGAAGGCAGGCGTACAGACACTTGTGCATAGGATTCACCGTGCAGAGGTAAGATCGGGTGTCGGATTTAGGGGTGCCTAGGTTCCGATTTAACTTAGGGGCGTCTGTACGCAGTGTAGCAGGATGCAGGAACGGGTTTACGGGGGTTCGCACACAGATTTTTAGAGTTTTAGGGGGTGCCAGTAACAGTTGCGTGCCTGCTTGCGAGGGACCCCACTCACTGTTTTGAGGGTGCATTTATTCACGCTCGGGGAGCAAGCAAAGGTGGCTGTTTATGGCTGTTTTGAGTTGCAAAGAATGTGTCGGGAGCGTTTCATCTGCGACTTGCGCATACGTTTACTTTGCATGAACAATTACATGAATAGGCGGAGTGCGCAGAAAAACCTCTGCACACAGGCTTGTGCAGTGACTTTTTCGGCGAAGGGGCGTTGCAGGATTTCTACGCACTTTTCCATGAATCGGGCCCTATATGTCTTTTGAAGGTGTGCCAGACTATTCATTGGGAATTTTGCGCTATTTCCGAGCTTGGTAGAAAGAACAGCCTCTGGCAATAACATAAACAAAAGAAAAACAGGTGCAAAAATCCCAATGTATAGTCTAGCACCACTTCAAAGGACATAATTTCCTCTTGCAACCATTGCTGTACTTGGAAAACCATACTGAAACCCCCCACGTTAATGCCAATGGAAGAGGGAGAGCGGGTTTCAGCAGAAGAACCAGTGGCGTAGGCAGCTTTAGGTGGGGTGGGGAGAAGGCAGATAACAGGGCGCCAACAGGAGGCTGGAGGGTGCACTGGCCACCTGGGGGTCACGGGGTTAACCACCCCTTTTCCCCCCACTGGCTCCACCACTGCACTTACACCATATTATGCTCTAAGGCATTCTGGGTGCAATTTTTACCTCAGCACAGCAGGGTATTTACCACTGCATAGGCGGTCCTTGTCATTGTGACCGCGTGGTGGCCTCCTTTGCCACCTGATTTTGGTTTTTGGCATGGGTCCCGCTTCATGCACCGCAGGCCATGAGGCACTCCCTCACAAAAAATTATGACATGCCTCATTCGTGGAGCTTCAATGAAGCAGAGTGAGACCACTTGCATCACCTGGAAAAAAATAAAATATGTAGGGAAGGTACCCATTGTAAAAAAAAAGAATGTTAATATTGAAAAACATGTATTTCCCCGCGCGTTATTTGTTGTGCAGCCTTGGTTTCCGAGCGACAGTCTGCTGGTTTTTGTGCCGCATGAAAACAAAACGTCAAAACAAGACATTTGCTTCTCACATAATGCAACAAACGTCGAAAGCTGTCACTCCAAATCCAGGCTCCTTCGGTGCTTCATATTTCGCTGGCACCCGGAACCATTTCCGCATGTATGCCACCTTTTTGCTGGTGCGCAGACACGGCGGTTAATGCGTGGCATATGCTGCAGGATGAGTCACATGTTTACCAATGACACGTGACCGGAAGTACACAGTCCCGGTGCGGTCGTTGATGGCTTGACGGACGCAAATACTTCATATTAATATTTTTCATCTCCTCGGTCCTGGCTCTCAGAAAGCTCTATAATCTATCATCAGCCTTTGATAAAAGAACAGCCGACTCCATAGGTTGGAATCCAACAGGCGGCTTTTTGTTTTCTAATAAAAGTTTTAAAAAATAAAGTCTATCATGCGAACAATGGGCCAAGAGAAGAGATTTCATCTCAGGGAAAGATTTCATTCTGAAATGCTGGGTCTGTTTTTTTATAAATTCTATTTGTCACCTTTTTTGAAAAAGTTAAGGAATCACCACTACTCTAAGTTTATTTGGAATCTTTCCTAATGTTGTGAAGTCTTCAAACATAACTAGTAAATCAGGTAAAAGCAAGGACCAGGGAGTGCCATACAAAAATTGGCTTTTCATTATTTTCAAAGGAATTTTCCCCACCTTCCCATTCTTCTGTTTCTCCATTCTCTGAGGCAAATCCAGGATGTTCTGGAAGAAGGACTGCGTACACTTCTCACGTTGATCTTTCCACTTGACTCTGCTTTGGAATGTAACATTTTGTATTTCTATTTATTTGAAGAACAGGGATGTTCGTTTCAATCAGAAATGACTTGAAATAACACATTTACAGATTGAGGAGGTATTCCCACGAAGAGGGCCTGTACAATAACACAAATGTGAGAACTAGGGGTGAGCCTGTTTATGGGGATGTTAAAAAGTAGCACATATACTAGGGGCAAAAGAAACAGAATATATATATATATAAGAAAGCAGGTGACTAACCGAGGAAACATTACCCTAAATGGGCAAGTGCTTCGAAGTAAAGAGGAGTACTATATAAATAAACACATTTACATTATCAAGTGTCACTGGAGGTAGTGGTGAGGACAGGTTGGGAGGATAGATCCAGGGGTGCTCTCACTTTAGCCAGTAAGTGAAGTTTAAACTGAGCTTTGAATAGATCCACAGTTGGGGTGCTTTGATTGTGATCGGCAGAGTGAAGAGAGGGTCGTTGGAATGCCCCTCTTGACCCTTATAAGCATGACAACCCGAAGAGCCAGAAATGCAAGATGCCAGTCACTCTTTGGCCAGCCCCCAGGATGGCCAGTGCCATCTACATATGCGAACAGATACTCTCTCAGACAACCATTCAAACCATATCCAGCTGACGCCTTCCTTGATACAGGTGCCTCAACACTGATCATGGATGCAGGTGCCCCACTGGACCTGATTGACTAGTGAAAAATATCCTGACGTCATTAGAGACACCACGACATAATAACGCTAGCCACGAAGCAAACTCTCATCCCTGCAAGAAGTTACACAGTCACACACTTGCACACACGAAGAACATGCTTACACAGTTCGGTAGATAGAGGACAGATACATATACATACTGTCGAAAGACTTTCTTATTTTCTCTCATTAGCCAAACTCAGAAAAACGCAAAAACGCAAGAGATGCAGAGCAAGCTTGCAGTCGCTTATTGCATTTAACCATATGGGAATACAGGATTGTATAAGGAACCAGAAGGACCAAGTAACACTGACCCATTAGGAAAATAACGCAATATAGACATATAAAAATCATAGCACAATTGTAGTAGATTGTGAAGCCACAGGTCACAACATATGGGATGAAGGAAAATAGATTTTGCAGCACACTGTGCAGGGATGGTGCTCACAGCTAAGGTCAGATATAAGCAGAACATTCCTGGCCCCAGGGACAAGGAGCCGCCTGCAAAATAACGGAATAAATCCTCACTAATTGCAGACAGAAAAGCTCAATTTTGGGGTCTTCACCCACGTGGTCCGGCCGAGCTGAACAATGGCCATTTACCCGCGGTAGGAAGAGGAGTGGTTCCCAGCGAAGCAAACAAGAATTAATACATGTGTTGTTTTACAACATTGCAACCTGCAGGCACTCTCTAAGGCAAAAGGGTTACACCAGTAGCAACAATGGCAACAGTCTTTCTCATCACCTTCAGATGGTACACAGAGCGCTGAGAACAGAGCTGGATCCCAGGCCTGGGGAGACCAGCTCCAGCCAATGAGGGAACATAAATCCAGGGGTGGATGACAAAGAGCAAGGGCCAATGGTAATCCTGCGACCCTGCAACAATGTAATAGATAGTTTTTGGGGAAGACTCAGCCAAAGCCACCTGACATGTGAGGACCAATCAGCTAACCTCTATAGATGCCGTCTATAGGCACTACCAGCCCAGGCACCCAATAGTGTAAGCTCTTAGGTTGTTGGGGAAGAGCCCCAACGTGTGATGTCACACACTAACAAAAGCCCCTGACACGGGCTCAGGAGCTGTAATTGTTCAGAGGAGATTTACCTAGCATTTTGTTGCTGGACTGAACTTGTGGGTGGGACAAAGACTGATATAGAAATGGTTATTTCTCCTCTGTGAAGGCTGCAGTGAGCTAAAACATGATTGTAGACCCTCCTGAGTGGATGAAATTCCATATAATAGGGTATTTGACCCATGTTCATTCTCAGTAGATTGGCTCCCACAATCCTTTGTAATTTGGTAAAACTTGTGGGTTTCACCCTAAGTAACCTGGGGTAATCCAGACGTGGACCACTTGCTCAGTGTGCCTTGGAGAGACTCAGCTTGACCTCAACGAGGAAGCCCAAGAAGGTCAAAACACATGTCTGGGGTTGCTGATGGTACTCTTGTTCAGAAGAGAATTGCCTAGTATGTCATTGCTGGACTGCCCTTGTGGGTGGGAAAAAGACTGATATGCTAATGGATATTTCTCCTCTGGGAAGGGTGCAGTGAGTTAAAACGTGGTTGTAGACCCTCCTGAGTGGATGTAATTCCATAGAACAGGGTATTTGACCCAATGTCTGTTCTCAGTTGAGGGGCTTCCACACTGCTTTGTATCTACAGAATGACGACTACAATACAAATCAATATGTCCTGAATCTGAGATGATCCATACTTGCACAGTATTAAAAATTGACTCTTCTTCAAGTTCTGATGTAGCTAGATATATGAAAGCTGATATACTGGAAATAAAGAGATCAATAGTATTACAAAGGGAAAGGGCCTGGGAAACTTTAATTGAATCAGCAACAAAGTATGACTCATGTGCATTTTGGGCTATTGTCTCAGGAGGGGTGAAGAGCACAAGATGCTACTGGAGACCGAAATTGACACATTCCAGAGGTATGCTGGGTGGCTCACTTTTCTGCATGTTATAACGCAAATTCCACTGTTTATATCTTTTTGTTTTTCTCCTGCATCAAGATAGTCCCCAGCCCTTTCTCACTGGCATCCAGATACAAACAAACGTCCCAGTCCTCCTTAAACCCCTCCAAATTTGAGGCCATAGTTAAACACTCCCTTCTGACATTCATCACTCCATGCATATCATGCACCTTTTTTTGCCTAAAGCCCTCATCTCTTTGGTTCTCTCTGCCAAATTACTGACTCATTTTCCATAATACCCCACCAATCCTAAATACGAGGACAACTCCTCTTTGTCCTTCGGCAGACTACTTTCTTTTATCGCCTCCACAGCAGCCATCTTGGGTCTAATAACCTCCGCAGACAACTCATACACTAAATCTTGAAGTTTACCCAATCTGAACTTACATTTCTCCAAGGATATAGTCAGCTCAGCCACACACAATCTCCTCAACACGTACTTCACTCTGTCATCATACTCATTCATATTTCTCCCCCACACAAGAATGTTGTTCTTATAACAATATACTCCTACCATGCCCTTCAACAAACTACTCATCACTTGTTGCAGATATCAACCCAAAGGACATTCTTCTGCAACGAAAGAGTCCAAATGGTGTTATGAATGAAGTCAAGCCTATACATTTATGATGCAAACTCACCTGATGATAAGCTGCCTTCATCTCTATGGTGGAAAACATGGTTGCGTCTGTAATTTCCGCTAATAGGTGCCCTATCTTGGGTAATGGCAAACTAGCAGGTACTACACACTTGTTGAAGCCCCGAAAGGTCTATGCGTAAATGTACACTTCCATTAGGTTTTCACACTGCCACAATAGGACTAATCCATACTGCGGCCTCTGCCTCTTCTATAATTCCTTCATCCAACATTCTTTTGAGTTCTTTTCACTATCAGATCTGAAAGCCAATGGTATCCCTCTGGGTTTGGCTCTGACCGCACCACACCTGGTTTTAATTTTATAAGATGTACAGAACCCTTCAAACATCCTGTTACGGGTTCAAAGACACTTAGAACCCATTTGACGACTTCAGCATCACACGCACTCACCTTGCTCACATCTTCTTTAACTTTGTGTGCTACCACAACCTGAGAGGGATGATCAGGGTCAAATCTAATCCCCAGATCCGCCCGAACATCCCATGATAAAAGATGACCCTCTTTTCGCGTCACGCTCATCATGTCGGTAGTCCGGCGTCCCTTTAACTAAATTTCTGCCCAAAATTCTCCCAATATATCTATTGGAATCTCACCATAGGCATGAGCCGCTACCATGGGTTCTTGCAGCTCGCAACAGTGAAGCCTTTGTCTCCAAGTATCAAAATTCACCAAAGTATAGTCAGCACCACTGTCAATTAGTATTCTCACACCGACATTGTCCATCTGTATTCCACATGTGGCGTCATCCTCTTGGGATTAGCATCAACCACATTAACCAAACACGTTTCATCCTCTTCTTCATCCACATCCTGCCAGTGAGTCATGTCATCTTGCACATATTTTACACTGCCAAACTTAGACCAGTGTTCACAACACTGGGCCAGATGCCCTTTTCTCCTGCATTCTCTACACACAACATGTTGGGCAAAACATTGCTTATCATTTGCAAGATGATCCGAATTCCCACATCTATAACATTTCCTTTCATTTGCCCTCCCATCATTCCTCTTTGGCTCAGGCTGCGTTTTGGAGGTCTCCTTCCACACCTCTTTTTGTCCAGGATCCCTGCGTCCCTTCCCTTTTTCAATTAGGTTTGTACTGGGCTCCTGCATCTTCCCAGCATCAGCATCCAGTTATTTAATGCAAGATTCAGTATGCTCCACCAGTTTTGCAATATCTATGGCTCTTTCAAAAGTCACGTCTACCCCAGAACCACCTTCTCACCTTAATGCCTCCCTCACTTCATGATTACAACACCTCATCATTAATTGATCTCACAAATGCTCATCCCTGCAGTGATCAAAATCGCACTTGATTGCCAGGCCACCCAACACCGTCATTAATTCCTCAATGGACTTGTTCTTCTTCCGGTCTCCAATTATGAATTGCTATCTGGCAAGAAATGTATGTTCTTCCTTTGTGAAATAATGATCCTGTTTTTTCAAAGAAATTTCAAAATTGCTCAAACCTTCTGCCTTGGCTTCTGTTCAGTAAGGCAATTTTATGAATGTTGCCTGCCCTATCTGACCCAAACAAGGATACAGTAGTGAGTCCTTCCTATCTGTAGCAAACACACTCCCATACACTCCATGCAAGTACTTAAAAAAACCTTCCTTTCAGTCAGACCACATAATCAGTGGCTCACCTGCTTCTGGTAAAGAAAACGCTGGTCCTGTGATGTTCATCCTGATCATAGTTTGCCATAATATATGCGACGCAAACCAGAACATGCAATACATGGTGCCGTGTATGGTGCCGAACGAAATCCACACACAAATCCTTGGTTCAGGCTACACAAAAAGCCTGCCTGACCTTAAAATGGCTGCCCTCCCTCCCTTGTAAAGTATCTGATTTCCTAAGGTGCATGACTCTTAATTTGTCGCCAACAACTGACACTTTTACATAAACAGAATGGTCGCTGTGGCAACTAGTTTTCGCACTGCAAGCGCATCTGTTCACACCGGCGATTAATTGCCACTGTTGCTGTGGCAACCAGGTCCTCTTCACTGAGTGCGTGACTGCATGCGCCATGCTCACACCTGGCCCAAAATATATATTATATCCACCTTTGCACAAAACCGGCACTTGCACGCAAGCAGCAGCGGGGTACAACCATTGACCCCAATGGCTCCGGGTCCCGGTATGCTGGCATGAAGAGGGCAGGAGTCCTTTGCAAAGGCTGCCGCAGCAACACAAAGCAGGCAAGACACTCAGCGGCCCGATCCGGCAAGTAACCCATTTGAAACTCCGCTCCTTGGCAAAATGATCCACTGGAGGGAGTTCGATCCTCTGGCTCCCGATGCACAGGCCTGGCTGGGGCTGCAGCAGGACCAGAGTTCTTCAAACACTCGTTGCCAGTATCAAATAGCCAGAGGCTGCAGTCAAGGTAATCATAACTTTTATCACCTTGTATAAAGCATATTCATGAATACACGTTGAAGCCCCAGCCTTTCACCTCTTCAACTGACTCTCCTTTTTCTAGCAAAATATTCTCCATTCCAGAAGGGGCCTGGAACATCATACAGCATTCCAGGTCCCAATGCCTGGATGAATATGCAACGTGTAAAACTATAAACAATGAACAGTGCTGTGTACAGTTCTAACATGTAACACAGGGCATGCATGACAGTCTTTTATACCATTTCTGTATTATGCACATAGCTGTAGCCACATAAGCCAAATGAGTGTATTAGTTAAAACAGACGCTAAAGATAGATGCAGAACATAAAAGGAGACAGTGCACTCACGGACTGCAAAGTAAGATATCCTTTCTTAGACAAGAAGTGTCAGGCGGCAGACTAGTGGGGCACGAGGATAGCAGTCCTGTGGCCACAGGCTCCCATCCCTGACCTCCCAGGCAGTTGTAACTGGTATTGAAATGATGGTACACTCACACCATGCAGGAAAGGATTGATGCTTTATTGAGTGTAAGAGTTAGCCCACCGCCTCTGTCAGCAACACAACTATAATCAGTCCTGAGCATTCCTCCTAAGCATCTTTCCCCTTGCATTCCATGTTCTATGTTCTACAGCTGCTCTGAATGTAAAGCATGGAACACAGAGCCCTGTAATGGTTACACTGTTATGGTTGCACAATAAGATATTACAGGTATGTTATAAGGACAGCAGCCACAGATCCCTTGAATCCCCCCTCCATCCCACAGGCAGATGGTAATGGACAACCACAAACACCTGAAGGTGTTTCGGGGTAAGGAGGAAAAAGACCAGTTTTATAACTCCAGCTGAAAAAGAAGAAACATGGAACATTTAGCACTGTAACATGAGAGGGTACACAGCAAAGGGTGCTCATGAGTAGCCTGTGGAGGGTGCACAGAACCTAGAGAGACAGATAAAAAGAGCCATACGTTGCCAGGGTGGGGGACGACGACTAGGTCTGTGATGCACGTTGTTCCTTCAAGGCAGGATGGTAGTCACTTCAGCGGTGTGTGATGTTTCTCTGGAGCAGGTTATACTGACTCCAGTAGGGGGCAATGTTTCAATAGAACAACATGCCATGGTCTGATGGCATGCAGCTGGTGGTCCCCTAAGGAACTGCGAGGTAGAAATGGCAGGAGCGGGAGTGGGGGGAAGGAACCTGGCGAGCCACGAAGCACAGTCACAAAGTCCTTGTGGTTAAGCACACCATAGACCCAACCATCCCTGCAACGGAATCTCATGAGCTTTGAGGACCAAGACATAAAAAGAAGGGATACGAGGGGAAGAGGGAACATCGGGAAGACAAACAGAAAGCGGACACGCACAGACGCCAGTTTCTCCTGGTTCTGCAAGCACTAACAGAGGAGCGCAAGTCTATCCTATCCCTCTTCCTTCACTAACGTATCCCACCCACATTTTTACAGGACCACGTGTGCACCTGGAGACCATGCAAATGGTAGTGGTACTTGGTAGAAATCTACATAAGGTCATAAATCCTGAGAGTCAAAAAGGGATGTTAAAACCTGGCATAATCGAATGAAGCCTGGTCCAACAGCACTTTTCAGGCAGAGCAGGGGCACAAAATGGAATTACTATTTGTGCCTCCCTCTTCCCAGACCCGGATTCCATAGGAGCCCATTATAAGCGCCTCCTCTCACTTGCGTACATTGCAGGAGACAATTACAGTTCTCTATATGACAAAAGTCAAAAATGCATGGAAACATCTTTTCACCATGATTTGCACGCAACATTTGCTCTTCGTTGTACAAATGAGCAACAATTGCATTGAGGGGGCCAAAGTGTCTGTTAGCGTACCCCTCCATGCAGTTTAGAGCTTTTAGAACATGACCCTCCCCCGCTGTCTTCGATAGCACTTTCAGTTTTTAATGGCTCGGTTTTTGCTCCCTACATTTCTCAACTGATTTTAAATATTGGGGACCAACCGTCCAAACCTGCAATCATTGGTCCTAGGCAGGCACGCTTGCCTTCAGCCAGACCTATGAATCGTCTGGAAGCAATTGGCCTTCAATATTTGTAGTGCAGCAAATGACACTCTTTTCTTTCCTTTTTCAAAAACCGGACAGATCGGCGGTCGAAGGGGGATTGGAAAATAGGAGCAGGCAGAGAAGAAAAGAAAAAAAGATGCTAGTGTTGGTAGCAAATATATTCAGAATTTTTTTTTAAAAAGTCCTACACTAACAGACACTGCGAGGCCAATATCCTCCAGAGGAGGTGGCAGTGCGTCCTGAAGTAGACCAAAGGCAATGCCACTCGAAAGCAGATAATCATTTTAGTCTATTTTATTTGGGATTTCTCCTCAGTAACTGAGAAAGTTACTTCCTTTTGTGTACTATGCTCAAGGTAGGCCGAGGAAGAGGAGCCTGCAGCGGTACGGCACGATATTAAGCTGATCTATGGCTTCATCTCGAAGTTGCTTTCAGGAAAACCTATATTCCAGGGGATGAATGCTTCATCTCATCCGCGTGCATTAGGTGGATAAAGGTGAGTTTTGTTTCCCTCATATACACATTGGTGCTTTCTAAAGGATGAGGTTCATGTCCTTGGTTGAGTGTTCCTCAGTTCCTGTAGATGAGACCTGAATAATGTTTTCCCAAACCACACATAATTGACTGAATTGCATTGCCCCGGTCGGTTGGGCCAGAAGGCCTATTAGGTGTTTCAGGACTGCACACCCTGATTGTGGGCATACCGCAAAGCCTTCCATGTGAAATGAGTATTTGCTTCATGGTGAGACGTCCACTTGATGAGGGTTTAGGAAGACACTTTTTTCTGGGTTTCCTGATGTACATTGTACTGTTGCTCGATTTGACAGAACCCCCTGGAAACATGCCCCTCAAAGTAACACTTTGCATTGGCAATGTGGTATTTCTATTGAAAAAAACTAAGAACATTCTATTCACTTGTTTGTGTATATATAAGATGCACATGAGAATGAATTCCATTCGGGGAAATGTGCTCCCTACAATCCCTCCCCTTTTTCCCTACAATCTCTCTGTGTGTCAAACTTAATAGTACGCCTGCTTTCCCTCAGGCACACATCCCGTGCAACGACCGAACTAGGATCAGCAAGGAGCTCTTTTTGGTAAATACTGGATTCCTTTGCTCTCTTTCTGATTTCCAGAAACAGATCCAGTCTCTGACAAACGCTCAGAGACTTAAAGTGCCAATGGAATCTAGGTTTAAGGATAGCTCAGAGATTTAAAGTGGCAATGGAATCAAGGTGTAAGGATAGCTCAGAGACTTAAAGTGGCAATGTGATCAAGGTTTAAGGATAGCTCAGAGACTTAAAGTGGCAATGCGATCAAGGTTTAAGGATAGCTCAGAAACTTAAAGTGGCAATGTGATCAAGGTTTAAGGATAGCTCAGAGACTTAAAGTGGCAATGTGATCAAGGTTTAAGGATAGCTCAGAGACTTAAAGTGGCAATGTGATCAATGTGATCAAGGTATAAGGATAGCTCAGAAACTTACAGTTGCAATGGTATCAAGGTTTAAGGATAGCTCAGAGATTTAAAGTGGCAATGGGATCAAGGTTTAAGGATAGCTCAGAGACTTAAAGTGGCAATGCGATCAAGGTTAAAGGATAGCTCAGAAACTTAAACTGGCAATGTGATCAAGGTTTAAGGATAGCTCAGAGACTTAAAGTGGCAATGTGATCAAGGGTTAAGGATCCAAAGTGTCTCCTGCTCTTTCTAGACCTCTCATTGTTTGCGAGCATCTGACAATTAATCTGCCTGTGACTGGTTGTAAAGGCATGGGTAGGTCTGATCGTCAGCAATGAAACATGTTTCCTAAACCTCTGCATGACAGGCGGGAAGAAGACATAGAGAATGGGATTGACATGTGACGGCCAATCAGTGCAGTCCTGCCTAGATCCCTTTCCCTAACTTAGCATATAGGAAAGCAATCGGCCAAGTCAACACCTTTCCTTGTTTTTTTTTTAATAAGCGTGAGGATGCTTGCCAAGTAATACTCGTGAGAGAGTCTCTCAACTAGAAGCACTGTTAGAAATTCTCGAAGTCCACTTCCATCCCTCTATTTAAACAATGGAATGGTGGACTTTGTTAGGTGCTCATTTATGCTCACAAATCGAGTGTTTTTCCTGCCATTCACAATGATGAGGAAAAAGTCCTGCGAAGGCTTTTTCAGATGTTTGTGTTTTTTACAGAAATTAAAAGGAAAATTAAACAAGTTTGAGTGAAGGCTGCATCCTCTAGTTGCCCTTAAGCTATTGAGGGACCGAATAGCATTACTCATTGGGTCCAGCCTAACCATATGTCACATGTCCTTCCCTGAGTTTTAATTCCCACTCCATCCACCCGACTGGACAAACAAGCAAAGGGCAATTGGCAAAGAGAACATGTCTGAATGATTGCAAGGCTCACCATCCCCAACCTTTCCCAAGATGGTCGCTAACGTCTCATTGTATGTACTCATAACAGCGTAATCCAATGTACTCGCCTGAACCATCACTATTTCTGATGCAACTGAACCATGTACTCCTCCATTCATGGACAGAAGTGGACGATATATTCTTGGTCACTGCTGATCTTTGTAACTGCATTTTTCTTTGGTAGTGATTAGTGCAGCTATAGCGTTCACTATTAGTGGTACGTGCAAATGTATTCCTGGTCTACTGTGGCTGAACCTGAACTCTACCCTCCTTCCTACCACCTTTACCACACCCTAATCATGCCCATTCCCATCCCCCCTGCCACCATATCACAACTTTTTCACCAAAGATTTCCAGGCCCTGTCCCTACTGGTACCCCAATCACCTACCTTCTCTGAAATCTCATGCTGTCTCTAGCCGGCCACCACCTCCGAAATGAATCTCCAATCGCTCAGCTCATTCTCATTCTAAACATATTCACCCCTATCCTCTTCCTGCAGGAGTCTCTCTACCGCTCCCAGATCACCCCTGGCCCCACTGAATGTATGCCAGGGCTCTGGTATGTCTGATCACTTTGCAACAAGACTGATCACTTTGACTCACACCTCCTCCCCCTCGGAGGTGTAGTGAGGGTAGGGCCTGAGCAGGCAAGGCCAACCCAAGATCTGTAAATGCCCACTCAGGAGCTCTGTGTGGGCATTTACAGATGTTAATGCCACTGCAGTTGGCCCAGCTACATTAGCTTCAAGAACTACTTTTTAGCCAATCCTGGCTAAGCCTCTGCTCTCCCTCGCAGTGATGTCCAACCTCAAACTCACATAATAAATCTATCACTTTCTCCCGCACCCTAAACGATCCAAACAAAGAAGTGGGATGAGTTCCACTGTCAGATTGATACCCCATTCCCTCCTCTACCCTTGACATCCATTCCATTTTCCTGTGCTTACTTTGGTATTCAGCTCCTTGCTATAGGTCCTCATCTCACAATTCTCACCTACTGCCTCAAGGAACCCTTGTGCACTTTTTTAAAGACCTCAAGCTCCCAACCTTTACTTTGAAGCACTGCCCTCTGATGTTCCAGCCATGCATCGTCTTGACTCCCCCATTTCTGGCCACTCAGTGGTATCCCGACACAACCTGTCAACCCACATTTGTGGCAACTTACTTAACCTGATATTTTCTTTACTCCATAAAATCTAACACCCTTTTATCAACACTTCTCCCTCTGCCTGCTCTTTGCTGCAGTTCACTGTATCCATCCCTCCTTCGCTCTGCTTTCTTTTATCACCAAATGTACATTCAGGTCTGACTTCATTATGTACTATATAAGTCAAGTCAGTCTCCCTCTCCAATGAGGAATCCAATAATGGAACAGAGGATTTGAATCATTTGATTAAGCTGTGGCTTGTGAAATTGCACCTGACGAAGAGTTTTTCAAACCATTATTTCAGGGGCGTGGGTGCAGATCCATGGAAGGGGCGATGGCATTGTGCCTAAATTCAGCTGACACATCGGCAGTTTCCACCATCAGCCAATACCTGAAGTGGGTCTGAGAAAACAGCAAGGACTACGCTAATAATCTTGAGTATGCACCTTATTTGTATTGTGTTGGATTATTTTATGCTTTTTATTATCCCTTGATGTGTTTTGGTATGTGCGATTTAATGACTTGTGTGTTGAAATAAAGCTTATGAAAAGAATCCATCCTTCTTGGAATTCAATCGATCAATCATTACTCCCTTCAAACTGCTATCCCACTTGTTCTTTCACTCGCTTTCACCTTCTTCCAAGCCATTTAGCAGCTGAGGACAACCATGCACCGCCATAGATGCCACTAACAAAACAAATCACTCCCCGTCTCCCAACACCTCATCTGACAATTACTGCACCAAGTCATGCAGTTACACTCATTTCATCTCATCTCATCTCATCTTTTCTCTTTGTTCTGATTATACTCCTTGTTTATCCCCCTAGACCTCTGTATACCATCCTCTCTATCTGCTGATGGCTTTGCTTGCTACTTCTCCATTGAACTCTCTATACAATCTACAACCCACTGATTGTTATCCTTTCTCTTCCTTCTGCCCCCTCTTTCTCTCCATCGCCATGCATCCTCATCCCTCTTCCACTCTGACCTTTCACTTATCACTCTGGTGTAATAACCTCCTATTCTTCGGTCTAGTTATCCATGCTGGGCCCCATTAACTTCTTCATGGCTGAGATTTGCAAGGAAAATCTCACATACATGCCCCCCTTTTCAACCTCTCTCGCTCCACCAGGACCTATCCAACTTTCTTCAATGTGCTCAGCCTGAAAGGTATCTTAAAGGAACCTAAAGTTGACTACTACAACCCTGCCAGCAATCATCTCCTCACTCTTCTTCCCCCAACTACATCATGACCTCCCTGGAAAACATGCACTATGCGACTCTGGGCAGTCTTTAAATTTGGGTCCTTCAACGATCACGCCACAGAAACAGTGCTAACCCACATCATAAAGACTGCACTACTGCTCACCACTCAACTTTCATCTATCCTAATCCTCCGTTATCTCCCATTGCTATTCAATATTGGCCCCCACATCGATACTGGCATATATCGCACACTTCAGCTTCCAGGAGAGTGCGCTTGCTTGTATTGCCTCTTACTTGGCTGGAAATATCCTCTGGCTGGTAACATCCTCTTCCACACCCTTTCCAGTGGGTCCTGCAAGGATCTATCCTTGGTCCCCACACAAATAATCTTCTTATTGAATATGATAGGTTATTATAACACGCTTAATACCCAGAGGTTTCTAAGCGCGGACCCGTGGATCGAACCTGTGTTGCTCAGCATCGTCTTGCTTTCAAGGCGAGCATGTTGCCCCTGATCTATCCTCCCGAGACTATTCACCTTCTTCCCCAGATTACTGACTGCCTTTCCGCCCTCACTGCCTGATGCTTAAATCCTCAAAACCTATGGTCATGCGTCTGCCATCTTAAAATGATTCAGCCACGCTCCTGTTTCCCCGATATTTTCCCATTGGCACCCTGAGCCTATCTCTAAAGGATTGCAACTCTGGAGATGTTTTTGACAGCAATCTGAAACTACTACAGTCATTTATATCTCCCTTAAACCCTTGCAAGTTTAACCTGAACAGTCTTGCGATTCATCCTTAACTCACTTTTCAATTCACTGAGCCTCTCCTTTCCACGCTGGTCTTCAGCAGACAGTACTACTGGTACAGCCTCTTCGGTGCACTCCGTCTGTGCTTCCTTACGCCGCTTGAGAAGGTGTCCAAGAATTAGCTACATGACTAACATCCCGGAACATGTTGTGAAGAAGGCTACCACATTTGGCAATATGGAATATGTTGTAAAATGTTCTGTGCCTATTTTAAATAGAGTTCACTTAGCACCACAGACTGGCAGGTCACACACAGTGCTAACACAGATGATGGTGATCAGTGCCCTGAATCTCATGGCAACACATTGCAGGATACCAATGGTGCCACACCTGCAATTGTTCCTGCTACTCATTCCAGGCGCATGTACTAAGTGGTGTTGTAAGATTTTAGGATAGGTTCCTTGGCCGAAATCCACTCTCCCGCTTCCATTGGTGTAAGTGACATGGCATTAACGTGGGGCTTTCAGTATGGTTTTCCAAGTACAGTAATGGTTGGAAGAGGAAATTACGGGCCCAATTCATGGAATTATTTGCATGGAAAACAGGGAACTTGCATGCCAAACTGTGTGTGTAATCCCGTTCATCGAATTTGAATAGACAGGATTTTCTTTGGACTTGGGTGGATTTCGCAGTGGCCCGGCATGCCCCTGCGAGCGTCCGAGTGCCTTGCGTGAGATACCATCCAGAGCGTGGGCATGGCTTGCGCAGAGAGTGGGAAAGGGGCCGGGACACATAAAATGGGGAAGAACATGCAGAAAAAGTGGGCATTACGACAGACGGCCAGCAGGCAGTCCATCGCGGCATGCCCACAATTGTGTGGGACAATACGCATTCAGGGATCTGACCACTCAACCTCCCGGCAGGGAAATGGCCATGCAAAGCCCTCATACTATCCCCGAGATACGGGCCTGCTTGCGAGGGACCCCACTCACTGTTTTGAGGGTGCATTTATTCACGCTCGGGGAGCAAGTAAAGGTGGCTGTTTCTGGCTGTTTTGAGTTGCAAAGAATGTGTCGGGAGCGTTTCATCTGCGACTTGCGCATACGTTTACTTTGCATGAACAATTACATGAATAGGCGGAGTGCGCAGAAAAACCTCTGCACACAGGCTTGTGCAGTGACTTTTTCAGCGAAGGGGCGCTGCAGGATTTCTACGCACTTTTCCATGAATCGGGCCCTATATGTCTTTTGAAGGTGTGCCAGACTATTCATTGGGAATTTTGCGCTATTTCAGAGCTTGGTAGAAAGAACAGCCTCTGGCAATAACATAAACAAAAGAAAAACAGGTGCAAAAATCCCAATGTATAGTCTAGCACCACTTCAAAGGACATAATTTCCTCTTGCAACCATTGCTGTACTTGGAAAACCATACTGAAACCCCCCACGTTAATGCCAATGGAAGAGGGAGAGCGGGTTTCAGCAGAAGAACCAGTGGCGTAGGCAGCTTTAGGTGGGGTGGGGAGAAGGCAGATAACAGGGCGCCAACAGGAGGCTGGAGGGTGCACTGGCCACCTGGGAGTCACGGGGTTAACCACCCCTTTTCCCCCCACTGGCTCCACCACTGCACTTACACCATATTATGCTCTAAGGCATTCTGGGTGCAATTTTTACCTCAGCACAGCAGGGTATTTACCACTGCATAGGCGGTCCTTGTCATTGTGACCGTGTCGTGGCCTCCTTTGCCACCTGATTTTGGTTTTTGGCATGGGTCCCGTTTCATGCACCGCAGGCCATAAGGCACTCCCTCACAAAAAATGATGACATGCCTCATTCGTGGGGCTTCAATGAAGCAGAGTGAGACCACTTGCGTCAGCTGGAAAAAAATATGTAGGGAAGGTACCCATTGTAAAAAAAAAGAATGCATAGCTCTCAACCATTTGTGTTGCAATGGCGGGTGAAATCACCCGATTTTGTTTTTGGCGGGTGAGACGCCCATTGGAATGAATGGGCGTGCAGGAGGCTTGGCGGGTGAGTCAGCCTTTTACAAGGCGGGTGATACCCGCCAAAAGCGTGTGAGTTGAGAGCTATGAGAATGTTAATATTGAAAAACATGTATTTCCCTGCGCGTTATTTGTTGTGCAGCCTTGGTTTCCGAGCGACAGTCTGCTGGTTTTTGTGCCGCATGAAAACAAAACGTCAAAACAAGACATTTGCTTCTCACATAATGCAACAAACGTCGAAAGCTGTCACTCCAAATCCAGGCTCCTTCGGTGCTTCATATTTCGCTGGCACCCGGAACCATTTCCGCATGTATGCCACCTTTTTGCTGGTGCGCAGACATGGCGGTTAATGCGTGGCATATGCTGCAGGATGAGTCACATGTTTACCAATGACACGTGACCGGAAGTACACAGTCCCGGTGCGGTCGTTGATGGCTTGACGGATGCAAATACTTCATATTAATATTTTTCATCTCCTCGGTCCTGGCTCTCAGAAAGCTCTATAATCTATCATCAGCCTTTGATAAAAGAACAGCTGACTCCATAGGTTGGAATCCAACAGGCGCCTTTTTGTTTTCTAATAAAAGTTTTAAAAAATAAAGTCTATCATGCGAACAATGGGCCGAGAGAGGAGATTTCATCTCAGGGAAAGATTTCATTCTGAAATGCTGGGTCTGTTTTTTATAAATTCTATTTGTCACCTTTTTTGAAAAAGTTAAGGAATCACCCCTACTCTAAGTTTATTTGGAATCTTTCCTAATGTTCTGAAGTCATCAAACATAACTAGTAAATCAGGTAAAAGCAAGGACCAGGGAGTGCCATACAAAAATTGGCTTTTCATTATTTTCAAAGGAATTCAAAGCACATTATATCTTAAGCAAAACAAGGTTTTCACCAATTCCTCTTGCTGCTCCAGCTATACATTTATCTGCACCTTTGGCAATATCTTTCAAACTCTCTTTTATAGTTTTCAACTCGTATAATTAATCTTCAAATGATTTTGTCACACTTGTCATTAGGTCTTTCCCCACCTTCCCTTCTTCATTCTTCTGTTTCTCCATTCTCTGAGGCAAATCCAGGATGTTCTGGAAGAAGGACTGCGTACCCTTCTCATGTTGATCTTTCCACTTGACTCTGCTTTGGAATGTAACATTTTGTATTTCTATTTATTTGAAGAACAGGGATGTTCGTTTCAATCAGAAATGACTTGAAATAACACATTTACAGATTGAGGAGGTATTCCCACGAAGAGGGCCTGTACAATAACACAAATGTGAGAACTAGGGGTGAGCCAGTTTATGGGGATGTTAAAAAGTAGCACATATACTAGGGGTAAAAGAAACAGAAAAAATATATATAAGAAAGCAGGTGACTAACCGAGGAAACATTACCCTAAATGGGCAAGTGCTTCGAAGTAAAGAGGAGTACTATATAAATAAACACATTTACATTATCAAGTGTCACTGGAGGTAGTGGTGAGGACAGGTTGGGAGGATGGATCCAGAGGTGCTCTCACTTTAGCCAGTAAGTGAAGTTTAAACTGAGCTTTGAATAGATCCACAGTTGGGGTGCTTTGATTGTGATCGGCAGAGTGAAGAGAGGGTCGTTGCAATGCCCCTCTTGACCCTTATAAGCATGACAACCCGAAGAGCCAGAAATGCAAGATGCCAGTCACTCTTTGGCCAGCCCCCAGGATGGCCAGTGCCATCTACATATGCGAACAGATACTCTCTCAGACAACCATTCAAACCATATCCAGCTGACGCCTTCCTTGATACAGGTGCCTCAACACTGATCATGGATGCAGGTGCCCCACTGGACCCGATTGACTAGTGAAAAATATCCTGACGTCATTAGAGACACCACGACATAATAACGCTAGCCACAAAGCAAACTCTCATCCCTGCAAGAAGTTACACAGTCACACACTTGCACACACGAAGAACATGCTTACACAGTTCGGTAGATAGAGGACAGATACATATACATGTTGTCATTAGCCAAACTCAGAAAAACGCAAAAACGCAAGAGATGCAGAGCAAGCTTGCAGTCGCTTATTGCGTTTAACCATATGGGAATACAGGATTGTATAAGGAACCAGAAGGACCAAGTAACACTGACCCATTAGGAAAATAACGCAATATAGACATATACAAATCATAGCATAATTGTAGTAGATTATGAAGCCACAGGTCACAAAATATGGGATGAAGGAAAACAGATTTTGCAGCACACTGTGCAGGGATGGTGCTCACAGCTAAGGTCAGAGATAAGCAGAACATTCCTGGCCCCAGGGACAAGGAGCCGCCTGCAAAATAACGGAATAAATCCTCACTAATTGCAGACAGAAAAGCTCAATTTTGGGGTCTTCACCCACGTGGTCCGGCCGAGCTGAACAATGGCCATTTACCCGCGATGGGAAGAGGAGTGGTTCCCAGCGAAGCAAACAAGAATTAATACATGTGTTGTTTTACAACATTGCAACCTGCAGGCACTCTCTAAGGCAAAAGGGTTATACCAGTAGCAACAATGGCAACAGTCTTTCTCATCACCTTCAGATGGTACACAGAGCGCTGAGAACAGAGCTGGATCCCAGGCCTGGGGAGACCAGCTCCAGCCAATGAGGGAACATGAATCCAGGGGTGGATGACAAAGAGCAAGGGCCAATGGTAATCCTGCGACCCTGCAACAATGTAATAGATAGTTTTTGGGGAAGACTCAGCCAAAGCCACCTGACATGTGAGGACCAATCAGCTAACCTCTATAGATGCCGTCTATAGGCACTACCAGCCCAGGCACCCAATAGTGTAAGCTCTTAGGTTGTTGGGGAAGAGCCCCAACGTGTGATGTCACACACTAACAAAAGCCCCTGACACGGGCTCAGGAGCTGTAATTGTTCAGAGGAGATTTACCTAGCATTTTGTTGCTGGACTGAACTTGTGGGTGGGACAAAGACTGATATAGAAATGGTTATTTCTCCTCTGTGAAGGCTGCAGTGAGCTAAAACATGATTGTAGACCCTCCTGAGTGGATGAAATTCCATATCATAGGGTATTTGACCCATGTTCATTCTCAGGAGATGGGCTCCCACAATCCTTTGTAATTTGGTAAAACTTGTGGGTTTCACCCTAATTAACCTGGGGTAATCCAGATGTGGACCACTTGCTCAGTGTGCCTTGGAGAGACTCAGCTTGACCTCAACGAGGAAGCCCAACAAGGTCAAAAAACATGTCTGGGGTTGCTGATGGTACTCTTGTTCAGAAGAGAATTGCCTAGTATGTCATTGCTGGACTGCCCTTGTGGGTGGGACAAAGACTGATATGCTAATGGATATTTCTCCTCTGCGAAGGGTGCAGTGAGTTAAAACGTGGTTGTAGACCCTCCTGAGTGGATGTAATTCCATAGAACAGGGTATTTGACCCAATGTCTGTTCTCAGTTGAGCTGCTTCCACACTGCTTTGTATCTACAGAATGACGACTACAATACAAATCAATATGTCCTGAATCTGAGATGATCCATACTTGCACAGTATTAAAAATTGACTCTTCTTCAAGTTCTGATGTAGCTAGATATATGAAAGCTGATTTACTGGAAATAAACAGATCAATAGTATTACAAAGGGAAAGGGCCTGGGAAACTTTAATTGAATCAGCAACAAAGTATGACTCATGTGCATTTTGGGCTATTGTCTCAGGAGTGGTGAAGAGCACAAGATGCTACTGGAGACCGAAATTGACACATTCCAGAGGTATGCTGGGTGGCTCACTTTTCTGCATGTTATAACGCAAATTCCACTGTTTGTATCTTTTTGCCTTTCTCCTGCATCAAGATAGTCCCCAGCCCTTTCTCACTGGCATCCACATACAAACACATGTCCCAGTCCTCCTTAAACCCCTCCAAATTTGAGGCCGTAGTTGAACACTCCCTTATGACATTCATCACTCCATGCATATCATGCACCTTTTTTTGCCTAAAGCCCTCATCTCTTTGGTTCTCTCTGCCAAATTACTGACTCATTTTCCATAATACCCCACCAATCCTAAATACGAGGACAACTCCTCTTTGTCCTTCGGCAGACTACTTTCTTTTATCGCCTCCACAGCAGCCATCTTGGGTCTAATAACCTCCGCAGACAACTCATGCCCTAAATCTTGAAGTTTACCCAATCTGAACTTACATTTCTCCAAGGATATAGTCAGCTCAGCCACACACAATCTCCTCAACACGTACTTCACTCTGTCATCATACTCATTCATATTTCTCCCCCACACAAGAATGTTGTTCTTATAACAATATACTCCTACCATGCCCTTCAACAAACTACTCATCACTTGTTGCAGATATCAACCCAAAGGACATTCTTCTGCAACGAAAGAGTCCAAATGGTGTTATGAATGAAGTCAAGCCTATACATTTATGATGCAAACTCACCTGATGATAAGCTGCCTTCATCTCTATGGTGGAAAACATGGTTGCGTCTGTAATTTCCGCTAATAGGTGCCCTATCTTGGGTAATGGCAAACTAGCAGGTACTACACACTTGTTGAAGCCCCGAAAGGTCTATGCGTAAATGTACACTTCCATTAGGTTTTCACACTGCCACAATAGGACTAATCCATACTGCGGCCTCTGCCTCTTCTATAATTCCTTCATCCAACATTCTTTTGAGTTCTTTTCACTATCAGATCTGAAAGCCAATGGTATCCCTCTGGGTTTGGCTCTGACCGCACCACACCTGGTTTTAATTTTATAAGATGTACAGAACCCTTCAAACATCCTGTTACGGGTTCAAAGACACTTAGAACCCATTTGACGACTTCAGCATCACACGCACTCACCTTGCTCACATCTTCTTTAACTTTGTGTGCTACCACAACCTGAGAGGGATGACCAGGGTCAAATCTAATCCCCAGATCCGCCCGAACATCCCATGATAAAAGATGACCCTCTTTTCGCGTCACGCTCATCATGTCGGTAGTCCGGCGTCCCTTTAACTAAATTTCTGCCCAAAATTCTCCCAATATATCTATTGGAATCTCACCATAGGCATGAGCCGCTACCATGGGTTCTTGCAGCTCGCAACAGTGAAGCCTTTGTCTCCAAGTATCAAAATTCACCAAAGTATAGTCAGCACCACTGTCAATTAGTATTCTCACACCGACATTGTCCATCTGTATTCCACATGTGGCGTCATCCTCTTGGGATTAGCATCAACCACATTAACCAAACGCGTTTCATCCTCTTCTTCATCCACATCCTGCCAGTGAGTCATGTCATCTTGCACATATTTTACACTGCCAAACTTAGACCAGTGTTCACAACACTGGGCCAGATGCCCTTTTCTCCTGCATTCTCTACACACAACATGTTGGGCAAAACATTGCTTATCATTTGCAAGATGATCCGAATTCCCACATCTATAACATTTCCTTTCATTTGCCCTCCCATCATTCCTCTTTGGCTCAGGCTGCGTTTTGGAGGTCTCCTTCCACACCTCTTTTTGTCCAGGATCCTTGCGTCCCTTCCCTTTTTCAATTAGGTTTGTACTGGGCTCCTGCATCTTCCCAGCATCAGCATCCAGTTATTTAATGCAAGATTCAGTATGCTCCACCAGTTTTGCAATATCTATGGCTCTTTCAAAAGTCACGTCTACCCCAGAACCACCTTCTCACCTTAATGCCTCCCTCACTTCATGATTACAACACCTCATCATTAATTGATCTCACAAATGCTCATCCCTGCAGTGATCAAAATCGCACTTGATTGCCAGGCCACCCAACACCGTCATTAATTCCCCAATGGACTTGCTCTTCTTCCGGTCTCGAATTATGAATTGCTATCTGGCAAGAAATGTATGTTCTTCCTTTGTGAAATAATGATCCTGTTTTTTCAAAGAAATTTCAAAATTGCTCAAACCTTCTGCCTTGGCTTCTGTTCAGTAAGGCAATTTTATGAATGTTGCCTGCCCTATCTGACCCAAACAAGGATACAGTAGTGAGTCCTTCCTATCTGTAGCAAACACACTCCCATACACTCCATGCAAGTACTTAAAAAAACCTTCCTTTCAGTCAGACCACATAATCAGTGGCTCACCTGCTTCTGGTAAAGAAAACGCTGGTCCTGTGATGTTCATCCTGATCATAGTTTGCCATAATATATGCGACGCAAACCAGAACATGCAATACATGGTGCCGTGTATGGTGCCGAACGAAATCCACACACAAATCCTTGGTTCAGGCTACACAAAAAGCCTGCCTGACCTTAAAATGGCTGCCCTCCCTCCCTTGTAAAGTATCTGATGTCCTAAGGTGCATGACTCTTAATTTGTCGCCAACAACTGACACTTTTACATAAACAGAATGGTCGCTGTGGCAACTAGTTTTCGCACTGCAAGCGCATCTGTTCACACCGGCGATTAATTGCCACTGTTGCTGTGGCAACCAGGTCCTCTTCACTGAGTGCGTGACTGCATGCGCCATGCTCACACCTGGCCCAAAATATATATTATATCCACCTTTGCACAAAACCGGCACGTGCACGCAAGCAGCAGCGGGGTACAACCATTGACCCCAATGGCTCCGGGTCCCGGTATGCTGGCATGAAGAGGGCAGGAGTCCTTTGCAAAGGCTGCCGCAGCAACACAAAGCAGGCAAGACACTCAGCGGCCCGATCCGGCAAGTAACCCATTTGAAACTCCGCTCCTTGGCAAAATGATCCACTGGAGGGAGTTCGATCCTCTGGCTCCCGATGCACAGGCCTGGCTGGGGCTGCAGCAGGACCAGAGTTCTTCAAACACTCGTTGCCAGTATCAAATAGCCAGAGGCTGCAGTCAAGGTAATCATAACTTTTATCACCTTGTATAAAGCATATTCATGAATACACGTTGAAGCCCCAGCTTTTCACCTCTTCAACTGACTCTCCTTTTTCTAGCAAAATATTCTCCATTCCAGAAGGGGCCTGGAACATCATACAGCATTCCAGGTCCCAATGCCTGGATGAATATGCAACGTGTAAAACTATAAACAATGAACAGTGCTGTGTACAGTTCTAACATGTAACACAGGGCATGCATGACAGTCTTTTATACCATTTCTGTATTATGCACATAGCTGTAGCCACATAAGCCAAATGAGTGTATTAGTTAAAACAGACGCTAAAGATAGATGCAGAACATAAAAGGAGACAGTGCACTCACGGACTGCAAAGTAAGATATCCTTTCTTAGACAAGAAGTGTCAGGCGGCAGACTAGTGGGGCACGAGGATAGCAGTCCTGTGGCCACAGACTCCCATCCCTGACCTCCCAGGCAGTTGTAACTGGTATTGAAATGATGGTACACTCACACCATGCAGGAAAGGATTGATGCTTTATTGAGTGTAAGAGTTAGCCCACCGCCTCTGTCAGCAACACAACTATAATCAGTCCTGAGCATTCCTCCTAAGCATCTTTCCCCTTGCATCCCATGTTCTATGTTCTACAGCTGCTCTGAATGTAAAGCATGGAACACAGAGCCCTGTAATGGTTACACTGTTATGGTTGCACAATAAGATATTACAGGTATGTTATAAGGACAGCAGCCACAGATCCCTTGAATCCCCCCTCCATCCCACAGGCAGATGGTAATGGACAACCACAAACACCTGAAGGTGTTTCGGGGTAAGGAGGAAAAAGACCAGTTTTATAACTCCAGCTGAAAAAGAAGAAACATGGAACATTTAGCACTGTAACATGAGAGGGTACACAGCAAAGGGTGCTCATGAGTAGCCTGTGGAGGGTGCACAGAACCTAGAGAGACAGATAAAAAGAGCCATACGTTGCCAGGGTGGGGGACGACGACTAGGTCTGTGATGCACGTTGTTCCTTCAAGGCAGGATGGTAGTCACTTCAGCGGTGTGTGATGTTTCTCTGGAGCAGGTTATACTGACTCCAGTAGGGGGCGATGTTTCAATAGGACAACATGCCATGGTCTGATGGCATGCAGCTAGTGGTCCCCTAAGGAACTGCGAGGTAGAAATGGCAGGAGCGGGAGTGGGGGGAAGGAACCTGGCGAGCCACAAAGCACAGTCACAAAGTCCTTGTGGTTAAGCACACCATAGACCCAACCATCCCTGCAACAGAATCTCATGAGCTTTGAGGACCAAGACATTAAAAGAAGGGATACGAGGGGAAGAGGGAACATCGGGAAGACAAACAGGAGAGGTGGACAAGTAGAAGACCAGACAACAACGGGTAGGTGCTCAGCGCTGAAGAAGATGGGGCAGAAGTAGGCAGGTCAAATAAAGTGAAATGGGTGAGCAACTGAGGGGAGAAGGCACATGAGCAGTGACAGATCTCAATGTATAAACACAGAGTCACGGAGCAATATTTGGACTCATGTGAAGCTGAGCTACTAAAACATAATACTTTTTAAAGCGCTGCGGTTCAAAATGGCTTCCGTGTTTTTGAGATGGAAGCTGCGCATATGCGCTCCGCCCTGTATCGCTGGGTGGAATGAACCAACAGAGTCAAGGGAGCTAGAGTCTATGTCATGGTAACTAGCGTGCAGCCTGGAAAAGCAGCGCCAGAGAGTGGGAGAGTGACTGAGGCAACATTGCCCGATGCATCGGGCAGCAGTCTACACCCTGCGTGAGGTGGTCAGGCGACATGTGATGCGGACCGGTACTAACAAAAAATGTACATTCTCATGATCTCCATCCTGTAGGGCGGGAACGATTCCAGGCACTGTATTCTAGTGACTTAGATTCCAGATAGGTAGAGCCCTGTGAGGAAAGTAGAATTATCAAAATCAAAGGCTATAAAGAAGTCAGGCAACAAAAAGACCCAGACAATGTTGCTATCCACTTCCTGCCATGGTTAGCCATCGCCAATGTCAGGGCAGCTTCAAGGACTAGCAAGTCTGAAGCCCTACTGAACATTATCTAAAATATAATACATGGCAGCCTGCATTATCTGTAACAAAGCCTGGAAATAATATTCTTATTACAGGGTAGTTGTGACATTACAACTGACCTGAAATAAGAAAATGACATCACATTCACAACCGCTCTGTAGTCCGTTATTGCGCTTCAGTTGTGACTTCACAATGCCTCCTGCTTGAGCCAGCATAGAGAATTTCAGCTGTCACAGCAGCACTTAATTAAAGGTGTGAAAAGATGTTCAAATTCCTTGCTTGCAGAGTAGTTCTCTATGACACATTGCAGCCAGTAAATGGCAAGGAACCGTTTATGCTAGAAGGTTTAATTTGTGCACTGCTGGAGTTTAACACTTGTCTCGGGAGGATAGCTCAGCGGCAACGTGGTCGCCTTGGAAGCAAGACAACATGGTGCCACACAGGTCCGATCCGTGTCCGCGCTTAGAAACATCTGGGATTGAGCGCGTTATAAATATCGTATCATGTGAGCAAGAATCTAGATGTCATTCCTTATTTTAAAGCTCAGAATTACATTTTTTTCAATACATTACATTAAACAGCTTGAACTAGTTTTCTGCAACACATTAGGAGCTGCATTTTTACTTTTTTTTTAAAAAATCCATACAGATTCTATATTGATTATATGGATCAGTAAATGGAAGATCGCTTACATCATATGAAGCAAGTGACGAGTTATTAAAGGGAATGACAGCGTGTGTCCATGTATTATAAGGAATAAAGTACCCCCCTAGCACACATAAAAAGGATATTGCTAGTCACCTTGGAGTTCTGTGACCTTGTAAAGGAACTTGACCTTTTGCCTCGTTCCTCTAGTTGGTCACGAAACTCCTCAGTGACTTGCAATATCCTTGTATTGTAGGATAAGGGGTGCACTATTCCATGTATTATTGTGCTGAGTAAACTTACCATTGATTGACCGCTTTCCCTTTCTTCAACTTGGTGCAATAAGTCATGATGGAGGTTTGTTTACGGCGGCTTAAGGGCAGTGTCTTAGCCGCATTCTTGCACATTTGGGAGGGTTGGGCCCGGGTTGGGCCCTGATCAGGAATTCTGCAACTTGCCTGTGACAAATTGTGAAGTTGAGCAGATCTCACAGATTCACAGAAATGCGTGGGATTTGAAAACAGCAGGGGGGTGGGGGGGCAAACATCATTCAGTGGACCAGTCCATTTAATTGATTTTATTAGAGTTATTGGGCCTCATTACGGCCCTGGTGCTAATGGGTTAACTGCGCCGTAAAAGGCTGTGGCGCCGTTAACCCATTAGCGCCTTACTACGAGGTCCCTTTGCGGGACCCGACCTGAATGGCTGGTCTAGACCAGCCGTTAAAGTAGGGACCCGCAAAGGGACCTTGGTGCTCAGTACGGTACCGCAATTTGCGTTACCGTACTTATCGCCTTCCCCAGTGCCATTGAGCCCTATGGGGCAAAAATGGGAATGGGGAAGGGTCAATGTTCAATGGGGAATTACCGCCCCGCCAACCTTGGAATGAGGTGGTAATTCCCCATTGAACATTGGCGGACTCGTTATGATACCGGCACCAACCATGGTGCTAATAGCGCCATGGTTAAGCGCCAGTATCGTAATGAGGGCCATTGTGTGTTATTCAGCAAGTGCCAGGAATTGGGTGAGATGGGAAAACTGACTGCTGAGGGTTCACTCTCTTAGTCCAAATATTATGAATGTATTATAAGGTGAGTGCTGCAGGGGTTGTATCTGTGTTATCTCGACATTGCTTGATTGTACTTTTTCATTGAATCTTCTATCTGTCTGTCTGTCTATCTGTCTATCTACATATCTATTGCTATAAATATAGGGCCATGTATACGTCAGATTTCTGTATGGTACTAGCTACCAAGGACATCTAAGCAATAAGCAGTGGCCAGATTTGCAAACTGATGGAGGTGAATTAAGACTGACGCTAGAGCGCAAGCTTTTCTAAATTCCTCCAAGGTCCAGAAAAGCATTTTCTGGGTGAAGCGGCCTTTGTTATGCACTGGGTCAAAGGGCACAGCCTGTCAATGTGCTTCCTGATCTTTGGGCGGCCTGAAGGTTAGGATTTAAAATGATGGGGCTGGCATTAGTCTTGCCTCCCTCCGAGGTTGAAAATCAGTTGTGGTGTGTAGGGTGTTGATAATGCAACTTATCTACAGCGCTATGATTGTGCAGCACTATAAAGCCAAGTGTCAAATTGTCACTGCGTGGCTCTGATATGAACCATAATGGAGGGGATGCTATTGCCCGGAAAACAATTGGATCATCTTGTGACCTGGTTCAACCACCAACACGATTTATTCAAAATCTCAGCATGCACTCTGTCTATTAAGTACATGCGAGTCTGTATATGGGACATAAGGTAAGCTTCATGACTTGGCAACAGTAATTAGCACTGGCCTATTAGTGCTCATTGTGCTTTCCAGGTTGCAGAATTGGCGCATTAGATAACTACAGCCACAGAGCATTAAGCATGTCAGTTGCACTGATATAACTTTGCAGGAAATTATAGTTTGCAAACATTTTCCGCCTCCCCTGAGAGCGAAGTTAATTATACTATAGCTGCGCCTAACTGCATATATCAGTGATCAAAGGTTTGTTTCAATACGTTCTCTCACTGTTTCTTTGAGGTTATAAAAAAAAACATTATTAAACTTGTTCTCTACTAATCTGGGCGCAGAGTTACGGATTTTCTGGCAGAAACATCTGCAGATGACAGGATCCTATTAGGCAGAATGCCATGGGAGAAGAGTCGTGCACCGGTGCAGACCCGAGCCTGTGGGGGGGCCAAGGAAGACATCTGCCTGATATGAAGCTCCACGTGCTGTTTTCTGAGACCTTGAATTTCTCTGCTGGATAAATTAGTCACCACCTAAAGGCATTGTGCCTTTCTCTCATTGGACGGCGTTTCTGATCAATTCAGAAGACAAGTTGAGGTCATTACGCATAATGGATCCGAATGCAAAGATGCTAGTTATCCAGGGTATCACTACTCATAGTGTGGGCGCGTGTTGTTCACAAAGCGGACCCTTTATTCAGATACATTCATGATGCTGGATGAAATGTATTTGCTGTAAAAGCCTATTTTTGGGATAGAGTTTACTCCACTGCAAATATTCAAAACTATACTTGCAGGATATGCACAATTTGGAAATATGGGATCGATTTAGTTACAGATCCTTCATTAAAACCACGTATGTATTGGTGTAAGCATGTTGTTGTAGTTATTTTAGAAAATGTCTTACTTTCTTGTTCTGTATTCTTTATTGTGCCTCAAGATCTCAATGAGCTTTCTGTTGATGATGCTGAATTTAAATCACTAGTCACTGCTCATGAATGATTTCCTGTGGGGAAGGAAAAGGAGCTGTGACTCTCTCTGTGCTGCAGCAGGTATCACCCACTTTATGGGCAAGCAAGTTTCAACAGGCGGTTTTTCCCAAGCAGCGACTTGTCGGGAACAACGCGTGACCGAATTCGCACATGAGGACGTGGACCGTGAAGCGTTGGTTGTGGTGGCGACACGACAAGGGATGGGCGGTGGGGTGAGGAGCTAAGGATAGCAGTGGATGAAAGGAAGGTCAAGGGGGGAGGAGGTAGAGGGCATACGGTTGTGGGGATGGAGGAGATGGTGCAGGCAGGAGACTGCTGATTGTGGGGATGTTCCCGACATGTGACAGGAGAGTTGGGTAGAGAATGTGGGGCAGGCTACTTTCAGGGCTTGCTCGGTATGTTTATTGTTTATGTTTATGGAATTTATATAGCGCTTTAAGCCAAAGTACCCCCTACATTAATCAAGCATTGGCAAAGCCAACCATTTTGGCCTGTGTATAAGTATAAGGCATTTGCCATGCACTGCTATTAGATGCCAAGGTACTTGCACACATTGCACCTGCTTCCATCCATGGGCAGTTAATACCACTACACCTGTGCCTGGCAAGTGTCTTTCCCATATCTAAACAAATGCTCAAACTGTTGGCATTGCTGGTGATTGTTTTTTTTTATAGTTGAGAGAGCTACTTTTGCTTTGACCTGGGATTATAAAGAAGCTAGGAAATGCCGAGCCAAAATGGCTCTGGTTCGTGTGCTTGCTCTCTTGAATACATTTAAAGAAATGTATTCGAAACAGATGCTGGTTGTGTTCGGCTCACATAAAATAGGAAATGTCACTTCTGTACGGAAATGGGATATGCAGCGACGTAGGCATGTGGTATGGGGAAATAATTGCATCCATTCTCTTTGGTCGCCCTAGTGTTCTTGCAGGACGCCTGCACTAAGATGGCTGCCGCGGCACTTCACAATTCTGCCCTAAGCGAGCAGCTTATGAATTGGCCATGGTTTTAGTGCACATTTAAACCAAGAGCTTGTAAATGGAAGACAGAATAATACTTTTGTTGTTATTTACTCTATAGTTGCGCCTCGATAGTGGGACATGCGAGAATAAAGGCATTAAAAATTAGTTGTTAAGATTGGGGCAGTGGGAGTGGATTGTGATAGCCATTGTTGTGATGTCCGCTTTAAGGCTGTGATGGATTGGACTAGCCCGCTCTCTGTTTAGGTACCATAATTAGCTATGAATATTCCACAACTTTTAGTATACATTTCTTATCTACGAAATTGTAGGTTATTTAGTTTGTATGCACACATTAAGTAAATATAATTTGCAGGTATCACGTAAATGATATGTTACTTTAGGCAGGAGTTTTGCATGCTCTTTTGGTCCAAAAAGCAGGCAGCAATATTGCACTGGCAGGAACTGTGTCTGAGAAGAGGCCGTATCTAGCCCCCTGCGGTGATTGCTAGTGTTTTAGCATGCAGTAGAAAATAACGTATTTTTAATCCTCTTTGTGTGCACCGAGCACATTCGGTTTGCGCGGTCTTTGTGTGAGCAGAGGCTGCACCCAGTTATTGTGCCGGTGTGTACCGATGTGTATGATCTTTTACTGTTCTGACCAGCAATCTCATCCCCAGTTTGTCTCTCTCCTCGAATAATGCCATGCTCTGAAGAGACTAACGGCTGTTCATCTGGGAAGCATGCCAGGGAGAGCTGCTACCCAAATGGAGCGCACAGAGCCATACTCAAGGTCGCCAACCTCTCCGAGCATGCCACCACCCCGAGCACAGGCTCCAGAAAAGCAGCCGGCTTTGACCTGTACATGAAACTATCGCCTGACCCCCATGCACAAGTCCTGCGGCTACGACGCTGGGAATTGCTGAGGACACACCTCTATGGTTTATTTCCAGCTGCTGATGTCTTATTTTAGCTTTGGGACTGTAGAGCCAGGGCAGCTGTACGTCTCGTGGGGGTTGTGTTCTTCAGTAGAATCCCATTTAAGCACTACAGTTTCAGGCACACATACTTTATAACTGTTAAGGTACCACACAGCACATCAACAGTGCACATTATTATAAATAAACACAACATAAAAATCCTTACATCTCTCTTCCAATGCTGAAAGAAAATGGCTGCCTTGGAGAAATAAACAGAGACTGGAGAGTCAATCAAATCATACTGATACCACTAACTGCGCATCCAATCAGGTACTGCTTACATCAGAAGACACTAGAGCAACACTCACAGATCAGTACCTGGACATTTTTCTGAGACTTTTTACGACAAAACGTCTCTATGACAGTAACTTGTTTATTTTTAATACAAAGCACATTAAAATATCTTACATACTTTAAATGCTGTAGTAAATATGTTTTAAGGCATCAAACAAGTAAAATAACGTTTTATTAACATTAACATATGCTCCCGCCATTTTGGAAGTAAAAAAGGCAGACAAATCCAGCACACAATACAAATGCAGGGAAAGTGCAAGAGGGGTGTGGTTTTGGGTGGGGATGGGTGGGAATGGCTAGAAAATCATATAGAATTGACTTAGAGATGGGCGTTAAATGGGTGTAGGTCATATGCATTAAAAAGCATTAGAGGCCCTCATTCAACGCCCCTATTTGAAGCTCTTTTATTAAAGCTCTTATTTTAATGACAATAGTTTCGGCTTAAAGGTAGCGCTTCTGTGCCACCTGATAGCCAAACCTAAAAAGGAGGTGGAGGAGAAGCGACCTACGGCAAACTGTTTTCCTGCAGCAACACAGCAGAACCTGGAAAATGGGAAATTGGTGAGTTGGCCCGGGGGAAATCACATCGAGCTGCTGACTGATTGTTGGTATCCTATACTGTGTTGTCAGGGACTTCTGGGGACTGCTGTTGGAACATCACTGTGCCCAGCTGTGGTGGTGTCTGCTGCAGGGCGAGACTCTCTGGCCACCCCACACACATAACCTCAGTATCAGGGGAAAGTCAAAGCGAAAAAGAAAAGGTACTCTGAGGTGCAAGTGATACAATATATTTTGGTCAATGTGTTACTGCCTATTAAGGTCAGCTCAACTTTTGAATTTATACAAAGAAACAGGCTGTGTCGGAACTCAAATAAGGTGTGCACATGGAAAATATAGTAAAGGAAAATCACTTTAATACACAATGCATCAGAAATTATGCAAACATCACCAATGTGAGTGTTGTATACCACCACCAAATCACAACAGAAACTAAAACAGTTGTATATAGGTACAAGCAAGCAACATTAGGTATAAATGCCCATCAATTTCCAGGCTTTTAGATCAAAACTCCTCAAACAAAACAAACACCAACTACTTTTTTTGTGACACTTAAAGATGCGGTCTGCCTTCCTCAGGCTGAGCATTTTTACAATACCAAAATAGAAAGAATACTACAAATTATCTAGTTATTAAACTAGACTCACTGAACCATATCCAATAACATGTAAAACATTACATCACATTTTTCTGTATCCACAAACAGTCCTCCCACGGACTGCACATCTTCTCACTTCAAACATACAACAGTGCTTTTATTGGTACAGGGTCACATATATAATGAACCAATATAGCAAAAGTAGACACAAATAAATAAAATTAATAATTAAAACACAATATCCTAACCCAACACCACACATTAGGTGAATGAATAATGAGTCTATAATGAAGTGAGCAAAAATGCGAGGATGAAACAACAAGCAAACCATATGAGCATAAAGAATAGCAACAGTTTCCATAGCTCTCACGCCAACCATAATCGCATAAATGGCACAATGCGGGTTAACCGTATCATGGGAAATGATGTGTCAACTGCATCTAGCAGTGCTCTGGCTGAGAAACAGAGGGACACAACCTGTACCGTAGTAATAGCATGCTTGCCATATAAGGCACAAAATCAGGACCATAGTGGTAGAAATAATTACGCGCTGAAAGGATGTATTAAAGATGAATGGGGCACAGTGGGAAATGTAACCACCTCCTCATTCTTGATTGTTAGAACTGTCTGTGTTGCAAAATGAATGCATGCAGAGACTGGTCACAATATGGGAATGCAAATAATTCAATTTGGGGGGCTGTGAAAGGCAACAAAATGGAGGATCCTGATCAGTATAAAATCCAGGGTGGTGCCTGTGTGGGGCAAAGGCCCATATTGTTAGGAAATGATTTAAAGATGACGTAAACAGCTAAAAACTCTACAACAAGACCAGTAGGGGGAAATAACACTTCCCCAGCAATCAGCAGTGCGTCATTCTGGGGAATGTTAGTGTAAAGTGACATGATGTCCATCGTGACTAATAACTCAAATTCAGGGTCAAATTCTACTCCTTCTACCATAGTGATCATGTCACGAGTATCCACAATGTAAGCTGGAGTTTTGAGTGCAAGTGGTTGCAAGAACTTGACAACGTATTGTCCAGCAGGTTTCGGTACTGAGCCATTCGCCGAAACAATTGGCCTACTGGGAGGGTTATCGGAATCTTTATGAATTTTGGATAAGGCACATATTGTCGGTTTTCTAGGGCTGCTGAGATTGAGAAATGCCTATTCATTGGTGCTCAGAAAGCCCTGTCGAAAACCAATGTCTGTTAATGATGTGAGCATTTGTTGGATGTTATTTGTGGTTTCATGATCTAGCACTGTGCAGGCTCTGTGTTGGATAAAAGCGCATTGACCATGTGGTCAAAATTCTCAGTGCTTACGACCACAATTCCACGGTAGGACGGGACTCAGCAGGTGTGCTGTCAGTGGTTTGATGATGACAGTGCTGAACCTGTGAGACACCTTTGTGAATTTCGCTGGAGAATGAATCTGGGAGTGGCATATTGTTAAGAGCATTGCTAAATTCTGAATTGTGATGGTTCTAACCCCAGTCACGGTGAGGTTGGATATCCTGTGGGTTGTTAGGTTGGATGGCTTAAGATACTTAGAAGACAGCAACATCATCGAGGAGCAACTGGCTGACTTGTTGACTCAAGTACTGTGATCTGGTGATCTGTTTGATACAATGGCTGGATCCTGCTTTTCTTTGTCAGCTGGGGGATTTGACTATGAGACAATAATATCATTTTCACCTGGGAATCCAAACATACTTGGAGGGACTCTGCTCAGGTGAGTGATGGCCTGCACATTTGCATCACTCTGATCCCCTACATTATACTTCAAAGCCATTCTTGTGTGGACATTTATTTTGCACGCGGCTGCTGGTCCTTTTTCACATCCTTTTCACCTGGACACACTACTGGTTCTTAATTGTTTTTTTTTTGCTTGCCTTTGTTTGCAACCATGCCTGCACATTCCACTCACTACTAAAAGATCTGCTTGGGGACTTATAAGTACTCTTTTAAACAATATAATCAATCAATCAATGTAAAGTGATTATATAAAGTGATTTGTTGTCGGATTTCCAATTCAAATAATGAATAATGAATCATATTGGAAATAAATCAGTCCACCACAACCATTCACTGTCCACATTCACCAAAAAGAAAATCAAAGACGTATGCCCGCCCCCCAACTCCTGCAGCCATAGTCCTGAAAACAACTGGTTGAAAAAGCACAGATGGTCTTTTGGACAGATCTAGAGGCTGGAAATAATTGTTCAACAGAAAATTGAATTCAAGGATACTTACTTAGAAAATTGTCCAACAGCCACATATTTCAAGCCAGGCAAGCTGGACGAGATGATACAGGCCCAGCCGTTGGCAAGTTGCAGAAATGTGTGCAAGTGCCCTTTAAACCTATAGGGACACCTCAATGAAGTTATGATGTGTACATACACGTAGGCAGACCTACATATGGATTTCCACTTACCATGTTTTTTGCTTAGAGGCACTTCGAACAGCTCTGGATGTTACTAGCTGTACCTCTCATCATTTAAAAACAGCATTGATGATTTAAATTGGGTTTTGTCTAGCCTCTCTATAGAGATTAGGATTTGTTTTCCTGCCCATTCTAAAATCACTTTTTGTTTCCTTCTCTTCATGAAATTTAGGATCTGTTTCCTGTCTCCCCTCTTTCACCAACTATACCTTTTTCAAATATTTTGTATGTCCTTGAAAGAGTGGTCTTTGTATTTTTTCAAAGGCTATGATTTATCATAATCATTTTTAACCTTACACTTTTTCACTATGTGTCTTTCTTATTTTGTTTGAATAAAACATTCCAGTCTGAGAAATGACGTGACTGTGTTCAGTTTGGTCTTGGGATACTACACGTATCAGATGAAAATAACTACCAACTTAATGAGGAATTATTCCAGTTGCAGTGTGGACCTTATAACCACTTTTTAGCTTTATTGACCCCTGCCACTGCTGCTCAGAGGGGCACCCCGATACGCGAGATGATACAGGCAACATGAGCTGCATGTGAGGGTACAGAGTGGAAGTTGAAGAGTATGATCGGCATCGCTCAGGAGGTTGATGGAGGTGTTCATTGGTTACAGTGTTTGAAATGTTATTTTTGTGATAGAAATACATAAGAACAACATCTAGGGTAGACAAACTAAACACTACACTCAAAACAGCACACAACAAATAGCTGGGTTGTGAATGATTTGACTAATGGCCACCAGAGTGATGCATTATTTAGTCTTCTTAAAAAACTATGCAGCAATAATATCTGCCTCCAAGAACTGCACTTTAGTTAAACCTTGTGGAACAAATCAATATCTGTGAACTCCATTGCTAGTTCTAATAGAGGAATTGCAATCCCTATCACTAATCCAAGATAGTGAATTTAACAAGGAGAAATGTAATAAAGTGGTAGATGGGTTATGATACAAGCGTGTGATGGATTGCAAACATGCACAGTGGTACTTTTGTATGTTGATGATATTGATGGCTCACAGTACATTCTGAGATTAGAGCAGGAACTGTGCAGATAGGATTCCAACATATTAATTAAGCGGAATTCGATTAGACACACATTTTGCACCTAATTTATCATCTGGATTATTAACTGAACAGAAAATGCAAACTATCAATGGATCTCTAAATAATATTTATAACTTCAAAAATCCCTGATGCCATGTTTTTCTTTATCTTATCTGGGAAAATACACATTTTCTCAAGAACCTTTTAATGAGCCATCTTCTGATGAGTCTATTTCAAAGGCTTATCATTTCATTAGTATTTCTTTCTTTTGAGGACCATTTTATGTTGAGGAATTAAGAGTCTGCTTTGCCCATTCTATGAGGAAAACATGTTATTTTTTGCTGTAGAGGCATGTTAGAGGGATCATTTCAATAATTGGTAGTGGGGGAAAAAACAGTGTTTAACAATTGTGTTTTGTATTTGTGCAGTTTTTCACTTCTGTGTAAAGGCAGACAGTGCCTTAACATTTGATTTCTGTTTAAAATATCAGTGATAAGACAAGTAATTGCTTTCTTATTGGAGTACACTTTCTTTCATGCAAAAAAGCTGGTTCAACAAATGGGCTGTTGCTTTGTCTTTATTTATGTTTTACGAGGTGCAATTCTATGGAAAATGAGACCGTCTTTCACTTAGATTTGATTTAGCATTTATTGAAAATAGACCTAAACTCATGCAAAAGGTTCCTTTAACGTAAAGTAGCTTCCTTGGATAAAATGCACTTAAAGAAGTCCACTTAATAATGATTTTTAGATCAAATGAAATGAAATGAATTTAAATAGATGTGTATTAAGCTAATGCCACCAGTACTTATGAAGGGATTTTATACTGCAGTGACTTATTAAAATATGATTGTCAGACAACATGCAGATTTCAAATGTTTTATTTTTCAAAATGGTTCTCAGGTGGGTTGGAACTCTGATATATTTCTGGTTGCTGAGAATAGTATATGCTCTCCCACTTTCAACAATTAACTAGGATTTGGACTACAAGTCCTTTTTTCAACAATTCATTGCAGTCTTTGAGCCTGATTCACAAAATGTTTGTCAATAGGGCGCACCCATTGAAAAACGCTGGCTGAATCAGGCACTTTATCTCATTTGGTGCTGGGAACACTGATTTAAAGCTCAGCTTTCAGTGTGCCTCATTTCAATATACATCATTGTAGTGCGCAGAGTCTTCCTTCCAAGTTTCTTCGATTCTGTTTTCCTTCCCAAATCTACCACAGACTTCTTGTCAACAATTCCCTATTTTACTATTCATATTCTCACATGTTCAATATGTGATAGTGACTTAGCCCCAAGTCCCAAGAATGAGCACTTTAGTGTAATGTCCTTCTCATGCAGTGCTAGAATATTCCCTCTAAGCGCCAGGATTCTGTACTCCTCAGTTCAGTGAATCTCTCTCTAATGTGGCACTACGAACATTCCTACCAAGTTCCAGGATTCACGACTACTCAGTTCAGTGCCTCTCTGTAATGCAGCAAAAGGAATATTCCCGCCAAGTACCGGGATTCACAGATTCTCAGTTCAGTGTCCCTCACTTGGTGCTAGGAAATTTCCTCCAAGTTCCAGAATTCTGCGTTTCTCAGTTCAGTGTATCTCTCATGTGGTGGCTGGTGCTAGGAACATTCCCTCCAATTTCCAGGATTCAGCACAACTCAGTTCTGTGTCTCTCTCATGCAGTACTAGGAACATTTCCTCCAGGTTCTAGGATACACAGCTGCTCAGTTCAGTGTCTTTCTCATGCAGTGCTAGGAAAACTTTCTACAAGTTCCAAGATTCAGCGCTTCTCAGGTCAGTGTCTCTCTCTAATGCAGCAAAAGGAATATTTCCTCCAAGTACCAGGATTCACAGCTTCTCAGTTCAGTGTCTCTCACATTTTGCTAGAACATTCAGTTCAAGTTTCAGGTTTCAGCGTTTCTCAGTTCAGTGTCTCTCTCTCTAATGCAGCGATAGGAACATTTCTGCCAAATACTGGGATTTACAGCTACTCAGTTCAGTGTCTCTCACATGGTGCTAGAACATTCCGTCCAAGTTCCAGGATTCTGAGCTTCTCAGTTCAGAGTCTCTCTCATGTGGTGCTAGGAACATTCCCTCCAAGTTCCAGGAGTCAGAGCTTCTCACTTCCGTATCTCTCTCATGCAGCACTAGAAATATTCCCTCCAAGTTCCAGGATTCACTGCTGCTCAGTGCAGTGCCTTTCTAATGTGGTGCTTGGAACATTGCGTCCAAGTTACAGGATTCTGCGCTTCTCATTTCAGAGTCTCTCTCTCTCATGTGGTGCTAGGAACATTCCCTCCAAGTTCCAGGAGTCAGAGCTTCTCACTTCCGTATCTCTCTCATGCAGCGCTAGAAATATTCCAAGTTCCAGGATTCACAGCTGCTCAGTGCAGTGCCTTTCTAATGCGGTGCTAGGAACATTCCGTCCAAGTTACGGGATTCTGCGCTTCTCATTTCAGAGTCTCTCGCTCATGTGGTGCTAGGAACATTTCCTCCAAGTTCCAGGATTGACGGGTGCTCAGTTCAGTGTTTCTCTAATGTAGCATTAGGACCTTTCCAAATTTCACGAATCAGTGCTTTTCAGTTCCTTTGTTATTTCATGTGTCAACAAGAGCTTTGCCACCCTGTTCCAGGAATCAATGCATAGCCCTTCAATTTCACTCACAGATTGCGTATGCAAATATATTTACACATACAGTACAAATGGTAATTCATATTTTTACGATCATTAAAAATAGTTATTACATTTTTACTATATGGGCTCCACTTTGGGAAGCAACACCTACCTTGATATCTGGTGAATATACCTGGAATATAAGGTCAAACCATAAAGGCAATGCGAGTACAGGTATGACCGTACTTAGCATGTAATTGCCCTTCCGGGACATTTGAGGCTCTAACTCAGTGTCTTCAAACTCTTTTGGCCTGGGCCCCCCTGACCAAAATTTGGGCAGGCTGGGCCCCCCCAAAAATGCCAAATGGACAGTATGTACAAATGGGTATGAACTATTGCACACCGTCACTGCACCCTACTCCCAGTATAGTCCCTGGGGTCCACCATCTGCTACCATCACAGTCGCTGGGCTCCCTCATCCCACTCCTAGCCCAGTCCCTGTGCATTCACACCCCACCACAAACCCTGGGCTCTCCCCACCCTGCACCCACCACTATCCCAGTGCTCCCGCCCATCCTGCTCCCACCACAGTCCCTGGGCTCCCCCCACCCAATTCCCAACACAGTCCGGGGGCCAGTGGGAGCTGGTGAAATTTGTAAGTGGAGGGGCATAAATATATCGACAAAAATGCCATAGCGACCGAGCGCAGCGATGCAGCCCGAACCAATCAAGGAGGGTTCAGGTGTTTTACCCCCACCCCCGTGAATTATTTTTCAATAATGGATTAAAATTTTGCGATTTTCGAGCATACTTTAAAAAAAATGGGTAAAAAGCCAAACAGTTTGCAATTGGCACTGTGGGACCAAGGGGGAAAGCATGGTATTTTTGACTGGACATCTATGATAGATATACAGTAAAAAATAATACCATCCCTGTCCCCTGGGCTCCACAGTGCCTCAGAAGGAGAGATGATTTTGGCAGGTGGGTAGGGGGTTTGTGCAACAAAGGCATTTTTAAAATGCTTTTGTTGTACAACCCCCCCCAACACCACACTCGCCAAAATCAGCTCAACGGACCAAAATAAAA
Source organism: Ambystoma mexicanum (assembly GCF_040938575.1). NCBI lineage: Eukaryota > Metazoa > Chordata > Amphibia > Caudata > Ambystomatidae > Ambystoma > Ambystoma mexicanum. The sequence goes on from NC_090934.1 coordinate 1,068,952,555, forward strand.
AAAAAACACACACACACACACACACACACCCCAATAACTCTATCATTCATACAAGCACCCATAACCATACACTCACGCATAACACAAGTATGCACGCATCTATACACATATGTAAATAAAAAATAAATCATCATAAACGTATCTTCTGCATGGGCCTGCAAGTGGGTGCTGAAATGCCCCGCTCCAGGTTGCTCTTTCTGTATGTTCGAGGAGGTGCAGGAGCCCTCCTTCACACATAGAGACATGCAGTTCCCCAGCCAGCATATCCAATGAGCTATGCAAGGCTGGCAAAGCAAAACGACCCCAGCCTTGCATGTCTCATTGAACATGTGCGGCTGGGGAACTGAACTGTTGCCGTTCAGCCAGCCCAGGAGCACTCCCTCACTTGGAAAAAGCAGCTGAGGGAGTGCTCAGTGTTTCACTGGTCTGACTCCTTGGCTCCTCCATAATGGGTGAGGGGGCCACTGGGTGGATGCCCTCGCCCATTAAAGATGAGCCGCCTGGCTCGGACTGGCCTATATGGCAATGCCCGTACCCAAAATGCAAAATGCTACTGTAGGCCAGTCAAAATGGGCCACTTTTTTGGCCAATGTGGGCCAGTCTGAGGAGTTACTTCACTATGCAGATAGTAGTGATGGCCTTTGTTGCTGAATAAATATTATTTAAATATCAGATCTGCTTACATTTTAACAAAACACACCCCCTTGTGTACCATTCAAACAGTCTGTCACTAAAGGAATACATATCCATTTGCAACTGCGGGCCACTTTTTTATTGGTGCCTGAGACAGTTTTATGGTCCAGTCTGACCATGTGAGCCACCCCTGCCCATTTCCTCCACTCTAAACAAAAATAAAAATATATATTTTTTTTGTTTTAAACATTTCATGCCCACCCCCACCTCAGAGTCAGCCGCGCCCCCCTGGAGTGGTGCGCCCCACAGTTTGAAAACCTCTGCTCTAACTGGACATGAAACCCTGTATCATCGTGTGCCAGTAGTGCTCCAAGCCTTTAATAGCTGTGTTGGGTGTGCTACAAGCACACCATCGCCGTCCCGAGGATATAATTCAAATATGAATAAGTAAAACTGACCTTTTCTGTTTTGGGGACTTTCTTGTTGTTATATAACTTTTTCTTTATTTCAAATCTTACATTCGTTGCACCTTTGTTTACTTTAGCGATGACCAGTGCTTTAACTGGGCCGACACTAACCGGCCCTCAGTACCTGCACTTGTTATTTTTAGCCGTACTGAGGGCCGGCGTTCTCCAAGCTTGGGGAGCATAACAGTACTCAAAAACGTTGCTAAACTACAATTTGCCTAGTTCCAAACACATCAGATGTCCACATCATTGCCAGCTCGACGTTCACTCTTCACACCTTTTCTTGCGAAACATTAAAGCGCAGGGAAACATAGCGCCCCCCACTCCCCTAAGGTTTTGCTTTCTGTCAATAGAATAGGGGAGATTAGAGGTTGATAGCCCAGACACAAGGATGCATGGGGAAGACCTATTGCCCGTTTTGAGTTGTGAATGGTGGGTGATAATAAATGATAATAAATTGTGGGGGAGCATAATGTTGCATCCTGGGTGAACTAAAGACTCTATCAGATGACATTGCTCGGGTGGTGCATTTTTTCACAGTCAATACAGTTTTAAACCACATTTCCTTTCACGGTGAAAACTGTTTTGAAAACTCCCGCACTTTTGTAGGCTTTCACTGTGATCTTCTAAACAGGGTGGGTAAAATAAAGCTATGATCTTATTTTTGACAGACATGGATCTAAAACTATATGATATTAGGTTAGTGTTTTATGTACTTTGTGTACTTTTAAATGTCTTGCTTTAAAAGTATCATTTAATGTTTTCAAACCCAAACCTTTACAAATACCTCTGGGAAAATCACTCCTTCACGCTCTGCCTTATCTGTAAAAATCAGAGATTCCTGAAAACAAAACCTCCCTAACAAAGGGTCAAATTTAGGGGTTATTTTCCAATCTTCCATAGTGGCAAATGAGGTGTAAAAGCCATGCGTAAAAGACGTACGCGTGGTCTTTTACCTCATTTGCAACTCCAGCGGAGTTCATGGTATGGTTTTCACTGATTCGGGTGAGGTCCCAGAACAAAACCTACGTTCCCCCTCCCATCGCGCTCGACCTTTCAAAAACAAATGAATATCCGCCAGCATCTGATTCTGAGTCTGATCTCGTGACTCTGCAGCCAAAGAAAGTGTCCTGTTGGGAGGAGTAGTGGACAAATACGATGGCTCATCAAAAACCCTCCGTGCCTTCCTTGATTCTTGTTTGGCACATTTTACCTTCAAACCGTACTATTTTTTCACCCCAAGAGCAAAGGTGGGTTTGATGATATCTCATGTCACGGGCAATGCCTTAACCTGGGCAACTCCCTTAGTCAATGCGGGAGATGCTCTCCTGGATGATTACGATGGCTTTGTGGAAGCCCTTAAGGCCATGTTTGATCGCCCAGAACTCGTTTACAGCGCACAAGAAAGACTGCTTGAATTCCAACAAGGATCCCAGGATATGCTCACATATGCGACTCGCTTTAAACAGCTAGTAAAAGAAGCCGATTGGTCCCAAGAAGCCAGCTTCACCCTCTTTTGAAGAGGTCTGAATGACGAGATAAAGGATGAATTAGCTTGGGTAGCTCGCCCGAGCTCTTTCCAAGCTCTCATGGACCTCTCTCCCCAAATTGATTTCCGGATCCAGGAAGGAAAGGCAGAGAAAAGGAAGTCTAAGTCAACATCCCCAAAGGCAGCCACAGGTTACTCCTGCCAAAAAGAAACTGCAGCATCACAAGCCTCAGATCCAGAACCCATGCAACTAGGTGCCTTCCGAGGACCAATTTCTCCCCAAGAAAGGATCCGTCGGATTAATACAGGACTGTGCATGTACTGTGCATCTGATAAACACCTTGTAAGGGAGTGTCCTATAGCGCCGCCTCGGCGTTCTGGAAACGCCAGCTCCCGATCCTAGGTGGAGCACAGTTTCGGGAGAAAGATGTCTGCTCCTCATCTATTCCTTCCTCGAAATCCCCAGGACAGAACAATCTCGTGATTCTACAGACATTTCTGTCACCTTCCAAAAATGAATCCTACCCCATCCTGGCCTTAGTGAACTGCGGAACCATGGGCATTTTCATAGATCATGTTTGGGCCGTCAGCCATTACATTCCCTGGGAAACCAAAGAGATAATGCAACCTGTTGAAGCCATTGATGGCAGATCCTTGTCTTCTGGGCCCATAACTCATCAAACCAAGGAGATTCTACTTTCGATAAACAACCATCAAGAAATGATTAGATTTGACATCATAAAATCTGCCCACTACCCCATGGTTTTAGGCATGCCTTGGCTACAAAAACACAATCCATACATCAATTGGGCAGCAGGGTCCTTGTTTCTCGGTTCAGAACATTGTATGTCCCATTGTTTATCTCTTGCCACATTGCAAAGACCTTCAGCAGACTTCAAGGAGCCCAAGCAACCAGTCGCAACTGTATCCAACATTATCCAGATTCCTCAGGCATACCAAGCTTATTCCGATGTGTTTTCAACAGCCATTGTTCAAGCTCTTCCACCTCATAGACCCTGAGGATTGTGCCATTGATACAGACCCAGCTGCGGTAATTCCCTTCGGGAGAATTTTCATTTTTTCTGAACCTGCGAAGAAAGCCCTTCGAGAGTATCTGGACACCAATGTGACAAAAGGCACTATCCAACCTTCGAAGTCTCCAGCCGGTGCTTCTTTCTTCTTCGTTCCTAAAAAAGACACTAAGGAACTTCGACCTTGTCTGGATTTCCGTGGCCTTAACCAATGCACACTCAAAGACTGCTATCCATTACCACTTATTTCAGACATTCTGGAGACAGTGAGAGGTGCTGTCATTTTCACTAAACTCGATCTCAGGGGTGCTTACCACCTCATTCGCATAAGAGAAAGCGATGAATGGAAAACTGCCTTCAAGACTCCCTTTGGCCATTTTGAGTATCTGGTGATGCCCTTTGGTCTCACCAATGCCCCTGCAGTATTTCAACGCTTCATGGATCGGGTCTTTTCTGACATGCTGTTCCTTTTTGTCATAGTCTATCTGGACGATATTCTGATTTACTCCAAAGAACCTCAGGCCCATCAAGAACATGTACAAGCAGTTTTACAACACCTACGTGAACACAAGCTCCTGACCAAGCCTGAAAAATGCCTTTTCCATGTATCAACCGTTCATTGTCTTGGCTCCGTGCTTAGTTCCAAAGGTATCAGAAAGGATCCATCCAAGGTTGATTCTATCCTATCTTGGCCCGCCCCCACTTCAGTAAAACAGATCCAATCCTTCCTGGAACTTGCTAATTTTTACAGGAAATTCATACCCACATTTTCTGACATAGTACATCCCATTGTAACGCTCTTAAAGAAAGACACTCCATTCCATTGGTCTGCGACTCAAGAGAAGGCCTTTCAACAACTGAAACTGGAATTCACTCGTGCTCCAATCCTAGCTCAACCTGATATAGATCGACCCTTTTTGATAGAGACAGATGCATCCGACTATGCCATTGGAGCAGTGTTAAAACAAGAACTTGAGGACAAGATGGAGCATCCTATTGCATACCTATCCCGTACCTTGACTCCTAATGAGACTCTTTATTCCATCCTGGAGAAGGAACTATTAGCTATCCGACAAGCCTTCAACGACTGGCGTCATCTCCTTTTGGGTGCCAAACACCCAGTACAAGTTTGCACAGATCACCGAAACCTACAAATCCTACAGTCCTTGGAATGCAGAAATAGCCGTCAGGCCCGTTGGGCCTTCTTTTTTGCCCAATATCAATTTCAAATCCACCACTTTCCTGTAACACATAACCTCATAGCTGATGGCATATCCAGACATCCTGATTATGAACCCCTTGAAGCCCGGACCTTCCCCAAGATGTTTCCTAACACAGTGTTCGTAGCTCAAGCCATTACTCTCCTGGAGGATATTCTAGCCAAGACACCTTCTTCCGAACTTTGGAAGGAATATAAAGGAGGCAATCTATGGAATCTCATGATGAAGGATGGATATCTTTTCAAGGAAACACGGCTGGCTATTCCCACACAAGAGCTGAGACATAAGAACACAAATCTATGCCATGATACCCTCCATTCAGGACACTGAGGTATCACCAACACCCTACGTCTTATACAGAGGCAGTTTTGGTAGCCAAGGATGAAAGACGACGTAAGAACCTATGTCCAATCCTGTGCAGTGTGCAAACAGAATAAATATGATAACAGAAGACCAGCGGGTCTCTTATACCAACCAGCAATACCGACACAACCTTGGGAAATCATCGCCACAGATTTTATCGTGGAATTACCCCCATCCAGAGGATACACGACCATAATGGTGACCATCGATTTGTTTACACATATGGCTCACTTTGCACCTTTGTTCAAGCTACCATCCTCATCTGAATTGGCTGGGATTTTTCTGGAACATATATTCAGGCTTCATGGACTACCTTCCAAAATAATTTCTGACAGAGGGCCCCAGTACATATCCCAGTTTTGGAAACAACTATGTCAAATATTGGGAATCCAGCGCACATTGTCCTCGGGGTATCATCCACAGACCAATGGAGCAACTGAACGAGTCAACCGAACCTAGAACAGTACCTTTGTTGCTTCGCCACCAAAGTCCAGGATGATTGGTCGCTCTTGATTCCTGTAGCTGAATTCGCTTACAACAATTCGGATCATTCAGCTATCAAGACCAGTCCATTCTTTTGCAGTCAAGGATTTCACCCTTCAGTTCTACCATCGGTTCTTCCACATCCTACCCCAGTTCCTACGGTCGATTCCTGGATTGAAACACTGATCAACGTACACAATGACTCCAAGGAACACCTTGAAAAGGCCAGAAAAAATTTCAAACAATATGTAGACACCAAAAGGAGGCCTCGTCCTTCTTATGCAGTGGGAGATAGGGTTTGGCAGACTTCGAAACTCCGTCCTCAACATCTACGACCAAATAAACTGGCTCTCAGGTATTATGGACCTTTCTCCATAAAGGAAATTATTAATCCAGTGGCCTTTCGACTCCAACTTCCAGAGTCATGGAAAAGGATTCATCCAGTCGTCCACTCTTCTTTGTTAAAACCATTGTACAATTCACTCGAACTGCTCCAAGACCGACTCCATTAATTGTCAATAACCAACTTGAATTTGAGGTTTCCAGGATATGTGACTCCAGGTACAGACGAGGTCAACTCCAGTATTTGGTCAAATGGAAAGGATACCTCCCAGTGAGCGCACCTGGAAATCCGTCTCAAACATGAATGCCCCCCCGATTGATACAAAGATATCATCATATCCACCCAGGCAAACCCGGAGGTGCAGGGCTTAGGAGGAGGCATACTGTCATGATCCGCCGATTACGTCCATTCTGGTCTTCGTGGTCCATGATGCATTGTGGTCTGAACTCCGTGATCCTTCCAACATGGCCCTCAGTTTCAAAATGCTGCTTACCAGCACTTTGGCGTTAGGTTCAACTTCCTACTTAAAAGCCACACCCCGCGGCTCTGTGCGTCTCAACGCTACTGCTTGGAGTAGTTAGACATGTGTTGCCGGAGTCCGCTCAGTGCTCTCTTCCGAGTCCTTGTTCACATCTTCCTGATTATATTTCCCATTCTTTCCCTTTCCTTTCCTTACCTACTTCCGTGCTTCATTCCTGGACCCTTTCTGTGCTCGGTCCTACGACGCTTCCGTACCTCTGAGCCCGGACACTGTTTCCTTCCTGGTTCCCAGTCCTAGATGTTTGAACGCTACCCAGCGAAGGACACTCGTGAACCTCACACTGGAATCCGAACACCCGCGCACGTGCCGGTATAAATCCCAAACAGTACGAAACAAGGAAGCCACTTCCATGAAGGTCGCAAGTAAAGAGAAAAAGATGAGTAGGGGAGAGACTTGTGACACCCTCTGCAATTAGCAGAGCAGAGGTGTTGCTAATAGAGGGCTGGCGGGGCTATAGCCCCAGGTCATTTGGTTGAAGCCTCAGATAGAAGCTCTGGCCTGCAACCAAAAGGCTAGCTAGCCCTGATTCCCGACAGTTCCCACAGACCTAGCAACACCCCTGTAGCAGAGGGAAGAAAAGTACCTCCTTCTCACTAAATAGTAGGCTTGGTGTGTTGCCGTGAGTCAAATCATCAGAGCAACCTTCAGGTGATGAGGTTTGAAGCTAAGTTACACATCTAAAAGGCTGCAGAGCAACTCATTAGAGTGATCAGGTTTGAGCTAAGTTGTTCACCTCTGCTCATTGTTTCATTCATGCAACCACTGTGTATTCCTTGGCGGGTTTCTATGGGGACTGTGAGAGTTTATCTGTGACTTTTCCCTTTAAGCATTCTAGTTTATTCATGGACCATAGTTATTCAAATTAAAAAATACTAGTTATTCATATAGTATTACACTTTCCATTAAAGCCTGCCAACGTTTATACATCCCAATATTGACAGCATTGAGTAGGCTGCTGGGTCACGTGACTATTCACTGTCACTCAGTTGCTCCGCCCACCTCCAGTTTTCATGCCTTCCAATCCTCTGCTTAAGGACCTCAGGCCAGCTCCAGGCAGACAGCATTGAGTAGGCTGCTGGTCACATCACTAGGCCCTGCCGCCTAGTTTTTCCGGACACCTCCAGTTTTCACGGCTTCCAAGGCTCTATTAAGGACTGTAGGCCAGCTCCAGACAGACAGCATTGAGTGGCCTGCTTGTCACGTGACCAGGGCCTGCCACCCAGTTGCTCCACCCACCTCCAGCTTTCGTACCTTCCAAGCCTCTACTTAAGGACTGTAGGTCAGCGCCAGGCAGACAGCATTGAGTAGGCAGCTGGTCATGTGTTCAGGCCCTGACACTCAGTTGCTCCGCACACCTCCAGTTTTCACTCCTTTGAAATCTCTACTTAAGGACTGTTGGCAAGCTCCATGCAGACAGGCATTGAGTAGGCTGCTGGTCACGTGACCAGACCCTGCCACTCAGTTTCTCCGCCTACCACCTATTTAATCAGTCCTCCCTAGGCATCCTCATCCACGGTGACCTTAGCAAAAGATTTGCGAAAAGAAGCACCTCACCTGTTTGCGCCTGTTCGGGTGTAATAGGGTCATTGGCCTGACCAGCTCTTCTGCATTTCAACTGCAAAATAATCGCTACTACTGCTACTCACCAAAAGACATCCCAGTGTCTCTCCTCCCTCCTCAGCCCATCCCCACTCTCACTATGATTTGAATGGACAAGTGCCCTGGCAACCCCGGCAAAAAACCCTAGCGAACCTCATCAATATTATCGATGCCCCCATTCAATACCCACAGACCACATGCACACACCCTCTCATATTGATCAGTGCTAGCTCAGCAGTCACCCCTGCTGCAGAGATCGCTGACATCATCTCGTACAACACCCTTGATGCCCTGTTCATCACTGAAACATAGTTCACCCCATCCTCCCCACATGTTTTCAACATCCTCCTACACCAAGGCTAGTGCATCCAACATGCTGACCGCCCAGGAAGGACAGGAGGTGGAGTGGCAATCATCCATAGGTGAGAATGGCAATACTCCATCATCCCCTCTCCCAGAACAAGCTCATTTGAATGACTTTTCTGCCGGTTTCCTCTATCGCACAAGGAATCCATCCCCTTTTACCTCATCTATAGACCCCCTCACAGGAGTGACTCTTTCATTGCAGACATCTCCAACATACTCTCTTCTGCCAAGCTAGCACATTCAAATAATGTCTTTCTCTTTGATTTTAATGAGCCAGAGTCACAGATTGCCAACCACACTTGAAGCACACTTTTCACACTGACTGTTTCCATGGACTTTAAACAAATTGTGCTCTCCCCCACACACATAAAAGGCAACACCCTATGCTTAGTCTTCACATCATGCTCCTATATCACCTGTGTAGACCCTATCCCACTTGACTGGTCTGACCAAGCCACCATCACATTATCAGTCACCCACTAACTACGGTGCACAAAGGTCAGGCTAAACACCCCCTCACTCAATGCTGCACATTCAATACCTTTCTGGCAAATGAGCTAGAAGCAAACTTTCATTCTCCCCCACCACAGGGAATGCCTTGGGCCTCCTGGAATTATTCAGCAACACTGCTATGAAACTGGTGGACACGCATGAACCCCTAAAATCCAGTGAGGCTAAGACCAAACCATCTGCCCCACGGTACACCCCCGAGCTAGACTCCAACAAATGCTCAATCGTAGCCCTAGAAAAATGGTGGCACAAAACCATAACTGGAAGACCTCACCAACCTCAAATCTCTGCGTGTAAACCATAGGATTTTGAGAACTGAGGCCAAAGCTGTGTACTACTCCATCACCATTGAGGCAGGCTCTAACAGGAGCAAAGTGCACTTTAAAGTAGTAAAGCAATGTACCAAACTCTCACCAACCCCAAGGTACCAGCAACTCAGGAATATGACAGAATCAACACATTTTATTATTGAAAAAAAAAACATAATCCGAGAGACCCTCGAATCAACCTCTCACAGCATTAGCATCGCTTGCAGCCCGGCAAGCACACTGCCCCTCAGGACTGAATTATCTCCTCTCTTTCCCCAGACCTCCCAAAAACAATTGCCTCCCGCAAACCAACTTCTTATTCTGACAATATAATTCCAGCCTCCACCATTAAACAATTGACAGGCCTGGCACTTAATGCGCTCCTCAGCATCATCAATGCTGCCCTCATGGAAGGATCATTCCTGGAAACCCTCAAGACTGGTCTCCTACGACCTCTTTTGAAAAAAACAACCCTAGATCCAGATGACCTGGACAACTACAGGCCAATTATGAACCTCCAGTGTATTGGCAAAATAACTACTCTCCAGAATTGAACAAATCCATCTCTTAAATGACTATCAATCTGGGTTCCGCTCAAAGTGTTGCATCGAGACAGCGACCATCCAGGTGGTGGATGATGCCCTCCAAATCATGGATAAGGGCGATTCATATCTTCTTGTACTCCTTGACCTCTCTCCCTCCTTGCTGACTGAATGGGATTCTCTGGCACTGTCCTGAATTGGTATACCACTTACCTCTTAGGCAGGCACCAGGCTGTACAGATGAACTTGTTGCATTCTAACTGACTCCAGGTTTCCTGCGGAGTTCGCCAAGGCACCATCCTCACACCAATCCTTTTTCACCATTGCATGGTTCCTATGGGCACTCTCCTTAAAGATACCAATATAGCCATCCACCAATACGCACACAATCCTCAGTTGTACATGAGAGTAAATAGCATGCATGACATAATTTGTCTCCGCAATTACCTACCCATCATCCAGTCCTGGCTGTTGACTGCCTACCTCAAACTAAACCCATCCAAGACTGAATTTGTCCTTGTCTGTCTGCCCGCTAAAAAACAACTTGTCCAACAATGGCTCAATGATGTGCACCACAAAGGATTTGATCTACAAATCTCAGACTCAGCAAAATTCTTAGGCTTCACCATGGACAGCAATCTGTCCTTCCAGAAACACATAGCCAAGAAGGCCCAAATCACTTGGCTGAGAATCTCAACCTTTCATAAAATCAAACCCTTCATAATGCTGCAGGACCGCTGGACCGTAGAGCAGGTCCTTGTAGTCTTGCACACCGATGGGGGAAATGCCCTCCTAGCAGGGCTCCCAGCTGCTCACTTGGCTCCCCTAAAAGCAGTCCATCATCCTGCAGCACGTCTTATTATGCGAGCACAGAAATTTGACCGAATTACCGCCATCCTATGCAAATTACATTGGCTTCCACTCCAAGCCAGGATACTGCTCAAGATTGAATATATCATCAACAAAGCAGTCACGAGTAGCTCACCAGAGTACCTGCCGGCTACGCTCCACATATCTGGTGGCACACGCTCCTCGCTCAACAAATCGATCAACCGGGTTGAATCACAACTCGTCTGCAGAGAGAGGACACGCAGAAAATCCTCTTGTAATGCAATAACCATCTGGAACTTGATCCCAGTGTCAGCTAGGAATGCCCCCACAATTCTCCAATTTTGCAAATCTCTCAAAACATGGCTCTTTCAGCCGCACCTGACCAAGGACTAATTCCAATGTATGCAAATGCCGACGCACAGATCTCACAGTACTCTGCTATTGTTAAAGGATGCCTGCCCAAATGCCGGGCAACCACACTCTGAGCAGCGGTCCGCTGCTTTCGAGACAGGTCTATGCTTTACAATAAAATAAAAAACAAAATTGGTTCCACAACAGCTCAAAATCAGTCTGTGATTAGTGGATGTCTATCAGAGATGACTGAATGAAGCTGACCGAATCAAATTTCAAGCAAATGACTTAAACATACACCATTATACTGAGCTTTTGTTGAAATCACTGATTGTAGTGTTTCAGTGTGCCAGGATCCCAAGGACCAAACAACAGCAAAAAAGGAACTTACACAGAATGAAAGAGAGGGGGGAAATATTATTGGAGCAGGGGTAACTGGGGAGAGAGTGAAATAGAAAGGGATGCAATAGATACTGAGACACAAAGGGAAAGAAACACATGGAAAGTGGGACAAATGGGACAAATGGAGAACCGCGTGACTGGGTGAGGAGACAAGGAACATTTTATAGAAATGGGTCGGGGAGACCAGGCAGGGCCCCAGCACAAGACTTATTTTTGGACTTTACAATTTCTGAGACCCTGGGGCACTTAAAGCCCAGATTGGGGAGTAACCTTACTTCTTTATTTCCATTTAAACCACTGACAGTGGCACTTCCTGTCATGTGACAGCATTTCCCATGACTTAATTGAGTCACTTCCTGTGATGACATTGTGGTGTGTGATGTCACTTTTTCTACACCTCGAACTTTGGTGAATTGTTGTTACTGTAAAAGGGGTCTTAACATAGGAGTTGAGCTGTATTGCTAGCAATGCTGATATCAATGGTGCAACAACATAAATTGTACAGCTGAAAGGCAACCGCCAAGACCTTTGCTAGAACGCCAGGAGTCTCAGAAATGGAAGACCAAATAACTCATAAGCTAGTGCATGGACATGTCAGCTGCCTGCTTGCTATTGTACAATAGCAAGCTGCCGCATAACAAGTAGAATGAAATCTATCGAGTGTGCTGATTGGACTGTCTGATCCTTTAGACTCCACTGTTTTTCTTGTGTTGCTCGTGGGCTTAGCCTTGGCCGTTTGCCCATAAGGACTGCAGGACCTGGGACTTTCCATGCATAAACATGATACCCCACCGCCCCCCCTCTGTGCTGCCCCTTGCTCGTCTACAAAGACTGCAGTGCCTGAATAATGCAACGCTGTCCTCTCCACACAAAGCCCTAGCTGCTTATCAGCAGTCAGTAGCATGTTCTTACAATGTCACTAGATTACTTCAAATGAAAAAAAGATCGAAGTAAGGTGAGCAAAAAGCTAATATTTTTCTTGGAATGGATCTACATATCTATATTATTTTCCCTGTGATCTGACTTGGAAGAGTCAGGGGAAATCGGAGAATACGTCTCTACAGCTTACCAACAGCTCTGAGCTGGAGGTAAATGTGGCTATACTCGGGATTGGGCGGACCCTTAAAAGCAGCGGTAATAGCGTTATCTCCACATTTAACGGCTGCCGCCCAACCCGTTATTAAGCCGTCAGTCACAAAAGACGCTGCATTCTTGCCATTCTGTGCATCTAGGACTAGGAGATCTGTATAATCGAGCAAAGAACATTTTAAAATGGTAATGGTTGTAAACCATGAGAAACAAAACATTATTTTCCAATAATCTTTCCCAATTGAAACTCGTTGTGCCCACAAAAATGAATACGTACTGTTTTTCCACTGCTCTTTTTGAATTTGAAACTATTTCACATCAATGCGTTTTTCTGCAGACATACGTAGTTAGGTTTTCCCAGCCGAATGTAAGAGGTAAATGTGACAAAATAACTTCTGCTAATCTACAGGAGTACTGGGATGAGTAGTGTCAAAGCACCTACACAGCCTCACACTACTACTAAACCAACAGTGATCCCAAACATAAAGATGGCAAAGGCACAGCCCCGAAGATAATCCTCCTGCACCATAACAAGAGCAAAGGGTAGGTTATCATCTTCGGGAGTCATGTGAGCTGGTACAGAAGCAATCCAAACAACAATAGAATTATGGTACCAAAATAATGTCCCTTTAAAGTTCTATTTCAATAGGATCCTTAATTAAATTAACAAAATGCACACACCTCATAACAACACTACTGACCCACCACTACAAGGGAAAAGACAGAGAAAACAGACTTTAAAATAAAGAGCCACTATGGGCTGGTAGACGCATGCTCATGCAAATATTTTAGTAGCAAAATGTCCACGTTTGTGGATATGCCTCTCAAAAGGTAAATAAGGGGGGCTTAAAGGTCACGCAGTTCCTTTAAGGCAGAACAGGAAAACGGAGCCTCATCAAACACTTATGTTTTTGTCTTTGGGCCTTAAACGCATCGAGCCAGGATTTTTGGCATCAACCCAGGAGTTTGGGCGATTTCTCCATCGAGCCAGGGTTGATTTGGGGAGCCCCAGTGTTGGGATCGAATAATATGGTGCTTGCATTACTGTGGCAATGGCTTGCAGATTGAAGTTGCTAGGAACAGCAAGCAATGTCGCTTCAGCCAGCACTGGAAGACTCTGCAACTTTGGGTGCTGGGAAGCGAAGATTATTTGCATCCTTCAGCAGCAAGCAGACGCGGTTGGGTCAACACATTGTCGGTGGACTCCAGCGGCATTGCCTTGGAGTCCAAAGAAGCTGGTGAACAGGTGGCAGTGTTCATTCGGGGACACCAGAAGACTTAGTAGGACTAAGAGGTGGATACGGCAGAGATTTGCGATTGGTGTCCAGCAATACTCAGAGATGCAGAGGCGGTCGAGCATCAAGTTTGGAGACTCTGCTGGGATACCTAATCCAGGGTCTCAGGGGCAAGACGAGTCCTTTCGTCTGCCCTTCCCAACTAGGAAGTTTTGTAGCATGTACATGAAGGGTCCTGTCCTCTCCAGTGCGCAAGGTCTTGAGTTCCAGTGTCTCAATTACACTAGGCCTTGTCCAGATAGCTGATCATCTCACATAGTCCCTGGGGATGTTTAGGAGGATGAGCTTTTATCTTTATTTGAGCATTCTGTCTTCACCTCTGTGGGAGAGGACTATGGACTAGACTGTATGTCAGAGTTCCAGTCGAATCCTTCTTTTCTTGAAGTCCAAATACGAATTAAATATGGCAAAATGCTACGGTGGACTGGATCAGAACAGCCCTGTTGTTAAGGGCCCAATCCAGCCTGCTGTAACAGCTGTCCTCTGCCTGCTTATATCATACCCAGAGTGTCTTCAGGAAGTGGGGAGGGATGGCAGGACGTGTGGGGAGCCTTAGCAAATGAAAGATGGTGAGGCCCCTCTAGGGTATGAATATCTCCGTTTGGCTACTACAAAGACTCTGCCCCTTTCACTGTCTGCCTTCTTCAAAGGACTCCAGTAATCAGCGCCCTGGTGTGAGAGGGATATTGTCATGGCAGGACTGTCTTTTCCAGGGAGGGCTTGTGTTCCCTAGAGGAAAGTGCCATGTTGATTTAGGGAGATCAAAGAAGGAACTTCCTGGGCTCTGTGCCACATGGTTTTTGTGGGTACACTTAGACCAGATGGCTAATACACACCCACCCCTGTGAACATCTGTTCTCTAACCTTGATTCTAGCATTCATTCTGTCCTCATCCTCCTTGATCGTTCCTCTGCTTTCTACATGGTCAGCCACGCCATCCTGCTCAATCGACTCCGTGAGAACCTGTGCATCACGGATCAGGCCTTGGTGTGGCTGACCTCCTTCCTCTTGGAACGCACCTCCCAGTTCCAACCTGGTCCCTTTCTCTCTGCCACCGCTCACTCTACCTGTGGTGTTCCCCAGGGCTCTAACCTCTCAGCCTGGTTTTTAAACCTCTACTTGGCCTCTTTGGTGCACCTGATCTCCACCTTCTCCTTTAACTTTCAATGTTATGCGGATGACACAAAGCTTTCTTTCAGGCTCCCCTCAGCCTCCTCTCCTCTCCTCTCTCGTTCATTCCTGACTGTCTATCCGTGATTCAGGATTGGTGCGCCTCCAATGATCTCTGCTTTAATGCCAGTAAGATGGAGATCTTTCTCATTGGGAACCCTGCTCCTGCTTTCCCTCTCGTAATCTGGCTGCCCTCCTTGGGCCCCTTTTATTTCACCTCCCTGTAAGACCAAAAACCTTGGTGTCATCTTTGACTCCACTCTCTCCTTCTCTCCTCACATCAGAGACCTTTCCAAGAAGGCCCGCTATAAGCTACACCTCCTCAGAGGTATTCTTCCTTTTCTCAGTTACCCCCAGAAGCTCACTGTCTCCAGAGCCCTGGTTCTCTTTAGGCTGGACTACTGCAACAGCCTCTTTCTCAATCTGCCTTCCTCTACTCTCCACCCTCTGCAACTAATCCAGAACAGGACTCTGAGACGTGTCCTTGGCCTCAAGCCCAGATTCCGTATCTTTCTAGCCCTGAAATCTCTCCACTGGCTCCCAGTGGATGCAAGAATCAATTTCAAGATGCTCTGCATTGTCCACAAGGCTTTCTGGGGCCGGGGACCACACTACATCCAATTCTCTCTTCCTAAGCACTTTCCTTCTCAAGCCCTCTGCTCATCCACCTCCAACTCCCTGAGGGTCAGACGCTTCTCCAGGCAGAGAGTGGGGGTAGATCTCTCTCTCATCAGCTAGTGCCTCGCTCTGGAACAGCCTCCCAGTCGCTCTCAAATGTGAGCAGGGCCTCCTCAGGTTCCGGAAACAACTCAAGAAATGTTTGCATCTGCTTTCTCTCTCTCACCTGTTGATGTTCTTGTCTGCTGCACAAACTGGTTACCTGACCTCCCCCTGAACCCGCAAAACAAAGAGGTGATGGCTGGGTCTCATCAGTGTGGAGTAGCTTGGGTCTCTAGGCCCAGCAGGCACGGGACCCACGTAAGGGCATACCCGTACCACTCAGGTTGACAAAGCAAAAACAAAGAGGTGATGGCTGAATCCGGGTTGGCCCACCCCAAAAGGGTCAGTCCAGCCCCAAAACATGTTTGCGGATGCTTGTGGTCCCGTGCAGAAGGGATGTGACCTAGCAGTTCGGGCTGGACTGCCCCTTTAAGGTGGGAGCAAGCCTGATTTGCGTTTGGTCTTTCCCCTTCTTTAATGGCTTGGCAGGCGAAGAACGATGGTCTGGAGAGTTGCCCAGAGCAATGCCAGCGGTTAAGATTCATTCTAAACCTTCCAGTCATCACCTCTTTGTTTTTGCTTTGTCAACCCGAGTGGGACGGGTATGCCCAGACGTGGGTCCCGTGCCTGCTGGGCCTAGAGACCCAAGCTACTCCTCACTTAAGAGGCCCAACAAGGCCGAAACATGTTTGGGGATGCTTGTATTCTCGTGCAGAAGGGATGTGACCTAGCAGTTCGGGCTGGATTGCCCCTTTTGAGGTGGGACCAAGCCTGATTTGCATATGGTCTTTCCCCTTCTGTAATGGCTGGGCAGGCGAAGAACGATGGTCTGGAGGGTTGCCCAGAGCAATGCCAGTTGTTAAAAATTCATTCTAAACCTTCCAGTCATCACCTCTTCGTTTTTGCTTTCTCCCTCTGAGCCTTATGCGGACCAGGCTCCTACTCGACCAGTAGGCCCATGCACTGCCTCCGAGGCTACTGTGCACTAGGGACTGTATCTGCAACCCTACAGTCCCCTGCCTACTTGCACCTACTTAGAGCCGGCTATCGCGGCGGAACTTACTTGAGCTTTGCTTATTGCACCCTCCCCCTGGCACTTCTCCTCTTCCCTCCCCCTGAAACTTGCACGATCTGAATGGCACAAGGCCTAGTAAGATCATTTGTTTTGTCCCCCTTTGTCTTACCCTTCCTTGTCTTGTCGTGCCTAGAGACACTTGTGTACAGGCGTGTTATAAATGACTTATTATATCATATCATAAGGCTTCTATTAAAGGATGGTGGAATAACATCTGTGATACCCATAAAATGCAGAAATGTAATGCCAACACACATTATCTCTCTATTAAACATGAGACGAATCTATTTGAATGTTATTAGCACTTAACCAATTCAAAGTACATTTTGAATATGTTGATTGTAGTCTTTTCAAAACAAATCTAGTTATATGTTTAGATAGTTATTACCATTTGTTATTTGGATATGCACCAAAATTATTATTTAATTTGTACCCCCTCCAATCCCCTTATCTATACATCTTTTTAGTGTCTAGTTTCTATAAGGTAGTTTTATTGATCCTTATGTCAATTTTGACCACTCTTCATCAACTAGTCTTAAACTTCATTGTTTCCTATTCTAAAGCTTTATTTTTTATATTAACGATTTTGAAAATACAGTGTATGAGTATTCTTAGATTTTTATGATTACATGTAAAATGTTTGATAATTTATTGATGTTCAATTATTTTAGTGATGACTATTTCTTTGTAACTTGGATCTGAATAAAATAAACTTTATAAACTAAAAAAAAGAAATGGCTGCCAGTACAAGCAATACTTGCATTGTGACAGACACGAGAAAACAATAAGCCTGTGAAAGGAGAAAAGAGGAGAAATGGGAAGGGAAATGAAATTAAACTGGTAGATATCAAGAGACTGGTACTAATAGTACGTGCAATGCATGGACAGGGACCACATGCGTGTGTTGGGACAGACAGGGTTGGAGAAAGCAATTTAGCCGCAAGCTTGAATTGGAAGAAATTAGCTCAATGTCAGGAGTGTTGAGGAAAAGAAAGGACATGTCAACGAACGCAAAGGTGGAACAAATGAAGTGGTGATATGCACCACCTATCAAAGTGCAGCCACTAACAGTTACAGGGAGATGAGATAATCCTGTATCGGACTCTATGGGACCCAGCTGGTACCCGGTAGGTAGCTCAGTGCGTTCTGCTCTCAGTGCTATGATATGCAAGTCGCAGGCTCTAATCCCCGCAAGATGAACTCAGCCTTCCATTCTTCAGAGTTAGATAAGTAAGTACCAGCTTCGGATGGGTGATAATTGTATGTATGTGGGAAGGCGACGGCGGCTTCCTCTCTAATCAGGCATTGCATCCTTGGTTATGCCTAAAACTGGCAGAGCTGCAGTTGTTGGAGAAGCAAGCCAATTGTGACCGACCAACAACGTTATTATTGCTTTCAACCCTAAAAACATGCTATTCCAACAAAGCTGTCTCTCTGGCCGTATTCTCTGCAATGCGGGACAAAGCGCCCAAACACCACCACGGTGGTGAAGATTGCGCCCGATAAGTTGGGTCATTATTTATTTATTTATTTTGTTTCCAGTAGCCTAAATTAATAGGCCTTAACACGTTTCAGTACCAGAACATTGTGATCCACATTTAAATGAGGTGATTAAAAACATTGTCTCCCGAACAGCTAGTTGATGCGATATTGGACAACTTACTGACTTATAAAGGAGCATAAGTCACCAATGGGGCAGGACCCGGTGGAGGGAGCATTGCTATCATTGGTCCTGTGTCACAGCTCGAGGTAGGACATGAAGACGTGTGTATGAAGTGCTTTAACATGTTTGCTTTCTCCCGAAAGAGAAGTTGTGTTTTATGTGGAACCTGGGGAAATCCATTTAAACATGGCTACCACGTGTGATACCCAGGATTGGGCTGATAGGTAGTCAGTGGAACCATTTTGTAGGCAGGGGACTGCATTTGAAGGAGATGCTTTTCGAATATGAGCAGGACGGGAACATTTAATAACCAGAACTTTGGAATGTATCAAGGGGAAAACCTGGCCTACGATTAGGTGAGAGCCAAATTGATTTAAGTCAACAGGCGGTTTACAGGCCTTCCTGATGGCCTTGTGCTTTCAGGCCTGTGGGGGCGCTGTGACTGCAGCAAAGGATGGAAGGCAAATGCAGAAGATGAGTGTGTGCTGGCTCTTGGACACCCTTAGATGGATGAAGCAATGTTAAGGATAGTTCCCAACATTTACTTATAAAGAATTGCGTACACAGTCTCAGCGATTCATGATGTTATTCCATTTTATTCAGAAAAGGTTATTTCATTTCTTAATCCTCACATTTGTCTCTCTATACGAGTTTGTTCACCTTGTGTCATGTTTTCTATATTTTTTTACACATTTACACAACAAAAAAGTCTGCACTCCCCGGGGACTTCTTATTTACAGCATGTTTATTACAATTATTTCAAAATAAAAAATACTGCCACCTCTTGGAAGCGCGCTGCAAGGCAATCAAATGTTGACATGCGTTTCACCCCACAATGGCTTTGTCAAGGCTTACAACACGCTGGTTTACCATTTTTTAAATGCCTACTCTGCATGTGACGTCATTCACGGTTTCTTAAATTGACGGGGTAGCTTAGCGGTCACGTATAGCAGGAGCCATAGACACAGAGATGTCTAAGGGCCTGATTTACAAAAATGTTTTATCATGGAAAAGTCCCATTGAAAAAACATTTTTGTAAATCAGGCCCTGAATTCCAAATATACTTAACCTTTAATGCACATTAATCAATAATGATGTATTGATTCAAAGGAAGCCTACTCCTCCTTTGAATGCCTGGTATGCAAGCTCTCTATTTCTCCTGACCTCTTGCTGACTCTGGCAACCATCTACAGGCCATCTGGCCAGGTCGCCCTCTTCCTCTCAGGGTGGGCTGACCTCTCTTCTTCTCTTTTTGTCTCTACCTATCAACTGCTCCTCCTTGGAGGCTTCAACATCCACCTGGATGCTTCTAATCCCTCCTCTGGCTCTTTCGCAGCCTCAGCAACACGCTCTCTCTTTCCATTCTCACTTCCAATAAGACACACTCTGCCGAGCATACTTTGGATGGTCTCATCTCCTCAGACACCCCTCACCCCTCGGACCTACTCTCCGCTCCTTTCTCTTGGACTAACCACTTTCTGCTCTCTTCTCACCTGACTCTCTCTGTCCCCAGGCTAAGCCCACCCCAGCACTGCCAGCTTCCTTCTCTGTCATTCGGCCCACAAAGCTTGTATCAGTGGATGCCTTTGCTGCTACTTTCTCTGCTCCTCCTACGCCTGCGGCTGACTCACATTATGACACAGGCCTCTCTAACCTGCATCTTTCCATCTCCAGCACTCTGGACATCCTTGCCCCTGTCATGAGAATCCATCTGAAGCCTACCGTCAAGTGCAACTCTTGGTATGACTCAGACCTCGCCACCCAGAGGAAGTGGAGGGCATCGTTCACATCCTCTGACAAACTGGCCTGCCGCCTACTCCAAAGGCAATACAGGCTATCCTGTCCAAGAAGAGAGCCCACCTCCAAGCCTGTGTCTCTCCAGCCTCTAACAACACGGCCAAACTCTTTAAAATCTGCAAGGAGCTGGCCAATCCATCTGCAATCTCCACCTCTGATGTTCTGTTCCAGGCCCGCTGTACGTCTCTCATTTGTCACTTCACCACTAACATTCAGGACATCCTGTCCTCTCTCTCCTCTTCCTCTCCCTCTCTTGGCCCCCCTCTGGCCACCTCTCCCACTTCTCCTCTTTCTCTGCAACTACACCTGACAAGGTTTCTAGAGAAGTCTGATCTATGAAAGTGTTGTCCAAACAGGTGCTCCTCTGCTCCTCCAGAACCATCAAGGACCACATTGACACCCTCGTGCCAGGCTTGGCCGATTTCTGCAATCACTCTTTTGCCACTGGAACTTTCCCATTTATCCGCAAGCACTCCCTTGTGCAACCCCTCCCGAAAAAAGCCTTCTGCCAATCCTATCTTTCCGGCAAACTATCGCCCTATCTCCATCACTCATTTCCAGGGCAAACTCCCGGAAAAGCTGGCCATCTCACACCTTACTCTCCATGCTGAATCTATTGGTTGTTTTCATGACCATCAGTCTGTCTTTAGAGCAGTCAGAGGCATGAAAAACCGCTCTGCTGAACACCCATAAAGATCTGCTCACTAATCTTGATTCAAGCCTTCCTTCTGTCCTCATCCTCCTTGATCTTTCCTCTGCTTTCTACACGGTCAACCATGCCATCCTTATCAATCGACTCTGTTAGAACCTGGGCATCACGGATCAGGCCTTGGAGTGGTTGTCCTCCTTCCTCCTGGACCGACCCTCCCAGGTCCAACTTGGGTTCTTTCTCTCCACCACCTCTCTCTCTCCACTTGTGGTGTTCTCCAGGGCTCTAACCTCTCACCCTGGCTCTTCAATGTCTACTTGGTCCCTTTGGCCCACCTTATCTCTACCTTCTCCTCTAACGGTCAGTCTAATAAGGATGACAGTCAGCTCTCTTTCAGGCTTCCCTCAGCCTCCTCTCCTCTCTCGCTAATTCCTGACTGTCTATCCGCGATTCAGGATCAGTGTGCCTCCAACGATCTCTGCCTTAATCCCAGTAAGAATGAGATCCTTCTCACTGGGACCCTTCCTCCGGCTTTCGCTTTCGCACTCTAGCCGCGCTCCCTGGGCCCTCTTTCTTCACCTTCCTGTGATGCCAAAAACCTTGGTGTCATCTTCGACTCCACCGTCTCCTTCTCTCCTCAGGTCACGGACCTTTCCAAGAAGGCCCGCTATAAGCTGTACCTTCTCAGAGGTATTCTTCCTTTTCTCACTTTCCCCCAGAAGCTCACTGTCTCCAGAGCCATGTTCCCTCTAGGCTGGACTACTGAACCAGATTCTTAATCTGCCTTCCTCTACTCTCCACCCTCTGTAACTAATCCAGAACAGGACTGTGAGACTTGTCCTTGGCGTCAAGCCCAGGTTCCGTATCTCTCCAGCCCTGAAATATCTCCACTGGCTCCTGGTGCATTATTGCGTTATTGCACTTGCACGATCTGAATGACACAGAGCCCAGCAAGATTGCTTGTTTTGTCCTCCCACTGTCTTCCCTCCCTTGTCTTGTCGCAGCTAGAAACAATTATGTACAGGCATGTTATAAATGACTTATCATATGGTATCATAATGTAATGCATAATGGGGACTGCCACTCTGTGCATTTACATACACTGCAGGGCCCCCATGCACTTGTTATTGTTTCCTCTACAATCTAGGAGGTGACAAAAGTGTGCTCAAATCACGGCGGACCCAGGCCTATGTGAAGCATTTGTACTTTATTGTGCAAATGATAATGATGTGTTATACATATAGCACTTTCGCTAAAGCGCTTTACATAGAATATATTTGCATACAATATCACCCAACTGAAGTTGGTAATCATTTATCGACTTCAGAAGGATAAAAGGCAAAGTTTGTCTTCGGGATTCGAATCTCTGACCTGCAAATCACACACAGGTTGCCGAAGCGAGCGCGCAACCAACTGAGCTTTCTCATTTTTAAAACAAGCCTAAAGGCCTCCCTCCATGGAAGTCTTTTACTTGTGAGTTCTATACATGTTTTTCCACTACATAGACTTAAAGAATACCCCGTATGAATAAACAGTTAAATAAACTGTATTTCAGAGTTCTAAAGTTGTCCCTGAGTTGTCCTATGACAGATGTGAGTTCTTCACTGCGCCCTTACTTTTCTTTGCTTTCTGGTACATGTGGTTTTGCTTTCTCATTATGAATTGAGGACTTGGGGGTAAAAATTAAACATACAAATCAGGGATGGGTTTGGCACTCACACCGAACATGGCATACTCCAAGATAACCAGTCCACATGTACAGCTCTAATTTTGCCTTACTTTTTTGCATCTTTTATTTCACCCAATAGTCTGTAAAATGAAGCCTCAGATCTCAGATGCATGGGCAGTCAGAGGTCTAACCAGACCCTCCAGCTTATAGCGATTTTGCGATCCTGCAAAATGCTGCGAAAACGGCCGTTTTGCGCAAAATGCCGCAAAACAGCAGTTTTGTGCAAAAACAGCACCTTTAAAAACAAATATATATATTTTTTTTAAAGTAATCTGCAAAAATGACTTTAAAAAAAATTACTTGGGTTGCCAGGTTCTCAACTTTTTTTTTTTCTCGCAAGAAATGAAATGCGCCAACACATCTCATCACTTGCGCCCAAAAAAAGAGCAGCCCAATCCACAAGGGACACATGAATGGGCTATTTTATATGCACGCCCATTCAGATGGCCTTTTTCACCTCCTTGATCAAATAAAGTGGCGTTTCTGCCAATTTCAAATCGCATCATTCATTTCCAAGCAAGATGCACTTTTAAATGTGTTGAAGTTGTGGGCAACCATACGCTCACGGGATGTGGGGATGCCACTGCATAACAGGGTCTTTCCTGACCCTATCATGCATTTCTTTTAAGGTATGAACCGCTGCTGTGTCGCTTTCATTTCTGTTCCTCAAACAGGATAAAAATGCCTTTTTTGGGTCGCATTTCACAGTGGCAGGCCCCTGAAGGGCCTGTCCCTGTGAAAGGCGCTGGGAGCTCTTGCAGAACACTGTCGGGAGAGCGATTCTATTCAAGGTACTACCCATTTTGATGACAAAAATCGATCGAATGGTACAATTTGACCTATTTCTTCCAGTACTATTCGATCGATTTTTATAAATACCGAACATGTGTTGTGGGGGTGTCACCCGCTCCCCAAGTTCAGTATTATTTGGGTTAGGAGGTTGCAGGGGTGTTCCCCACTTCCTCAAAATTGGAGGTGGAGACAGAAAAAAAAAGAAAATAACGAAAAAGGGACCCTGTGAAGTCGGATCCGACCTGCATTAGAGGGACGGATCTGACAACACAGGGTTGCAGGGGAAGCGGCAGCGACCATGCAGTTAAGTAGGGGAGGGGGTGGTGGTGAAAGGTACATTTTGGGTTGTTTGGCTGAAGTGCAAATCAATTTGCGGCGAAATGGACTATGGTCATTCTGCCACAAATAATTACACTTTGGTCAAACAACCCAGAACACCATTCAAGGCAGCTGGCCAGAGCACAATTTGCGCTAGAGTTCAAGCCTGTGGAAATGCGCCGGTCACCTTTGAGAATAAGGTGACCTGCTCATTTCCAAAAATGGGATGTCTAAAAATAGCATATCCTCGGCTCTATTTTTAAAGGCCCCATTTTTTGAGGATCTGGGTCAAAACCTACATTTTAAAAAAAAATAAAAAATGGTTACACTATGAGAGGGAAAGTAGAGAGGGGGAGAGTGATGGGTGAGATGTGAAATGATGGGCAAGAAAGCAGTGGGAGAGCAGTGGGTCAGAGGAGGAAGCGGTGCACAAGAGAGCAGAGGAAGCAGTGATGCAGTGGGCCCGAAATCTGAGAGCGAGCTGAGGTACAGAAAGTAGAGGGAGCGTGTGGTCAGTGAGCTAGAAAGCAGAGAGGAAGCAGTTGGCCGGAAAGAGGCAGTGAGCTGCAGATTGGGAAAAGGATGAGGGAAGAGTGTGGTAGAATGGGAGAAAGGATGCAAGATGCAGAAGCAGCACAAAAGAATGAAGGACTGTATATTGCGGGAGGAATTGAGTGTAAGGTGTGAGTTGGGAGTATGATTTGGAGTGTGGCAGGGGATGGGCAGTGCAAATTGTGACTTGCAGTGAGACATAGCACGTGAGTATTTGTATGACAGAGTGAGAGCTTCAGGAATGCAAGTTGTGATGGGGTGTTGGTGAGATGTGTGTTGGAGAGAGAGGTGTGTGGGTGTTTGGGGGATTGGAGAACATAGAAGGGAATATTTTCAGCATTACAACTGATAATGATCAATTTAGTTAATACTATTAAATAGGCATGCACATTAAACCAAAATGTAGCCAAATCAAACACTGTTCTGCCAAGCCAGAGACATCTGGGACTCTTCCTATTAAATAATAATGATACCTTGGCCCTCTTGTAGCCTTGCACTCTGCCTATTTCCTGCAATGTGGCAATCGTTCACCCTCCAGTTAATACAAAATGTCCTGCAAAAATGCTGCAATAAATAAAGGTTTGTGCCACAAAATTTGCCATTTCATGCCGCAAGATCCTGGAAGGTCTGTCTAACACACTATGTGCTGGGTTTTAAAAAGTACAAACCTGGATGTGAAGCAACAGAGCTTTGAAGGATAGGGGCATCCAGAGATAGGGTACAACAACATGTACCCCATATATGTGCCATGCGGTCAGATAGCACAGCAGTAGAGTGCTCGCTTTGACATCCGTGCAGAGCATGCTGACGCAGGTTCGATTCCCGACAGGGCCAAACCCAGCCTTTCATCCTTCCGAGGTCGATAAATGAGCTCCACACACCGTGGGTAGTAATAAGCAGAGCTCAGATGTCTGAGGATTTGCAGTGTTATGTAAATGCAAATTATTATTAACGGGTACACGTAGAAGGATAGAATATTTAAAGCACATATGCAAGGTCATGGAGAACAGAGATTACAGGCAGGCAATACGGAAGATGGATAAGGCAAACCCTGCCTTGATTCATTTGTTGGCGGGTAAACAGCTGTGTGCCTTTGGTTTGGTGTAATATCGATCTGACCTTCCTAAGCCCACTGTTGTGTCCTCCCTGGCCCCCTTCATGTGACTAGAACATTAATCTATTGAGGAGGTCACCAACTTCCATCCATAACGAAATATTTGTGTTTCTGAAACAGAATACAGAAAATAAAACATGAGTCAAGGGCACTTAGACCGGACAAAATTAAAATGAACTCTTAGAGCAGACATAGGGGCAGACAGGAGGATGGAAAACCAGCGCTTGTAGGGAATCGGCCTGCATCAAGACAGAATGATTAGAAATAAAAAGTCATGAGAACAAGCATTGATTGTGTAGCAGCTCCACCTCTGATAGGAAATGATGAAAAGGTCGCTTATAACAAGGTTTAGGTTCCCTTCTTAAGTGTGCATCACTAAATAAGTCTGATTGTTTCCCAATGATGGATGGGAGAGGTGCTGCTTGGGTCACAAAATAAACCCTCTGGCGTAACAAAGTCTCCCCCTAGGATATTGTTAGGGCTGGAAGGCACTGTGTAAATAAATGGAACGCAAACTAATGAACTGAACATCTTTATTAACTTCTACTGAGGAAATGAGAAACCCCTCCTTTGCCTGCTCCCTCCTTTCACGTCACGGAATCACGTGACCCGCTTCACACATACTTGTCTCTGCCTTAAAGAGACATGAGCCCTGTAACAGATATGTATTCTGAAGTGGAATCGCTTTCTGTGGAATGCTTTCTCCCCCATGACAAGAAATGCATTTTCTCCCATGTTAAATCCCTAACCATCTGTTCTTTTTTTAAATCAAGTCTCTACACTCCTAGGGAGGGTGGTGGAGGATGTTGGAAAAGTCCAGTCAGGAAAAGGAACACTCTATTTTGAAATATTGTTTAGCCTCCTCCTTGACAAGGGGAGACTGCAGCAGAATACACTCTCACACTTGATGTGGGAGATTCTGTAGTAGAACAAAAGCTCCCTCTTCATGGGAGAGAATCTGTACTGGTAGTATAATAAACTCTCCCCCTTGAAGCAGAGACTCAAAAAGCTGAATAAATGTTCTCCTTGATGCGGGAGATTCAATATCCTAATTAACACCCCCACCCTTGAATTGGAGACTCTGGTGGAGCAGAATGAACTCTGCCACTCCTTATTAGATTAGTACCCACCAAGGGACAATCAGATTGTTACAAATGATCAGATTGGCCCTTGCTGGGTCGCTAACCTGACAACAAAGACTTACCTGCTGAGTTCTGATCAGAGCGCCGCGTCCCACAGAGTTCCTTCCCTTTCTTCACTGGCCGCCATGAAAAGAGAGAAGGGATGTAGTCCCTTTGCCTCATTCCATGGCTGCCACTTTCTTTGTTTTCTTTTTTAAAATCTTTTCAATGGCCACTATGGAGAGGGAGACAGCTATGCTTGGGCTTCTAACTATCGCCACAAGGACATTACCTGACCGGTAATGCCCCCCCCACCCACTCGGGTTCTATTGCTTTAATAAACTCTGCCCTTGAATGGGAGACTCTAGAGCAGAACACATTCTCCAACCTGATTGGGTAGACTTTGAAGTAAAATAAACTCTCCCTCTCAGAGGGAGAGACTCTGTTTCAGAATAACTCCCCGCCCCCCATTGAAAGGGGAGACTCTATATCAGAATTAATGCCCCACATTGATTGGGAGACTTTGTAGCAGAATACAATACACTCTCCTCCTTGATGGGGGAGATTCTGTATCAGAAGAAACTCTCTCCCATTAAGAGGGAGACTCTGTATCAAACTACAGCACCCTTGAAGGGGAGACTCAGTATCAGAATAATATATCCATCTTGGAGGAAAAGGCTCTAGATCAGAAAGAGACTTGCTAGCAGAATACATTCTCCCCTTGAACGGAAGGCTCTGTGGCAGAATAAACTTGCCCCCTTGATTGAGGATACTCTGTATCAGAATAAACCCTCTCCCCTGAAGGGGGAGACGCTATATAAGAATACTCCCTGCCTTCAATGGGAGACTTGGTATCAGAATAAACTCTTCCCCTTGATGGGGGAGATTCTGTAGCAGAATAAACTCTCCCCCTTCAAGGGTAGATTTCATAATGGAATAAACTCTCTCCTTTGAAGAGGGAGACTCTGAATCAGAATACCCATCCTGAAGTGGAAACTCTGTATCAGAATAACATCTCCACCTTGAAGGAGTGACTGGGTATCAGAATGAACTCTGCCCCTTAAAGGGGGAGAAACTGTGTCACAATAAACTCTCTCCCTTGAAGGGGGAGGCTCTGTATCAGAATACCCCTCCTCCTTGAATGGAGATTCTGTAGCAGAATAAACTCCCCTTTGAAGGGGACATTCTCTAGCAGAATTAATTCTCCCCCTTGAACAGGAAACTGTAGAAAAATAAACTCACTCCTTGATTGAAGAGACTCTGTATCATAATAAACTCTCCCTCTTGAAGAGGAAGACTCTGTTTCAGAATACCCCCACCTTCAATGAGAGACTTGCTATCAGAATAAACTCTATCCTTGATGGGGAGACTCTGTAGCAGAATTAACTCTCCCCGTGGTGTGGGAGATTCTGTATCAAAATAAACTCTCCCCCTTGAAGATGAGAATCTGTAGCAGAATACACCCCCCACGCCTTTCCAGGGTAGATCTCATAATGGAATAAACTCTCTTTGTTGAAGTGAGAGACTCTGAATCAGAATACCCATCCCGAAGGGGCAACTCTGCATCAGAATAACATCTCCACCGTGAAGGGGAGACTCTGTATCAGAATAAACTATTTCCCTTGAAGGGGCCACTCAGTATCAGAATAAACTATCCTCCTTGGAGGGGTAGACTCTGTATCAGAATCAACTCTCCCCTTTGAAGGGTGAGATTCTTTAGCAGAATAAACTCTCCACATTTAAGGGGAGGCTCCATAGCGGAATAAACTCTCCCCCTTGATTGAGGAGACTCATCATCAGACTAAATGTTCTCCCTTGAAGGGGGAGACTCTGTATCGGAGTACCCACCCCCTTCAAGGGTAGACTCTGTGCCAGAATAAACTAACCCCCTTGAAGCGGGAGACACAGTATCATAATAAACTCTCTCCCTTGTAGGGGGAAGCTCTGTATCAGAATACACTCTTCCCCTTATTAGGAGAGATGCTGTATCAGAAGAAACACTCCCCCTTGAAGGCGATATTTTGTATCAGAATATACTCTTTCCTTTGATGAGGGAGACTCTGAATCAGAGTACACCCCTTGAGAGGGAGTCTCGGTATCAGAATAAACTATCCGCTTTGAAGGGGCAGACTCTGTATCAGAATAAAACCCCTTTAAGGGAGACTCTGTATCCAAATGAATTCTCCTGCTTGATGTGGGAGATTATGTAGCAAAATACATTCTCCCCATTGAACGGGGCACTTCATAGTAGAATACACTCTCCCCCATGATGGGGGATACTCTATCAGAATAAACTCTCTGCCTTTGATGAGTAGACTCTGTAACACAAATAACTATCTCCCTTTAAACGGGAGATTCTGTATCAGGATACCCACCTTGAAGGGTAGACTCTGTACCAGAATAAACTCTACCCTTGAAGCGGGAGAAACAGTATCATAGTAAACTCTCTCCCTTTAAGGGGGAGGCTCTGTATCAGAATAAACTCTTCACCTTGATAGGAGAGATGATGTATCAGAAGAAACATTCCTCCATAAAGGAGAGCCTCTGAACTCTGTAGCAGAATATACTCTTCCCCTTGAAGTGGAGATTCTGTAGCAGAATAAACATTCCCCTTGATGAGGGAGATTCTATATCAGAATAACACCCCACCTTGAAGGGGAGACTCGGGTGGAACAGAATACAAATTCCCACTTGAGGGGGAAGACTCTGTGACAGAAAAAACATTCCCCTTGAAGGGAGGCACCTTTAGTAGAAAGCACCCTCCCACTTGATGGGGTAGACTCTGTAGCAGAATAAACACTCCCCCTTGATTGGGGGAGACTCTATACCAGAAAACACTCTTCTCCTTGAAGGGGGAGACTCTGTGTAAGAATACACTTTCCCCCATTGGTGGGGGAGACTCTATATCGGGCTACACTCTCCTCTTTGAAGGAGGAGACTCTGTGTAAGACTAAACTCTATCTTGATAGAGACAACACTGTATTAGAATGAACTCTCCCCCTTAAACGGGACAGTCTACTCTGTAGTGGAATAAACTCTCCCAGTTGAAGGGGAAACTCTGTAGCAGAATGAACATTGCCCTTGATGAGGGAGATTCTATATCAGAATAAACCCCCTCTGCACGCTTGAAGGGGAGACTCTGCTGGAGCAGGATAAACTCTCCCACTTAAAGGGGGAGACTCTTTTTCCCAGAATAAACTCTGCCCTTAAAGGGGAGACTCCAGAGTAGAATAATCTCTCCAACCTGATGGGGATAGATTTTGCAGCAGAATAAACGTTCCCCATTGCAGGGCTATGTCACAGTCTAAACATTTCTACTTCATGGGAGACTTCATAGCAGAATAAACTCTCCCCATGGAGGGGGAAGCTCTGTAACAGAATAAACCATCCCGTTTGAAGGGGAAGACTATATCGGAATAAACATTCATCCTGCAAGGGGAGACTCTTTAGCAGAATACATCCTCCCCTTTGATGGGGGGACTCTGTAGCAGAATAAACTCTCCCTTTGATTGTGGAGCTCCTGTAGCAGACTAAACTCTACACCTTCATGTGGAAGACTCAGTAACAGAATACATTCTCCCACTTGAAGGGGGAGACTCTATATCAACATAAACGTTCAAACTTGAAGGAGAGACTATGTGGCATTCCCACTTGATGGAGAAGACTGTACCAGAATAAACTCTCCACCATGAAGGGGGCAATCTGCATTAGAAAAAAAACATCCTACTTGATAAACTCTCACACCCTGAAGGGGAGGCTGTGTTACAACATATACTCTCCCCCATGTTGGGGGAAACTCGATATCAGAATAACAGCCCCTCTTTAAGGGGAGAATCTGTAGCAGCATAAACCCTACCCCTTGATGGGGGAGATGCTACATCAGAATATACTATCATCTTTGACGGGGAGACTCTCTATTAGAAGAAACAATCTCCCTTGAAGGGGTGCCTCTGCATCAGAATAAACTCTCCCTATTGGTCGGGCAGACTCTGTATCAGAATAAACTCTTCTCATGGTTCTATGTCGGTTCATCGACAATAGTATTTTCGATGGATTGTTTGCCCAAAACATCTATCGAAAAAACTAATTGAATGTGTTTTTATTTATTTGGGGCGTCCCCCCAAACACCCTTTTCCTGTTGTTATTTGCACCAGCCCTTTTAATCCACTACCCACCCCCATATATATTTCGATGAGTTTTTTCAATGGAATTCTTTCAGCAAAAAATCCATCGAAGAACCTACTGTCGTTGAAAGGACAAAATACAATTCCCATTGAAGGGGGAGTTTATGTAGCAGAATAAACTCTCCCCCTTGATTGAGGAGACTCTGCATCAGAATAAACTTCCTAACTTGAAGTTGAAGCCCCTGCATCAGAATAACCCCCTTCAAGCGGGACTATGTATCATAAAAAACTCTTCTTTGTAAAGGGTAGCCTCTGTACTCTATACCTGAATAAACACTCCCCCCTTGAAGTGCAGGCTCTGTAGCAGAATTCATGTCCCCTGTGATGAGGGAGATTCTATATCATAACTTTCCTTGTGAAGGGGAGACTCTGGTGGAGCAGAATATCCTCTCTCATTTGATTTTGGAGATTCTGCTGTGGAAGAAACTCTCCCCCTTGAAGGCGCGGGTGTTCTCTAGCAGAATAAATTGTCCAATTTGAAAGGAAGACATGATAACTGAATAAACTCTCCCACTTGATTTAGGAGACTTTCCATCAGAATAAGCTGTCTCCCTTGAAAAATCTGTATCGGAATACCCTGCTTCAAAGGAGATTATGCATCACAATAAACTCTAAGCCTTAAGGGGGACCCTATGCACTCTTTAGCGGAATAAACACTCCCCCTTGAAGTTGAACCTCTGTAGCAGAATAAACATTACCCTTGATGAGGGAGATTCTATATCAATACCCCCACCCCCTGAAGGGGAGACTCTGGTGGAGCAGAATATCCTCTCCCATATGATGGTGGAGATTCTGTAGTAGAATAAACACTTCCCCATGAAGGGTAGACTCTGTAACAGAATACACTCTCTCCCTTGATTAGGAAAAATCCATACCAGAATACACTTTCCTCTTTGAATGGGGAGAATCTGTGTAAGAGAAAACTCTCCCCCTTGAAGGGGAGACTGTAACAGAATGTAATCTGAAACTTGACAGGGATGTCTATGTATCAGAATATGCTCTACCCATTGAAGGAGAGATTTTATAGCAGACAAAGTCTCCAACTTGAAGGGGAGACTGTGTAGCAGAATAAGCTCTCTCCCTTGAAGAGGGAGACTCTGTATCAGACTAGACCCCTTTGAAAGAGAGACTAGGTATCAGAATTAAATGCCCCCCCTTGAAGGGAAGACTAGGTATCAGAAGAAAATGTCCCCCTTGGAGGAGGAGAGTCTGTATCAGAATAAACTCTCCCCCTTGAAGTGGGAGATTCTATAGCAGAATACATTTTCCTCTTGAAGGGGAGACTCCGAAGCAAAATAAACGTTCCCCTTGATTGAGGATACTCTGTATCAGAATAAACCCACTCCATTGAAGGGAGAGACTCTGTATCAGAATACCCACCCATTCAATGGCAGATTCAGTATCTGAATAAACTCTACCTCTTGAATGGGGGAGATTCTGTAGCAAAATAAATTCTCCCCCTTGAAGGGGAGGATCTGTAGCGCACATACTCTGTCCCTTTGAAGGGAGGACTCTGTATCAGAATAACCACCCCCTGTAAGGTAAACTCGGTATCAGAATATACTCTCCAACTTGAAGAGGGACACTATGCATCAGAAGAAATTCTCCCCCTCAAAGGGGAACCTATGTACTGTGTAGTGGAATAAACTCTCCCCCTTGAAGTGGAGACTCTGTAGCATAATAAACGGTCCCCTTGATGAAAGAGAATCTAGGTCAGAATAACACCCCAACTTGAAAGGGAGACTCCGGCAGAGCAGAATAAACTCTCCCCCTTGAAGGGGAAACTGTAGGAGAATAAACACTCTCTCTTGAAAGGGGAAACTCTGATTCAGAATACCCCACCTTCAAGGGGAGACTCAGTATCAAAATAAACCCTCCCCTTGAAAGGGAAGACTTTGTATTGGAATAAACTGTCCCCCTTAAAGGGGAGATTGCATAGCAGAATAAACTCTATCCCTTTGAGGGGGAGACTCTGTATTCGAGTACCCCCTCTTGAAGGGTAGACTCGGTATCGGAATAAACTTTCCATCTTGAAGGGGGAGAATCTATGTAAGAATAATCTCTCCCCCTTAATGGGGGAGAATCTGTAGCAGTTTAAACTCTCCCCTTGAAGGGGAGATATACACTCTCCCGCTTACATGTACATAGAAGAATACACTCTCCCTCTTGATTGAGGAGGTTCTGTATCAGAATACACTCTCTCGCTTGATAGGGGAGATTCTGTAGCAGAATACCCGGCCCCCTGAAGAGGCAGACTCTGTATCAGAATTAACTCTGTCCCTTGATGGTGTCGATTTTGTAGCATATAAAGTCTCTCCCTTGCAGGGGGAGATTCTGTAGCAGAATAAACTCTTCTGCTTGAAGGGGAGACTCCATAGCAGAATTAACTATCCCCTTGAAGGTGGAGACTCTATCAGAATAAACTCTCCCCACCACCTCATCAACACTCACCAACCTTATTTGTCTGTAGTTTGAAGCCTTTCTATACAGGCGTCCTAACCCTCGCGTATTTGCTCAGCCTTTCTCTTTCAGCAGAGTAGACAGATTGCGTAGAAAAGCCCTTGAACCAAATGCCACAGACATATTGGGTGGACCTTGATTTTTGGGTTTCTTAGCAAGCTGTAGACGTTTTTCACCACCTTTCCTTGTGTTAAATATTTGGAAATTAGGCTACTGGGCAGTTTGAGTTGTCAATGGCTGTAGATTAGTTGGAGGGGGAGGAGATGTTGGAGGGGGTGGTGGGGTAATGGGCCGAGGCAGATAAAACAAATTACAAACTGATGCCAGTACAGAGGGTGGGGGTGGAGGGGGAGTGAGTGCTGGTAGGGGCAGTGGTGGGTCAGGAGATAGTACCAAATGGAGGAGGGGATGGGGCGCAGGAGATAAATATGGTGTTTGGCACCCACTGTATGCTAAAGGGGGAGGAGGAGCTGATAGAGGTTGCAGCTCAGTTGGCACTAGCACTGCTGCTGGGATCTCCTCCCTTGGGACTTGTCCTATAATATTCTCTTCTTTCATCTCGTCCCCTGGGGAGATAATATAAACATTTGTGTCCTTCACCCATAAAGGGCGAGTGTGTAGGCACTCAGTTGTCTCCCCTCTAGGCTTGTGATCTTGCCAATACTCCTTTTTTGCACTTATTGCTTTTCTTGCTAAGCACTCCAGTTTTTGGAGTAATTTTCGAAGGCTGTTACTCTTACCAGTATCTCGTTTGTGATTCTCAACTGCAGTTCATTTTTTTTATCTAACCCTACATATAACTTTGCCAGAGCCGATAATGCAGTTGCTAACGTCAAGTCTGCTGCTAATGCATTACCCTGTGTTTGCCTCAATGATTTCCTGGGTGTAGGGTTGATAAATGACACAGACAGTTCTGAGGGGGAGGATGCTGTTGATTCTGGATACAGGATTGGAGATTGCAAGAGGTTCAGTCTGTCGGGAGGGTGAGGGTTGGGTGATTCCATCTCCTCCCCCTCTCCATTCCACCCACCTTGCTAAGCGACGTATTACTTTCCGTTAAGCAAGGAGGCAGACGGTCTTCCCTGAATCTGTTATCATCGTTTCATTTAGCTTCCCTCCCTGTTCCCTATCCTTTGGCAATTCTTTGTACTCGGCTGCTACTGTTTTATGCATTGGTTCATACTTCTGCGGGGGAGTGGTCAATTCAACCCCCTTGCCTCCCTCAAAGTGAACCTGGGCTTTAGTAGATTGCATGAAGTCAATTTTTTGGACCATATCCCCAAATGGGGCTTCAGACTTCATCGGAGCAGCCCCGATTCATAAGTTCATAGGTTCATAACCCCCGTCCGCTCTGAGGTTGCTTCCTTATCTATCTGCGACAGTACCGCTATCATGCATGTGTCCGGTATGGCCAAGCCATCAACTGGAGGCTTTGATCTACAGGAGGAGCCAGAGCCTTTCCCACCATAATTGGACCTCTAGGTTTAGCCCAGACTCCCCATTTGTCCCTTGTTAGGGATTTAGCTCTCTGCCTCTTCTCCTTCCCTTCAGCCAAAGCAGATGACTTGCCCTTGGTTAATTCTTTTGATGTTTGCAACATAACATTTAGCTCTTTAGGCCACTGCAGGTCGGCTCTCTCGGGCATTGTTGTTTTTTAAAGTATAAGCGTATGACGTTGGGGGATCAACCCAGCGTTAAAAATCAACTTTAAAAAACGCTACTTCTCAACAAAGTGGCCACCCACCTTCACCGCCCAACTGCCCAACAGCACTCAACATTTCACTCTGTTGATGCACACATGCTGGTGCATATGGCCTGCCTATTTTGTAGCGGTTTAGTGAGGAGGGGCAGAACCAAGTGCAGCAATCCACAATAAAATCCAAAAGTCAAAGTATAATGGTCTGATATAGGTAAAGAGAGTACAGTTTATTAGATTACCCGTTCCTCCACCTCCAGTCTATAGCAAGTCCCAATATGAGGTCCCTCGCTGAATACCTCTTTACAACAGGAATGTGAGTAGGTCCACGATAGCCCACAGCAGGTAGGAGGCAGCCAACAGCACTCAGCAGTGCACTCCGTTGGTGCGCTGTATGGTGCATTGTATGTACAATTGAAGGGCCCCGCAGGGTGTGTGCCATAGGTGCGGGTGCATCAGGGTACAGATTATGTGGTTCTGATGTGATCTGGGTGCAATGGGTAGGAGGTCAGGGTGGCTGGCCGTAGTTGGTCTCCTGAGAAAGGCATAAATACTGTTCAGGAAGGGGGGAGTGTCCCTGGCCGGTAGGCCAGTGGCCCTGTGGTGGTAGTTTGGAGCACATTGAATTGAATTGAGCTATGGGCTTAACCATTTGGGTCACTGAAAGCACGGTAAGGGTTAACTAGGGCTTAATTCAGGTTCTGTTCCTAAGTTTGATACGGAACAGTGAGGTGTGAGGCTGAGGACTCTTAGAGTGGTCCTCGCCAGTCCGTGCAACTAAGCGTGAGAGGGTCTGGTCAGGTTAGGGGGTCACATATTTCCCTCAGGACCATCCCAGAGTGTGGCAGGGCGATGGCCACTGCCACCCCCCATGCTCAAGTACTTCATGATGATGTCATAATGATGTCATAATAGTTGATGATGTCATGGTCCATCGCATTTTGATGATGTAAGAGATGTAATAATAAATGTGGCCTAATGTCTTCCAAAGAATATTTGTGTCTGGAGTCCCTCACTGGCCCTGCCGACTGCCCCGCCCATTATAGAAGCACAGGCATTTAGTCAGGGCCGCAGATTGGGAGGCGTGGAGGTGGGCAAAGGAGGGAGGGGCACCAGTTTTGGGAAGGGGACCACCCCGGTGCCAGGCGCCACAGCGACATCACTGACATGAGCTGGGAGTACAGCCAAGTGGTCCCGGGACGGTATAAGGAGAGGGCACGCAAGGTGCTCCCCCATCTCTTTTTCCCTGCCTCCGACTGTTGAGCTGCGAAGGTAGCAGCAACCTTTTGTTTTCCCGCCCACCTACCCTTTAGATTAGGGGTTGAGAGGGTGTGTGGTAGGTTGGAGAACATTGCATTGAACTGAGCTATGGGCTCCACTATTTGGGTCATTGGAAGCACGGTACGGGAGATTTAGGGCTTAATTCAGGTTATGGTCCTAGGTTTGGTGCAGAACGGCGACATGGCAGGCCAGGGGCTCTTAGAGTGGTCCTTGCCGGTCCATGCAAGGGGGAGAGGGTCTGGTCGGTTTAGGGGGGTCATATATTTCCCTCAGACCAACCCCGGAGTGTGGGAGGGCGATGGCCACTGCTACCCCTTACGCACAAGTACGCAATGATGACCTCAATAACGATGACGTAATAGTTGATGATGCCATGGTCTGTTGCATTTTGATGATGTAAGAGATTTAATAATAAATGCGGCCTAATGCCTTCCAAAAGAATATTTGTGTCTGGAGTCCCTCACTGGCCCTGCCAACTGCGCCGCCCACTACTGCCAGGCTCGGACTGGCCTATTGTGCAATAGGCCCATGGTCGAACCCAAAAGGCTAGTATGGGCCCGTTTTTTAGGTCAAAGTGTGCCACTTTTTTGGCCATTGTGGGCAGTGGTGGAAATGGAAAAAATGTGGTGGGGGATCCCACAACACAAGTGCGAGGTGGGGGAGGAGTTTGGGGGGGTGATGCCAGAGGGGGCGTGGTCTAGAGGGGGCGGGGCTCATAGTGTACATCCAGCAATGCTGGAATAACTAAAAAACAAAAAATGAAGAAAAAAAACGCCCGCGACGGCAGCATTGACTTTTACCGCGGCTTTGGCAATGGTAATGCACAATGCTCGCTACATGTGCAACTGATTACTTTCAGTTGTACATGTTGCAAGCATTGTGCATTACGAACCAATGCCAAAGCCGCGGTATAAGGCAATGCTGCAGTCGCGGGTGTTTTTTGGTATTTTTGTTAAGTATTCCAGCGCGATTCATGGGCTTGGGCGGCTGACTCTAGCCAGATCCCGAGATCCGGCTCCATATCTGGTGCCGGATCTCAGATCCGCTGAGAGCTGGCCCAAAGACCAGCACTGATTGTGGGCCAGTTTGATGAGTTACTTCACTATGCTGCTAATAGTTTTGACCAGTGTTGCTGAATAATTATTCTTTAAAATTAACAATTTCCATCGCATTTTATCAAAGAGCTCCCTCTTGGGTGCTGCTCAGACTGTCACAAAAGGAATTGCTAGACATTTGCCACTGTGGGCCACTTTTTCATTCGTACCCGCGACAATCGAATGGCCCAGACCGACCCTGCCTACTGAGGACGTCTCAGAACACTAACTGCACCCACACGGTGTCAGTTTGTTTTCATGGATCCTTAAAGGTCACATATTACTAAAGATTTAAGTAATTAATCTGGAAGGAGATGGCAATCTGCCTGGTGAACGTTCCCCTCAAGTCAAACAAAGGAAGGGCTGAGGACTCTGACACAAGCCAAGGTCAGGATTGTTTGTTTCATTCCTTTGTGTTCAGGCTTCCTATTAATATCCCCCAAGTGGCTCTGTGAGGAGAGCAAAGACAGCGCCGATAAGTGGCAGCGCTCCCCGCGGGATGAGATAAGGATCCGGTCGCTCAGCTCTGTGAAGGCGAGAAATAATCGATTGCCAGACAGAATGCTGCTTTCGAATGGAGAAATCATGTGATTATCAAGCAAAGCAGCTGCCCTTGTGATGACGGCAGATCCACAGCCCGCCTCAACCGGCAAAATCAGAACGAGGGAGAGTGGTACACGCGCCGGCGCTACAGTCTGACCAAAGGGGTTCAGGGCGCTGCATGGCAAGCAAACGGGGACAACAAGGAGATGGAGGGTTGCAGTGGTTACTGGACAATTCATAAAGTAATGCACCGGAACAAAGAAGAAATTGCAGCATGATCACTTTGCACCTGCTACTTATCTTAAATTGTGGATGCGCAGCAGTTCCACGCAGATGGTGCGTAATTATTACATTGTGATCCAATTAGTTAATCGACAATCCTCTTAGCTCCAAATCTGGCTAGCGCTAGTTAGGTTGGAGATAGCCAGAGGATTGTGTGAGCAAGTGATTTGCTTAGAGGCACACTCCTTTTGTGCGCTTGACACTCAACCTATAAGTTGTTTGACCACTTCTTTTGCAGCTCCTAGTTTTTATTTATTTTACTTTTTTAAAGCGCTCACATAGGCGCTGTTACAGAAATTGTTTTGCTGTTTTAGTTGCTGAACTTGTTTTTTGTGTGTCTTAGTTGTGTATTTATAACGCGCTTAAACACACAGAGGTTTCCAAGCGTGGACCAGGGGATCGAACCAGTGTTGCTTTATGTCATCTTGCGTCCAAGGCACACACTTTGCCGCTGAGTTATCCTCGCGGGACAATTCTGATTAGACAATTCTTTTAATCAATTTTCCACCCCTCCTGATCACTTTTTACACTCAGTGACATATTTGCACACATGCAAATTGGCATTGACTGCAAAATGTGGGCTATTGTAGAGTCTTGTGTCAGTCAGGAATAGTCCTTGGGGTAGGGGGGGGGTGGAGAGTTAGCTCCCATAGGTTTTCTCCAATGATAAGGCAATATGAATACGCAATCTCGGAGTGAGTGAAAAGGTAAGAGGGAAACACAACGCCAGTACACCAAAAGCCCCAGCTGAAATAAAACAGAACAAGCGAATAGTTTAGGAACATGGAAATGTAACAGCAGACCATGACCCTCATTTTCAGTTTGGCTGTGGTTCGCCGGTAATTCTACCAAACGGAAGTGCTGTTACCTCCACTTGGTCCTGCGGATTTACTGCGCTGTTACAAGTGGTGGTGGGCGGTGTAAGTCCCCATTTATTTTGAGTCCGTAGGACTCCATTAGGATTTTGGAGGAATTACTACCGGCGGTAATTCTGCAGGTCGTAATTCTGTGGACTTTTGAGGACTTTTCAACAGTAAGGTGAAGGATTTACCTCCAGCATGATGCTGGATGTAAATCTTCAACTTCAAGGCCAAATCTCGAGATAAAGATGGTGGTAATTCTTTTATCAACACCGTGGGCCTCATTACACGGAAGGCGGTAAGGGTTAACGGTCACCGGTAATGCTACCGGTGACCGTTAACCCTTACCGCCTTACTACGAGGTCCCTTTGCGGGACCCGACCTTAAAGGCTGGTGTAGACCAGCCGTTAAAGTAGGGACCCGCAAAGGGACCTTGGTGCTAATTACGGTACCGCAATTTGCAGTAGCGTAATTAGCGCCTTCCCCATTCCCATTATGCCCTATGGGGCAAAAATGGGAATGGGGAAGGGCCATGGCGGCATAGGGAATTACCGCCCCGCCAACCTCGGAATGGTGTGGTAATTCCCCATTCCGCCATGGTGGAATCGGTAAATTACCGGCATGAACCATGGTGCTAATAGCACCATGGTTTAGGACCTACCGTCTAATGATGCCCTGTTTGCCGCTCTGCTAAACTCGGAATGAGGCCCTAGGGTGTACACCACGGAGGAATAGGGAGGTGGAACAGGGAGGTGATGAACCTAAGGGGAGGAATGGTGAGTGGTTGGGAGTCCAGTTGCAGGTGGGAGTGCAGCAGGAAGAGAGCCATTGTCAATTGGGATGTTGAGGAGGAAATCTGACGGTACAAGGACACAATACTAGATCAAGGCTCAATGGCATGAGAACGGAACACCCAGTCCAAGCCTGACGGCATAAGCTTGGATGCAATACCAAGCCCAAGCCCGATTGCATGAAATTGGGAGAGGCCACAGGACACAGAGAAACCAGAGTCACATTGAGGAGTGTTAAGGAAGGAAGCCGCTTGCAAAATCCAGAAGGAAAAGAAAGAATGAGAATGAGGGGACCAAGTCCAGGGATTGCTCTAGACAATGCCTGACACCAAGAATCTTTCAGAAAATCAATTCACACAAAACGCGAGCTAGTCTGAAATGAGTCCAACTTCAAACAATGTCGAGACAGCACACCCATATGCAACAATTTTGAATTTTTCCTTTTGAAACCGGCATTGCCTTATCCTTGTATAGCAGATGGGTGACATCTAGTATGTTTTGTCACAAATGCCTAATTGTTTTGTTTTTGGTCACATCTTCATCAGGACCCAGCGAGACTCAGGCGAGCTATCCTCGCTGCAGAAGCATTTAGGGTAATCACACGGCTATGAGCGGGAACACACATTCTTCCCATCAGAGTGCGGGAAAAGAGCCTTATACAGCTCAATCTCATTTCAGTTAAATCTCTACCAGTTAGTAGATGTGGCCAGTTCATGCTAAAGAGAATGGGAATTCATTTCTAGTCACCAAGATATGCAAGTCCACTCCGATGCACGTGTATGAAGTGAAGAATTACTTCCTAAAGATGGCATCATTCATTATGTCATGTGCACTGCTACTGCATAAAAAAGGTTTTTTATAGTGCCCATCATGCTGCCCTCCAGATTCCATGCCTAGGCCCAGGTATCAAACCCATACTTCTCAGTGGAGTCTTGTTGCCAAGCTTTTTCCCCTGAGCCATCCTGCCAGCAATAGCTGTCGAGTTTCCCTCTGTCGTGAGTGACAACTCGAGCGAGTCCTGTTTTTTCTCATTGCATGCTTAGAGTCCCAGCCTGCAATGGGAAAATCGGGACTGGATCATAGTGTCACACATGACACTGGACAACTTGGTAATTATTCCACTGGTACTCTGTTCTTGTTCTGAATAAGGTGTTCATAAACATAGTTGCAAGGTGATTTAATTAAAGAAATATATTTCATTATATATGGAAGAAAATATGCAGAGGCATACTGACTGAAAAGGAATATTGATCCCGCAGAATCAGGCTAGCCTGGGAGCCGTACATTGATGTGTTGAGTGAGCAAAGCATGAAAGTCAAGATAAAATGCCCGTCTCTGAATTGATAATTACAGCTCCATTCAGTTTGCAATCAGAGCAGATCAACCCACATCAATAATATTTGCAGCTGCTCTTTTCATCAAAGGCAGAACTTGATACCACAGTTGATGAATTTAATAGCATATTAATACCCAATCACCCTGTTCAGGGGGTTGCCTCAGAACTCAACAGTAAAAATTACCAAAGTAGTCAAAAAAGGTGTGTACACAAGGCAAGAAGTAACACAGTTTTATTCTGGGTCCAGACGTAGCTGTGACAGCAATATTCAAACAGAAAACGGAACAGAACTGCATGAAAAGGTGCTGTCAAATAATCGCCCCTAAACCAAAAGCTTTAATAGTCATCTGAACTAATTAACATCAATCACTTTGCTACATTAAAGTGTCTCCCCACAAGAAAGTTGATTGGTAAATTCATATCATACCCCTAAAGAAGGGCATACAGTATCTTCTTTGATTGGGCCTTGCAAACCTTACCACACTACCCCTAGTTTCCTGTCATGACATCACAATACAACCCCCAATTCCCACTTCATAGTGCTAATTCATTGAAACATTTGAGATGATCAGTGTATCTGTCCCGGTCATCTCATCTACGTTCTCATGATAAAGTCTTCTACCATGACACTGTCTGAGCCTTGATCCAAGAACAAGCTGCCGTGTTAATGTTGCACATCGGGAACTCTTCGACCTTCTTCCAAGGAAGAAATGTACTCAGGCAATTTGAAACCATCATGAGTTTTCTGAAACCATCAGTAGGACAGGCTTTGTAAATTTATATGCCAAATTATAAAATGATTGTGCATTCATTGCCTTTCGGCGGCACCCATGAGCTCTGTTTTATGACCTTGAACGTGACAAAGATTGTTAGCTTCCTACCATGTGATACAGGGATGATGAGATTTGCAATGTGCTACCAGGTGCGGCGGATTCTAAGTAAATTAATTAAACAAGCACTTTTTTCTGAAAAGCATGTTTTGAGGCCCATTTGCCATGTCTCAGCCTAATGCTAAACCTTATATACTTACCTATGACCCATCTTTATTATCTATGTTTCTTTAACATGAAATACTGTTATTTAGGGTATTCTCCAGCCTAGTTCAAATTACTGTGTGGCTATCAAGGCAGCCCCTTCCCGCTCCCCATTCAGAGTGCTACTCCCGTAGCTTATAAGTTTGTGCCTCTTTACCACGCTGAACTTGAATTTTTACCACATTATTCCCCCTTTTATTGATCCATCAATAACTAACTCTTTTTCCCACCCAGTTCCTTTTCTGCTGCTTTTTTTAATCCATAACTTTTTAAATCTCATGATGTCACCC
This sequence comes from Ambystoma mexicanum, assembly GCF_040938575.1. Lineage (NCBI taxonomy): Eukaryota > Metazoa > Chordata > Amphibia > Caudata > Ambystomatidae > Ambystoma > Ambystoma mexicanum. The sequence goes on from NC_090934.1 coordinate 1,068,994,969, forward strand.
CCAGCTTCTTCCCAACCATCCAATGAGTCTCCCACCCATATAAGCCCTGTACATCTGTAAGACATGAAATCCAAAATTGCTCGTAGTTTTCTAAATCCTAAGGCTGTGTTCTGACCCAACCATCAATATTGTCCTCTACATTTTCCCCAATTAGTTCTTTCTTTTTTTATTAACCCTATCAACACTCACGGGCATCATACATATTTCCCTTTGCTTGTTAGTATAAAGTCTCAAAATATGTTTTCCAATGCAGAAGGTTATGAGCATGAGGACCAACGCGGGGACAGTCACTCGAAAAACTCCAGAAAGCCAGGTGGGCACTCATGTGAAAATGCTGTCCAGCCAGTTACATGACTGTACTTCACTAGATACATTTGTAATTTTTTCATGTAGTGTCTGTATTTCCCTTAAGATGCTTTCAATGTTCTAGTCGAAGCCTCTCCATCGGGTGTTACAGTGCAACAGCTGCTCTCAAATGTGGCACACACTCCATCTTCTATAGCTGTTAGAAGGTCAAGAACATAACTATTTTGGAGAGCCACCAAACGCAGTGTCCTCAACCCTTCCTTTATTGCATTTTGTCCCTTTGCTGTTGAATTGTCCAATTTCAGCAGCTCATAACACGTAAACTGAACCCACTTTGCACTGGCTTCAGTCTGTTCACGTGGAAGTAGTATTGCTGTAAAGAAAGTGGCAGCCTTGGAGAACAACCAAAAGTCGTCAGGGATAGTGGACACATTTTCAGCACTCTTTTCGGACCAATAGTTGCTCTCTCTCCTCTTTCTGCTTATCAATTTTTGCTTCTCACTTTGCTGTGCCACTCTCTCCTGTAGCATAGCACAAGTTCCACAGCAGTGCTATTTTGAGGCACCACCAGGGCAGGGCTGTGCGAAGTGACTATTGCACAGATCCCTCTGCAATCAGGCAGAAGCTGGACAGAGGCCCTTCGATCCACAGGCCCACTACACATCCATGATAGCCGGGCCTCCTGCATCAGTGCCACACTCCTCATCACCTTGGCACAGTCAGTATTAGTCCTGAGATGGATAGACCCACTGGATCTGAAACACAGGGGAAATCGTGTAAAGCTCTTTATGTCAACTGGTTGGTGTTTTTTATTTAACTAGGTCAATGCATGCACATATTTTCCCCAAATTGCCTTACGACCTCCATTCACCTTGATTGCCACGCTTTGTTCATATCCCACCAACCTTTCAGCACGCCATTGTATTATTCCCCCTCACATTTGCCACCATACCACACTGCACCTTTTATTCTTATTAATGGTCTTGTGTGACACCAGGCAATGCTTTGCCCCTCCTTATTATGCACTGCAAGTTTTTGTGTTAACTTATTTTCAGCTCTCCCCTTTTAGAACCTTCTGTTATATAGTATACTATCATATTTTTGTCTCAATTTTTTCAGCCATTCGATTGAGTTTCACATAATTATCTGCATAGACCTTTTCCCCTTCATCCACCCACTGAACTGTGATATTTGCTCCTTGGAATGAATCCCTAGTTTTGCAAAGGGATAGGTGCATTAAGCATCCTGTTTCCACATAAGGCACCCTGAGGTAGGAAGAGCCTGCCCACCCATATTACGTGTGGGATGAGTGAGCGGACGTAGCATAGGCTCTTCGCCCTTTCTTTTCCCACTCGTAACATTTCATCGTACCAGATGTTAGCAGATGATAAACGTTGCCCTTTTTCCGTGTCATGATAAAAACCCTCTTCATCCATTATATTCCTTTTTCCTCTATTCACGTTGCCATTTAACTGTGTTCCACTTTTTTCTTTCAAAACCAAATAAAACAAAAATATGAATCCTATACTAATGCATGTTAATATTATCACACTAAAAAAAAACAGCAATGTTTGTCGCCTCCTCACAATGACATTGGGCCTCACTCCGAGTTTGGTGGTAGTCATGGCGCTATTTGTGACTGCCACCAATAACGGGTCTGGCACCCGTCTAGTTCAATGGGGATTTACCGGTGTAGTCCGATCTTTGTGGGACCGGTAAGTCCCCATTGAAAATGCCATTCCCCATTCCCATTTGAGTCCCCATAGGGCTCGATGGGAATGGGGAGGGTGCAAATAACGGGCTGGCGATGGCAAGCCCGTGATTTGCACCCTGGTCCCTTAACGGGTCCCATCCATAACGCCAGGTCAGACCAGGCGTTAAAGGAGGGACCCGCTAAGAGACCTTGTAGTAGGGCATTAAGGGATTACCGGCACCGGTCTCCTTACCGGTGCCCAGTATCCCTTACCGCCCAACTTGGAATGAGGCCCATTGTCTTTAAAAACACTCTCTCCTCCCTCTTTAGCAAGTTTTTTATAAAGTTGTATTGCTGAAAAGAAAGTTAATGAAAGTTCACCCATACTTCCCATTATACTGTGTCCTGCTCCTCTTCTCAATGGGAGGTGGTGCTCTTGTCTCTGTGCATGTCAGTGAGGTGAAACAATCCTCGGCGACCCTCAATATTCACAGCTGTCAGTGTTGCATAAGTCACTGGATGAGGACCAGTAAATCGCTCTTGTTTCTACTTCCTAATGTGATTTGTTTACGTACACACTGTCCCCTACATAGAGAAGTGCTGCTTGCGGAAACTGTTTCCCTTTAATCACTTGTTTTCTCTGCCCGAGCTCTCGGCCTCGTCTGCAGGGATATATATTGAAGCGATTTTGTACTTTCTGTGAGATACATATGAAACTCTCCCGCCAGAATTCTGGTACAGGAATAGACATCAGTGATTGTATGTGGCTGAGGTATAGGAGCATGCATTCTCTGACCTGTAACAATCTCATGTACAGTAAGATGACAATCTTCTCCAGGTGAATTGCGCAAAGCTAAAAGTGCAAGAGGTAAGCAGTGCAACCAAGATCTTCCAAGCATTTGCGATAGCTTTGCAAGGTGCATTTTTAATAGGCCATTCATCTTCTCAACTAAGCTGTTGGCTTGTGGGTGATAAACCGTGCACAATTTGTGCCTTATTCCCAAGAGGGCCATTATTTTTTAAATTAAATAATTTAGAAGATGCTGACCATTATCAGAGAAAATTCCATCTGGGATTACCCACCTTGGAAACACCTCCCTCACCAAGAATTTCACTGCTGACTGGGCATCAATATGGGCACAGGGAACAGCCTCAAGTCAACATGAGAACGGACCCACCACAACAAGCATGTATCTGTAAGAGGCACATCTATCTTGCACATCTACATAGCCGATATGCAAGTGCCAGAAAGGCCCCTGCTGTCACAGCAAAGTTCCCTGTACTACTTTCAGAAACATTCTCATATAAGTTTGGTGCAAACCAGTCTTCACTTATACCCACAGCCACATGCTCTTTTGATATGTGGATGGGGTAGTGAAGCTGTTCTAATGCTACTTTCAAACATTTTATAGATAGGTTTCTTCTTTACCTGTGCCATCAAACTAAATCTGTTGGGAACAAAGAACATCCTCTTTTCTTCCACAATTCCTTTTCATCATCTGGTGCTTCTCCTTGCAATTCTATTACTTGCACTATTGGGGTTGAATTAACATTTTCGTGCAATGCATCTTTTTTCTTGCTAGTTTTTATCAATGCCATAAGAGCTATTTTTTCTCCTTCGCCAGGGAACAGCCCACATGTTCTTTCTGGCAGAAAAGTTTGTGTGCAGGGCAATTTTGCTGCTTTGTCTGCTTTTTCCTTACTCAATTAAATGAAATTGTGCCCTTGTGGGCTTTGCAGTTAATTAAAGCCAATTCTACTGGGAGTGGTAACACTTCCAATAATTTACTTAGCAGTGCTGCATGTTGTACTGGTGTGCCATCTTTTGAACCCTTTCCTTTCCCACCTTGCCAGTTCTGAATGCACAGTGTACGTTACACATGCAGAGTCAGAAAAAATGTGAACTGCTTGACCCTCAGACAGGTTTAGTGCCTCAATTAATGCCACTAACTCTGCTTCCTCTTTTACCAGGGGGTTACCCTCACTCCTGTCTATGCATGCCACTCAATCATGTATATAATCTCCCTCCTCAATTTTTTCTGCAATGAATTCTGCTAGGTTTGTTGTTCTGCACCTTACACCTCTATTGCAGGATTTGCCAGTATTACTTTGTACCCTGAAGATCTCCGAGTTGTCAATGTTGATTTGGTCCTTTCTAGTATTACAAACAGTGCATGTTCCACGTACGAAATGACTGGGCACCCCATTGTAATTGTGGAGGTTTTCTCAATTGCAAATTGAGCAGCAGCAAGTGCCTGCTCACATGGGAAGTGTCCCTGCATTACTGGATCTAGTGATCCACTGTAATAGGCCAGTGGCTTGTGTCCCTGTCCATTCTTTTGTGTTATTACAACTGTCAATACCTTACCTTCCTGATGGGAAAACAAGTGTAATGTCTCTTTGTAATTGGGTGTAGTCAATACAGCTGCATGTGCTAACTCATATTTGAGCTCGTCAAAATGTTCACCCATCTCAGCTGTCCATTTTAGGTTGCTTTTGTTTTTCTGTGCTTCTTTTAGTGCTTGCAGTAGTGACCTGGTATAAGTGGAGTAATTCAAAACCCATGCCCTGCAATAGTTTCACTGCCCTAGACACTGTTGCATTTATTTCACTGTCTTTGGTCTGGGCGTTTAATGTATGGCTTCAACTCTCTCTGGTGTTATTTTTCTCCTGTCTGCTGACACAATCTGGCCCAAGTAAACAACCTCTTTTTGACAATACTGCAATTTGTCTTCGTCCACTTTGTACCCTTTATCAGCTAGCATGATCAGTAGTGTCACTGAGTCCCTTCTGCAGTCCTCCTCTGTTGTGCTACATACTAAAAGGTTGTCCACATATTGTATTACTGTACTTGCAACCTGTACATTGCTCAAATCCATTTGTGTTACTCTGTTAAATATGCTGGGTCACTCACAGTACCTTAAAACATTCTTATATGTTCAATTCTGGACCCACGATAGGTAAACGCAGTGAGATACCTGGAGTTTGTGTGCAGGGCAATTTAGAAAAAAGGCATTTTTCAAATCTACAACTGTGAAGCAGTGTGCCACTGCTGTAATGCGGGTTTGAAACTAATGGGTATCCTGCGTCGATGATGTTGTTAGGGGGCGTAAAGCCTGTGTGAAACACCACACCCCCCCTTTGATTTTATGATCGGATAGATAGCCATATTGCAAGGTGATGTGGATTTCTGTATTATACCTTGCTGCCATAGGGCATGCAATGTCTCATGTATGCCCTTGTCTGCTTCTCGGGAGAGGGGCATTCTTTACTTGCAGTAACAGAGCTCCTTCTTTTATTTTAATGTGTACTGCCCATGCACCTTTTAGTATGCCCATATCATGGTGTCCTTTTGTCCTTGGGATCTCGGGGACCTTCTCCAGATCCTCCTGCAAGTATTTTATTTCTTTCTTCTTCAAATGTGTTATCTGAGACAGTGATATTTCTTTTATTTGCACTGGACATGGTATGTTCAGTTCAACCACTACCTCTCCCTCCTCAACGTCTTTTGTAGTGAACAACTCTGTGTCTGTTACTCCTGTCAGAGTCAGGGTGGGATTGGTGCATAAGATTGATCACCACTGCATGTTGTTGTCATGAAGTTATGGTGGAGGGGCACTGTGGCAGAGCAGAAATTCATTGGGCAATTGAAACACCTTTCCTTCAATTCCTGGGATCCATCCCAGCAGCACCTGCACCCCATACAGAAAAGGCTGTGTGTGTGTAGGTAGCCCTCTCATTGTGCTGTGTGCACAGTATGCCTGTAGGGCAGATTTGCCACCCTGGCTGGGCAAATCTCAGGCGTGGTGCACACCATCCCCTTCTCTGAAAATGAAATGGTGGCGTTCAGTTTGTTAGCAAGTCTTTTCCTAGAATTTCGATAGGTGTGTCTTTTGAATACAATAATGGCATTACCATATGCTGCGTCCCTATTGTTAATGGTCAATCTTTAGTCAGATGAACCTTCAAAATTGTCCCTGAAAAGCATTGTGTGTCCAAAGCTTTATTGAACAATGGTATATCCCTGTTCTTTTATACAAGATCTGGTCACCCCAGTGTCTATGAGACAGGAAAATCCCCTCTGTCCTATTTGAACTGCTACCTCTGGCTCCGCTTCAGGGTCTTCAGTTACTGCTAGGACAGGGCACACTCGCACTTCCTGTGGGCACCTCTATTGGGAAAATGTGTTTGCAGAAGCCACAAATGGATTGCTGCCCACCACTGTCACTCCAGTGTATTGGACAACTGCATTTTGTCCCAGTATTGTTACTTTTCCTTGTACCTATGTCTGTGCTGGTGCTTGAAGCATGCTCACTGTACCTTGCATTCCCGCCATCTTCCCACCATGCACCTGTGCTTGTCCATGGGCTGGTGTAGCCTGTGTCTGTGTGGGCAGCAATTGCAGTTGCTGCTGTGGTATCACATGCATCTATTGAGGTGTCTGCGTCTGCATGTATGCCTACTGTTGCTGCACTCCTTGCTGCCCTGTTTGTGCAATTAGTGGGCATGTTTGGGCAAAATGACCAAAGTTGCTGCACACAAATCTGTGACCTCCAAACCGTGTTCCCAGACCCCTGTGCCCCAAATCCCATTCCATGGATAATATCCACTTCCTGTCTGGTACTGTCCCATGTAATTGTTTACTCCTCTGGCATATGAACATTTTTCTCCTGTTTCCTTTTACAACAGTGCACAATAGTTGCCTCTATCTCAGGCCAAACCTTCGCTTCTATAACTATTTTTCTAGGGGAACCGGCACATCCACGTGAAGTCCCCTCAATAAGATGTGATAAAACAAAGGTATTTGTCGGCCCAAGACTGTTTATATTCCTGTATCTGCATCTCTTGTATGGACCAGATATACTCTGTGGGGTCCTCATCTGGCTTCATTCATCATGCTAATATTGACCCCATGTCTGACGTGTCTGTTTACAGTTCTCTCAAAGCTTTCCATACGAGTGCTCGATAATTGTTAAAGGGTGCTCCGTCATGTATGTTAGAATGGTAATTTTACCCCTGCATATCCTGCTTGTTGCCAAATGTTGTCACTTCGTTCCCCCACCAATACCGCCAGTAAACTTTTAATGTCTACTATAGCCAGCAGAATCCCTGCTGTCTCCTTCTCAAAAACATAAATCCACAAACTCGCTCCGGCCATTAGTGGAGGTAAACTGCAGACCAAATTATCCCAGTCCATTGTCTGCCAAGGTACATAATGCACTTCTCTTACTTTCTGCAAAAGGGGCATCTGCATTCATGTTCTGGGTTTATTCCCTCACTGTGGTCTTTTCGCTACTGCTATTCTTGCCTCCCTACTCAAAAGCCTATTTCCCCAGTGCCCCAATGATTTCTCTCCTTCCTTTTGTCTCTTCTCCTTCCCCTGCTTACATTTGTGAGATGGCATCTTGATAAAATCGTCATCCCTATGGTCGCTATCGCTGCTGTCCTCCCAATCTTATACAGTGCGATCACCCTCTGTCGTATGTAATTCGCTGCCATCAAAGTCCTGTCTCCAGTTATCAATTTTAAATTGTCTACATCCTGCTGTCCATCCCTGCTTGTCTGCTGTCTTTCCTTGTTCTTTCCCTTTTTTCTCTATCACCCTTTCAATTGCTTTTTCTATTTCCTTGAACACCAAGTCAAGCTGCTGTTGTGTGGTCTTCTTAATGGCCATTAAATATTTATTTTTCCCCTTCTTGTCCTTATTCCCAGAGTTAGATTCACCCTCATCTTTCTTTTTGTTTATTTTCTCCTTATCTTGAAACTCTCACCTAGGATTTGTATATTTTGCAGCTGGTTTGTACAGTGTGTGCATTACATAGGGAGGGGCGGTGCATTCCCCTTCTCATCCTCCCCCTTTTCCCTACTCTGTTTCTTTTTTGGCTTCTTCTATAGCTTCCAGAGTCCTATAATGTCCTGCCTCTTGTTGAGCTTGGCTCCTTTATAGGTAGCTGACAGGTATGAGTATATACTGTTGATAATGCTTTTATCAAATGTTCCCTCTGACATTCCTGATAACACTTCCCCACTGTCTTGTTTACCCACTCAAAATGGTACTTTATTATTTTATCACGATATTGGGGAAAAGTTTTACACATATGATTAAGTGGTGCATCCATGTAATCAAACAACATGTTTTAAAAAAAATACTTTCCCTCTCCCACTTTTACTCTTTAACCCCTCCTAATTATTCTTCCCGTTACACTTACCCCTGCTCCTACTCATACACAGCCACTCACTCTCATACTAACCCTTTTAACTCGTTCACCCTAACTCGTTCACACTGGCCTTCTCCACAGGCCCCACCCTTTCACACTGCTTACACCCAATGGCCTTCTCCACATGCCTGTCTTGTTAGTTTTGATTAGTACACAAATGGCCCCTCCACAGGCTCACCACCTTAACAAGGCCCTATGTTAGTATACTAAGAGTGAGGTTGCTCCTCCCTTTGTTCAACAGCGCCCCCTGCATGCGCTACATAGCTCTTTCGGTATTTATACATTAGGTCGGCTCTGGCCCTTCTGTAATTTCCACAGCCACAATAAAGAGAAAACTGCGACAACTTCCACCTTATCACGATAAACTTTTACTACTCACAAGAATGCTAGAGCATATGGTTCTTCCTCTTTTTTCTTCTCTCGTTCAAACTCTTTAACCCAAAATAATATTAAAAAATGACAGAACTATACCACTTGCTTGTACTACGGCAACTCTTATGTACGCCACTTACTGTGCAACCCTCTGCTCTAACGCAGATGTGGCACTGCCCACCTATTCCCTATCGGATAAATGGACATAAAATCTAAGACTACTATGACCAATGACCCTCCACCTCTTGAGGGTGCGTCCTATACACCATAAAAATAATCCCTCCTGCTCCCTACGCCTTCATGCACGGGTACACTCATGTATCCTTTTCAGAGATTCTCTAATCCTCTCGCCCTCAGAGTCTTCCTTTAAAGGCCAGTACCCCTTCAGAGCAAAGCAATGATCTGACCAGGCAGACATTCGGGAATTCGGCACCCGCAGGCCTCCACGATATTTGAACTCCTAGGACTGGTCAGCAAACGCTATCCCAAACTCTTCTGGGGGTACGGCTGGAATCCCCACGCCAATTCGGGAGAGCTGATGTATCTTGCTGCAAATCCAAAAATGTTCAGGGGATTGCCTCAGAACTCACTAGTAAAAAATACAAAAGTAGTCAAAAAAGGAGTGTACGCCAGGCAAGAAGTAATGCAGTTTTATTGAGGGCCCCAGGCGCAGCTGGGATTGCAATATTCAAACAGAACGCAGAACATAACTGCATGAAAAGGAGCTGTCAAAGAAACGCCCCTAAATCAGAAGCTTCTATAATTATCTAAACAAAATAACATCAATCACTTTGCAACATTAACATTTCTCCCCACAAGAAGCTGATTGGTAAAATCATATCATACCCCTAAAGAAGGGCATACGTTATCTTCGATGATTGGGTCCCGTAAACCTTACCACAGCACCCCTAATTTCCCGTTGTCACATCAGAATCCAACCCCCAATTCCCACATCATAGTGCCCATTCATTGAAACATTTGAGATGACCAGCAGATCTTTATTCATCTGTCCCGGTCATCTCAGCTACGTTCTCATGAGAAAGTCTTCCACTATAACACTGTCAAGTTACTGTGTTAATGTTGCACATTGGGAACTCTTCGACCTTCTTCCCAGGCAAAAATGGACTTGGGGGCAATTTGAAACCACAATGGGTTTTCTAAAACCGTCAGTAGATTAGGCTTTGTTCATTAATTTGCCGAATTATAAAAATTATTGTGCATCATTGCCTTTCCACTGCACCCATGAGCTCTGTTTTATGACCTCAAAAGTAACAAAGAATGTCTGCTTCCTACCATGTGATCCTGGGATTGTGGGATTTGGGATGTGCTACCAGCTGCTGCAGCTTCTAAGTAAATTAATGAAACAAGCACTTGTTTCTGAGAAGCATGTTTTGAGTCCTATTTGCTGTGCCTCTGCCTAATGCTGAACCTTGTATACTTACCTGTGACCCATCTTTATTATCTACGTTTCTTTAAAATGAAATACTGTTATTTAGGGCATTCTCCAGCCTAGTTCAAATTACTGTGTGGCTATCAAGGCAGCCCTCTCCCCATTCAGAGTGCTACTTCTGCAGCTGATACTTTTGCGCCTTTGTACCGCGCTGAACTTGAATTTTTACCACAACTCCATGCACTGATTCTCAAAGGTGTGTCTGTTCAGGAACAGCCTGAGAGTGGCAAATCAAAGCTACATGTGTATGCTTTCTACAGAAGTGAAAAGTGATGTGTTTAGAACAGAAGGTCACCACATTTATTACCCAAAAATACTATAAGTTATGCATTTGCTTCCTAGACTAGAAGCAAGATCTTAGAGGATTGATTTTGTTATTTTGTTCCTGTTATACTTTATTATTACTGTTAATGTTTATGATTCGAAATCTTTATGGGTTTTTTAATGTTGTTTTGTAAACGTTTTGTAAAACCAATACAAATAAAAAAAAAGAGTGATGTGTTTTGGGAAATGGCAAATGTATTGTGGGAAACTGACAGTGGAAGTTAGCCTGCATGTGCTCTGTATGAGGCAAGAGCTATAGGCTTCTGCTCAGCACTGCTGTCCCATCTGTAACTTCAAAGCAGCATTGTGATCTCTCCATCCTTTCATTTTCAGCAGCTATTCTTTGCATTACATATTTTATTGGTGCATAATAAAAGCATATACGATGAATGTGACACCACACTATACAATAAGACAATGCATATTGAGCATGTACTAATAACTTATACTTCTAGCTTATGTCATTTATATATATACTTCCACTGCCAGCCACATTTAACCTAATTTACACAAACACAAGTGAGGGGGGCGTGTGAAGAGTGCAGGAGAGGGTTAAGCAGCCCCCAAGCACTTAATGAATAAACTTGAGATAGCAATAGCACTGGGCTAACTACTTTGCGGGGTTCGCCAAACCAGCAGCGACTTTGTTGCATAGAAGTCCCACAAACATTTGACATTTATCGCGTGAAACGTTAGAGATCATCCAGGGGGCCCTCTGGGGGAAAGCAGCCTGCTTCCATCTTTCACAGGTCCCCATATTATGATGCTCCTCTGCTATGCAGGGGCCTACCAGGACCCAGTGGGGCAGTGGGGTTTATGAACATTTATTTCTATTTCCAAAAATGTTAAACTATTCTTGGGGTCCTGGGGAGCCATGGAGCGAAGTGGGGAAGAAGTGAGAGACAGGGCTGTTTTGGTGGAGGGGGTGGGGAGGGCTGGCTCACACACCCAGAAGTGACATGCAATTATGCACTGGTCACCAAACCTTTTGCACCGTCACTCACAAATGGTCAGAAGTCACTTTTTCGGGAAGTTCCCCAGTCTGAGCAGTGGCTTCAAAGACAGTAAATTCCTAATCTCCTCTAAACACTAAACATTTCAGAATGAGTGAATTTATGTCTGGTTTGCATTTAGAGTTCTGGAGGCGTAGAAAATATTTCTGGAACCAACATTGCATTACGTTTTAGTTCCCTCAAGACTAGGCAAGTCTAACGTAACTAAACATGTTAAGCAGTAGGCATTGAAGATAAGATTATAAAAATGAAGGATCCCAGCTGTGTGCATTTTATTGACTTTTACACAAATACAGATTGCAAATACTCCCTTTCCTTTCAGCATCTGTTTGTAAAAAATGCAAATGAAACGAGAATGTGTGACTCTTGGTTGGGGCTTCAAGTTGTCAATGAACCATTGCAGGACAATGGCTGTGCAAAGTGACATAACATAGGTTGGAAATGAACTAAATCTCTTTTTAAGATATGAAGACCTTGTGTTGTGGAAGAGCTCAGTTCTAGGAGCGTCCTATTATATTGCTATTTTTTGTATGTAAATAAATGTGAAAAATACTAGTTGCAACTTATTTTTTACAAAGTAAAAACTTAATGTGGAAAAATACAGATAAAATGGGCAAAAACATTAATATGGATTAATACAGATGGAAATGGTGCACAAATAAATATCATAAACCCGGTGCCTTGATTATAATTAAAACTAATAGGGGCCTCATTACGAGTTGGGAGGTAGCCATGGTGCTATTAGCGCCAGGGCTGCCTCCAAACTTGTGTCCGGATTCCTTGAATGGGGACTTACCGGGTCATTCCAACCTTGGAGGACCCGGTAAGTCCCCATTCAAAATACCCATCCTCATTCGAGCCCCCATAGGGCTCAATGGGAATGGGGAGGGAGGTAATAACGGGCCCATTATTAGCTCCCTGGTCTCTTAGCGGCTCCCGCTAAGGGACCTCGTAATGCGGCGGTAATGGGTTAACAGCACCGGCACTCTTATCGGCGCCGTTAACCCCTTACCGCCACACTCGTAATGACCCCCCAAGTTTTAAGAAATTCCAAACACTCTCATAATTCAAAACCATATAACTCATTACTTCTTCATCATAATTACTCCTTTGTAATAAATATATCCTTTGTTTAGACTCTAGAGAACATCTTTTCAGCTAATGCTATAGGTCAGAAGAATGACCCGAGGTGGACGGGTGTCTGAGGAGCTCCGGCAACACATCCAGCTCTACGCAAGCACACTCTCCATACATTCATTCACCTAACAACACAAGCATTCACGCATCCATACACATAATTTAAATTAAAAAACACATGGTGTGTGGTGTCAAGTCAGCCTCCTACTCCTTGACCATGCCCAAGATGATATGTGGGGGAAATCTGTAGGTGCCATATAGCGCCTTTCCAAAAATTGTGGTGCATTTGTGGAAGACCCTGGGCCTCCTTTTCTGCCTTGCATTTTGTCTGAGCACAAGTGCGGGGAATGCACGGTCCCCCATTCACACTGGGTTTCACTATGCTTGCACGGCAAATTTATACTTTGCCAGTGCTCCGAATAAGCAATATATTTGAGGGCATTTTTTTGTGTGAATTTGGTTAGTTGTGCACTTAGGTGGGTGGGGTTTGAGAGTTTGCCTAGCTCCTCCCTGCTCACGGCCATGTCACTCCTCTATATTGCAATATAACGACATATTGCGCCCCATTCTCCGCCCTTGCATTACCCCTTCCTTTGTGCTAATGTAGTGTTAATGCTGTGGTGCGCAATGTGCTTGTACAGGGCGCAAGAATTGATGTGTTAGGGCAAAGTGCCTTTTGTATTTGCATTCAGATTTTGAACACTGTGCAAACTGCACTTTTTCAGTGGAAAATAACTTTGTACAGCGTTAAAAAGTTTGTGAATTAGGCCTTTGAGCAATCTTTGAAGGGGACAGCCAGCTTCAATTAGCTACCCTCAATCCTCACTCTGCTGTGAAACACTCCTCCGACATCTGCCACCTCCTTGAAGACTTTGACCTTGACGTCCTCACGCTCATCGAGATGTGGTTCAATGCCAGCTCTTTCACTGCTTTTGACACTCTTCTTCCTGAGGGCTACAAGATCCTCTCCAAGTCCAGGCCTAACTGGTTTAGAGGCGGAGTGGCCCTTGGCTTCCAGGAATTGATCCCTGCCTCTATCATACCCATTCAATCCTACTCTTCCTTTGAATATCTTGTCTCGAAACCTTGCATCTCTCGTACCCTGTCGATCACTCTCACTACCATCTACAGAAACCTTGAGCCGGTCTCCCTCTTCCTATCGGAGTGGGCTTACCTCACCTCTTCTCTCCTACTTCCAGGGGCAGCTTGTCCATAATGGGTGAGGGGGAGTTGACCCACCGGGTCTTGGCCCCCTCTGACCCATTATCGAGGAGCCAGCCCATTGAAATATGAACACTCCCTCAGCTGTTTTTTTTCAGCTGAGGGAGTGCTCTTAACTGTCAAAGGGAAACACTGTTTCCCTTTTACAGTTAAAGTTCCCTAGACGTGCAAGAGCAATGAGCCTTGCAAGGATGGGGGCGTTTGCTTCCCAGCCTTGCATGGCTCTTTGGAAATGCTGTCAGGGGAACTGCATGTCTGTATGCTCAAAAGGGGCGCTCCTTTGCCACCTTGCACATACAGACAGAGCAAGCTGGAATGGGGTGTCTCGTCACCCACGGTTAGGCCCCTCTATGCGTGAGCAGAAACCAGGAAGTGAGTGCTGATGAGGAAAGACCCGTGGCAGAAGGTATGTATATGTTCTGTTTTTTTAATTTAAATTATGTGTATGGATGCGTGAATGCTTGTGTTAGGTGAATGAACGTATGATGATGGATACTGGTTTGCATGACAGCGTGATTGCTGTGTGCATATTGTGTAAATGTGTGTGTTTGTAAGTTAATTTGTTTATTATTTATTATGTTTTTTTTATTTTATCATTACTGGCATTATGCACAAAGCAAACCTGAGTATGTTTTATAGTGGCACATATTGTGGGAAAGGTATCATGAACATGTGTTGGGCAAATGCTCCTATGCACTGTTGGTGACTTGCATCTATTGAAATTTTGCCATGAGTCCCTACAAAGCTCAATTGCAAACTGTTTGGCTTTTTACCCAATTTTTCTAAAAAAATTGTGCTCTAAAAATGCACCATTTTCACAGATTATTTAAGCCCACCAAACCCTGTGCAATGGTGCAGGCCCCCTCGCTATGCTCGGTCGCTCTGGGACAAATATTTACACACCTCCAGTTAAAACATTCACCAGCTGCCACTGCTATCTTCTACCTCTATGCTTCTCCTCCTCAGAAACTTCAATATTCATCTTGACTCTCCTGATGTGACCGTACCCTTCCGCAACCTCTGTGACTCTTTCTCCCTCACCAGCCAGGCACACTCTGGATGTGCTCATTTTAGCTGACCTATCTCTATCAATCCCTCTCAGTACACCTCTCTCTCTTAGTGTGATCACCCTCTCCTCTACTCTCATCTGGAGTTCCTGAGCTTCCCGGCTAAACCGCTGCCCACACAGACAGCCTCCTTCTCTGTCATCCGGCCGATGAAGTGAGTGTCAGTAGCTGCCTTTGACGCCTCTTTCATTCCCCCCTACTCCTACTATTGACTCTGACTCCGCCCTGGCTAACCTTCACCTCTCCATCTCCAACACCCTCTACATCCTTGCCCCAGCCACGAGGATCCACATGAAGCCTGCCTCCAAGTGCAACAGTTTGTATGACCTTGACCTCGACCTCGCCTCGCTGAAAAGCAAGTGCAGAGTTGCGGAACGGAAGTGGTTGACTTCACACGCATCCTCTGACAAACTTGCCCGTCGCCTGCTCCAAAGGCATTACAGACTCTCCATAGGGTCCAAGAAGTGGGTCCAAATTGAAGCCCACATTTCTGGGGCTACAAACAACATGGCTGAATTTTTCAAAATCTGTAAGGAACTTGCCAATCCTACTACAGTCTCCTCTTCATTCCCAGGCCCTCTGCATGGCTTTAACCTCTCACTTCACAACCAAAACCAAGGACATCCTGTCCTCACTCTCCTCTACTCCCCTCCCCCCTCGATCTGCACTTAGGCCTGCCTTGACCCCCCTCTCCCTATCCTTCCTACTCTCCTCCTTCTCACCCAATTCACTGGATGGGGTAACCAAGACTATTTGCTCTATGAAAGTCCCAAGGACTATATTGCCACCCTTGCTCCCTCTGTGACTGCGTTCTGCAACCACTCTTTTCCATGCTGCTGGCTCCTTCCCATTACCTCTCAAGCACTCCCTTGTACACCCCCTCTTAAAAAAGCCATCTGCAGGCCCTTTCTGCCCGGCTAACTACCGCCCTATATCCACTGGCACATCACTTATCACTTTTCTTCTTTCCCCCCACTGTGGTCGGCAGCTGCATCATGTGCGACTGCAGCTGTGCCTATCCCCCACCACTGAGAGCCCTCCATTGCTTTCCGAACATTCTGTAAGGAAGGTAAACCCCCTGGGCCTTTCTGAGCCATGCGCATGATTGCGCTTGTATTGCCCTGAAATCCTTCTTTTTTTGTGACTTCCTGCAGCGTTTTGTTGTGCATTCATTTAGAAAGGAAGAGAAACGTCGGGATGAGTCACTTGTTTCGTGGAAGCAGCTCTTCACATTTCTTCCTTTGTCTGGGTCTGCCGCTCCAAGATGGCCGTCCGCACCTAGTGCATTGGAGTGCCTAGTGCCCTGAAACTGTGGCCTTGGATTGGCTGTGGCCTTCCTCTTTTGAGCCTATTGGAAAGCCGGAAGGCCCTCCTCACAAGGCCCACTCCTAAGGCCCGTGTCTGCTTCCTGTCCGCTGTCTGGACAGCCCTGGGGGCTCCCCCCTGATTTCCTTGGAAGAGACCTGTTCACACACTGATGCTTGTTGAACATTTCGTGACTTTTCACTTCCTTGTGGGTTAGTTGCAACCTCACCTCCCACACCTTTGATTTTCCCTCCCTCATAATATCTGCTTTGCGTTTCTTTCTGCTTTTCAAATTGTGCTCTGTCCAGTGACCACTGGTTACAACTGCCTTGCCACTTTTTCAAACTGTGCTTTGCCCAGTGATGACTGCTTATAACTGCCTTGTCACTTTTTCAAACTGTGCTGTGCCCAGTGACAACTGCTTACAACTGCCTTGCCACTTTTTCAAATTGTGCTGTGCCCAGTGACTATTGAGTTTTACCTGTCGTGCTTTCCCACTCAAGCTCTTCTGTCTCCTCTGCTTGCAGCCCCCACCCCGTATCTCCATTCCCTACTCCTCGCTTCTCTCATTCCCCCCCCCAACATCGCACTCTCGTCCCCTCCACTGCACTTATGGTGCTCTCTGTCTCTCCTATCTTTTCCAACAGTTTCTCTATCGACTACCCTTTGCTTCTCACTAGGTCTGGTAGGCAGAAGTTCAAAAAGGATATCCTGGTCTCCAATCCAGGCCTCCCTAACTCCTGATACCTATACCAGCGCTTCCTCCAAGCAAACCCTCACGGACATCCTCTTTGTCATTCCTACACCGGACCTATGGACTCTTCATATGGTCTCTGTGCTCTCACCTTACTCCTCCTCTCCCATTAATGGTGGGAGTCCCTCCTTGGGTCCTTCCATTCCTCTAAGGTCATCATTAATGTTTACCTGAATAGTACCGTCTTGGTCCAAAGCCTTCAGGCCAACCTCCTCCTCTTTGACAGATGCTTCTTGCGCCATATCAATTTCTTCCCTGAAGTCTTTCAATGGTGGCAACCTTCTCCACCTCGCCACTCTTAACTCCCACTCTGCTGTCAAACACTCCTCTGACATCTGCCGTCTCCTGGAAGAACACAACCTTAATGTCCTTGGACTCACCAAAACATGGTTCACGGCCAGCTCTGTCACAAGCTTTGACACTCTCCTTCCTGATGGGTATGAGATCCTTTTGGTGTCCAGAACCAACCGCTCCGTTGGGGATGTAGCCTTGATCTTCCCTGAGTGGATTCCTGCGTCCATCATTCCTATGCAGGCCTACACCTCCTTTGAATGCCTAGTATGTAGGCTTTCTCTCTCTCCTGGCCATTCTCTCACAGTGGCTACTATCTACCGGCCACCTGGTCAGATCACCCCCCTTCCTCTCTGAGTGGGTGGACCTTTCTTCCTCCACTCAACCACTCAACTCTGCCTCCTTGGAGACTTCAACATTCACCTGGATGCTTCCTGTCCTGCCACAGGATTCTTTTGTGACCTTTGAGACTCTCTCTCTCTCTCTCTCTCTCTCTCTCTCTCTCTCTCTCTCTCTCTCTCTCTCTCTCTCTCTCTCTCTCTCTCTCTTCTAGTATCCCCTCTGGTCTGACTCACTCTGCAGGGCACACTCTTGATGTTCTGATCTCCTTAGACCTCCCCCTCCTTAACCCTCTCACCACTCCTCTCTCATGGAATGACAACTTTCTCCTTTCCTCTCCTCTCTCTCCTTCTACCCCTCAGTCTAAGGCTACCCCCCACTGCCACCCACCTTCTCAGTCATTCAACCCATGAAGCGTGTCAGTCAATGCTTTTGTCGCATCTTTCTCTTCCCCCTCCTGCATCTCTGGCTGACTCACACCCCAACACAGCCCTGGCCATGCCTCATTCTGCTATCTCTGATACTTACGATGTTCTTGCCCCTGTCATGAGGATCTGCATGAAGCCCAAAATCAAGTGCAACTCATGATATGACTCAGACCTTATCACCCTTAAATGCAAGTGTAGGGTGGCTGATAGGACATGGTTGGCATCGCACACATCCTCTGACAAACTGGCCTGCTGCCTGCTCTAAAGGCAATACTGACTCTCTGTCCTCACTAAGAAGAGAGCTCACATCCAAGATAGTGTTTCTGCGGCATCTAACAACTCGGCCAAACTCATCAAAATCTGCTAGAAGCTGGCCAATCCTGCTGCAGTGTCTACCTTTCCTGTCCCTTGCCAAGCCCTCTGCATGGCCCTGGCCTCTCACTTCATCTCTAGCCAGGACATCCTGTTCACCCTCTCGGGTCCCCCTCCCTCTCTCTCCACTCTCTCCTCTTCCTCCGGTCCCCTTGCGGCCACCCCCTCCCTTCTCTGCCTTTCCTCTCTCCCTTGACAAGCTTTCAAGACAAGTCCAATCTATGAAAACCTCATCAAAACAGGTTCTTCCCTGTTCTTCCAAAACCTTCAAGGACCACATTGACACCCTGACCTAGCTGCCCTGGCTGACTTCTGCAACCACTCTTTCACCTCCAGGACCTTCCCCTCCTCCTTAAGCACTCTCTTGTGTACCCTCTCCTCAAGAAACCCTCAACTGACCCCTCCCTTCCGGCTAACTGTCACCCGATCTCTATCACTCCTTTCCTGGGCAAACTCCTGGAAAAGCTGGCCATCTCCCAGCTTAATCTCCAAACTGAATCTGTTGGTTGTCTCCATGATAATCAGTTTGGGTTTAGAGCCGCCAGAAGCATGGAAACTGCTCTCCTGAACATCCATGAAAACCTGCTCTCTAACCTTGATTCTAATATCCCCTCTGTCCTCATCCTACTTGATCTCTCTTCTGCCTTTGACACGGTGAACCATGCCATCCTGCTCAACCGGTTCCGTGATAACCTGGGTACCACTGATCAGGCACTTGCCTGGCTGACTTCTTCCCTCTGTGACCGACCCTCCCAGGTCCAACTTGGGTCCTTCCTCTCCTCTATCTCCCTCCACCTGCCGTGTTCCCCAGGGTTCTAACCTTTCTCCCTGGTTGTTCAACCAATACCTGCCACCTTTCGCCCACTGCATTGCTGCACTCTGCTCCAATTTCGATTGCTATGCAGATGACACCCAGCTCGTCTTCAGGCTCCCCTCTGTCTCCTCTTCTCCCTCTCTCATCCCGGATTATCTGATCGCAATCCAGGAGTGGTACGCCGCCAATGATCTCTGCCTCAATGTAAGCAAGACAGAGATCCTCATCATCAGCACACCTCCACCCATCTTTCCCACTACTCTCTGGCTGGCCTCCCTTGTCCCTCCTCCTGCTCCCACATCTGAGGCCAAGAACTTCTGGGTTATCTTTGACTCCTCTCTCTCCTTCTCTCCTCATATTTCTGATGTCTCTAAGAAGTCAAACTACCAACTGCACCGCCTCAGAGGTATTGTTCCTTTCCTTTCCTTCCCCCAGACACTTACTGTATCTAGGTCGCTGGTTCTCTCTAGGCTTCACTACTTTAACAGCCTCCTTTTAAATCTACCTGCTTCTACTCTCCGTCCTCTGCAACTCATCCAGAACAGGACTGCAAGACTTGTCCTTGGCCTCAAGCCCAGTGATCGTCTGTCTCCAGCACTGATATTCCTCCATTGGCTTCCAGTGGCTGCAAGGATAAAGTTCAAGACCCGTTGCGTTGTCCACAATGCCTACTGGGGCCTGGGACCAAAATATCTCCAGCTTTCTCTTCTGAAGTATCTTCCTACTCGAGCACTTCCCTCCTCCACCTCCAACTTGCTGAGGGTCAGTCGCTTTTGAAAGCAACGAGTTGGGGGCACATCCCTCACATCGGCTGGCGCCTCCCTCTGGAATGTCCTCCCTGCCTCTCTGAAACTTGAGCAGAACAATCTCCAGTTCCGGAAGCAGCTCAAGACTTTCTTCTTTGCTTCAGCCTTCTCTCTTCTGCTACTGTGCTGATCTCCTGTCTGAAACTGCACTGGTGACCTGGCTACCCTCTGAACCACGGGTCCAGGTTCCTTCCCTCCTAGTTGCACACCTGCACTGCCCCCCTGGCAACCCTGCACTTGGGGCTGTATCTGCATCACTACAACCCCCCATACTTGCACTTATCTACCACCTGTTTTTTCTGCACTTAACCCTTGCATTGCCACCTGCTGGCCACACTTCTTGTTTTTCAATGTTTGATCCTATGTCTTGCACTTGTTCCTCCTCCCCTTCCCCTGGCACTTCTCCCCTCTCTCTGCCCTGCACTTGTGCGGTCTCAATGTCACTGGGCCTAGTAAGATCGCTGTCTAGTTCCCCCTTGTTCCCCTCCCTTGCATCGTTGCGCCTTGAAACACTTGTGCATAGGCACAATATAAATAAAATATCATATCATATCACTACCCCCTTCTAGGGCAAACTTTTGGAGAAGTTGGTAATCTCCCAACTAATCCACCACTCTGAGTCTGTTGGCTGGCTCCATGACCACTAGTCTGGCTTCAGAGCAGCCAAAGGCACGGAAACTGTTCTCCTGAACACCTGTGAGGACCTGCTCTCTAACCTTGACTCCAAATGTCCTTCTGTTCTCATCATCCTTGATCTATTCTCTGACTTTGACACTGTCAATCATGCCACTCTCCTAAATCGACTCTGTGATACTCTGGGAATCA
Organism: Ambystoma mexicanum; assembly: GCF_040938575.1. NCBI lineage: Eukaryota > Metazoa > Chordata > Amphibia > Caudata > Ambystomatidae > Ambystoma > Ambystoma mexicanum. The sequence goes on from NC_090934.1 coordinate 1,069,015,704, forward strand.
TTGATGGAGCACTGGCTTGGCTGGCTTCTTTCAAATCGGCCCTCCCAGGTTCAACTGGGCCCTTTTCTCTCCTGTACCTAACTTTCTCCAGCATGGGGTCTGGCATGGATTCACATGCTCATGAATATTCCCCGTCGTCAGGCTGGGAATCCTCGGTAAAGAAAAAACCAGTATCAGTTTCGTTTCTGATCTGTCTTTCGTAGTAATAACCAATCACTGGTCTCTGCGTCATACTGACCACAGCCAATGACTGCCCTCTACCTAAGCACCGCCTCTGGCAGCCATCTTCAGATTTTTACCGCACGTTCATGTGTTGGGATCCTCGTGCTATTGCTCTCGAGCGTTAGTGCTATTTTTTCGCGCTTTTTCACAAAAACTTCGATTCTTTCGGTCAAAAGAGCCTCAAGCTCCACCGATCCTACATCCGATCAACGGGGACCCGTGTCGGATTCATCTGTGCCCCTCAAGGGTGAAGATTTCGTCGAGCTACACTTCGGAGGACTCCAGAAGCTTCTCAGGCCCGGTCTCGGAGATGGCCCAGGAGAAGGGAAGCTCGACGCCCGGAAAGCTGTTCAGGGCCTGCCCTGGATGCCAGCTGCAGAACGTCTTCAAGGAGGACGAACACTCTTTCTGCCTTTACTGCCTTCATGGGGACAAGACGCACGTGGAGAAGGACTGTGCGTTTTGCGGCAACATGTCGGAACGGACCATGAAGGACCGCCATCAACGTCTCGCCAGCTGGCTGGAGGGTAAGAGCCCGTCTGGCGAGAAGAAGAAGAAATCTGAGCGGTCTTCTAAGACCTTTGAGGGCGCCCCGGCGACGGGGGCCCAACATAAGGCCAAGCACCGCGAGTCCGCTGGCACCGGGAGCGCCGAACGGTCGGGCTCTACGGGCACCAGGCAGGGCGCACCCTCCCCGGCACCATCAACCACGAGCCAACGCTCTGGGTCGGGTAAGAGGAAGGCCGAGCACCCGGCGAAGCTCCTGGAGAGGCCCCGGTCGAGCTCTATGGCAGAGGAGGAGCGTGGCAGTGCCCCCTCCCTCAAGGATAAGGCGGTGAGCGCACCTAAGGTGGTGAAGGCCTTGATCCATTCGACCAAGCCCTCTATCGAAACGGTCGCGGCGGCCCTGGCCCAGCCTGTGGAGGCTGCACCAGTGGTGGCGGCCTCGGGGCCCAGAATCTCCCTGCCTCCTCGGAGGGAGTCTTCTTTTGTGCCCATCGATAGGACCCCCGTGAAACCCTCCGTGGGGAAGAAGAAGGGGGGGCAGGGCGTCGTCGTAGATTCGGCCTCAACCTCAGAAGAGGAGCTGATCGAGGTCTTAAGCCACGGCCTAGGCGTGGAACAAGACCAGCCCGTCGGAATGGGCCCCGACGCAGGTGACGACGACGACATCGTCGAGGATACCGACGGGGCCCCTGCTCGCCCGTCGGATTCCCCTTTGCCAGCGCCGCAAGACAACTCAGCGGCCATTTTGTTGGCTATACAGTCCTTATGCTCCGAGATAAGGACGAGACTACCGTTACCGACGGAGGAACCTCTCCCGTCGGGGGATCCAGAACCGGGACCTTCTGGTGTTCCCCCTACCAAGAAAAGAAGGATCCATCCACCGCCTCCTTTTCAACCGTCGCGCCCCGTCCAGCCCTCCTCCCCGTCCACCCGAGGGGATGATACGGGGACTGACACGGCAGCGACGGGTACGGACGACGAGGCATACGACGAGGATTTTCCGTCGTCGCCTCCCACCAGGGCTTCTCCGCCCGACGAGATTGGATCGTTCCACTCAATGATCGCCAGGGCATCCGAGCTTTTCCAACTCTGTCCTGAGGAGAAGAAAAAGGAAGGCTTCCTTTACCAACGGCGCGAGGCCAAGAGGAAGACGGTCCTCGCAGTGCCTCTGTTGGACGACATTTGGGATGAGGGCCTTTCCCTCCTCAAGAACCCTTCCACGACGCCAGCGAAAAGAGACCGGTACGAGAAAAAGTACCGGGTCCCGGACTCGGCCCCCCTATGCCTCCGGGCGCAGCCTACCCCGGACTCCGTCGTCTCCGCGGCAGCCAGGAAGAAAGCGGGGGGGGGTGCGGCCTCCACGTCGACTTCCCCGCCGGACGGCGAGGGAAAGAAATTGGATGCCATGGGACGTAGAGTCATCTCGTCGGCGGCGACGACCATTAAAGCGGCCAACGCCTTGGCTATCGTGGCCCGCTACGACAGGGAACTCTGGTACAAGATAGCTCCCCTGCTGGATTTTCTGCCGGACGACAAGAGGGCGGAGGCCCTTGAGATCCTGCAGGAAGGTGAGGTGGCCTCGGACCACGCCATCACCGTGGCGACGGACATCGCCGACACTGGGTTCCGCCAGATGGGCAACGGCGTTTGCCTTCGACGTCGTGGATGGCTCAAGGCTACGGACTTTCGGCAGGACGTCCAGACCAGGGTCCTGGACATGCCCTTCGACGGGAACAACCTGTTTGGGAAGACTGTGGACGATTCCCTTCAGGCCATCAAGGCGGATACTGAGACGGCCCGGGCCCTTGGAGTACTGCAGCAACGGCGGACGCCCTTTCGGAGCGGCGGAGGCAAGGGCGCCTCCAAAGGTTCCGGCGGCGGTTTCGCTTCCTACCGTCAAGCGGCCCGCTCGTCGTCGCAAGAGGCCTACAGAGGACGAGGCAAGTCTGGCGGACCCCGCCGTCGTCGCCAAGGAGGCCAAGGCGGCAAGGCCGCGTCCAAGCAGGATTGAACCGGCCGTGGGGTCGGGCCCCCACCGAAGCACCCCGGTGGGAGGCCGGCTGGCGGGCTTCGTCAGCGTGTGGGAGTCCATCTCCACCGACCGTTGGGTGCTGGACGCCCTGGCCCGGGGCCACGCGCTCGAGTTTCAAAGAAGGTGCCCGCGCGTCCCCCCCGTGGCCAGGAAAGAACTTCACGTCCCTCAACTTCTCCTGGAGGTAAAGGCGATGCTCAGAAAGGGCGCCATCGAACTCATCCCAAAGAGGCTTCGGGGCTCCGGAGTCTACTCGCGATACTTCCTCGTGAAGAAGAAGACGGGAGGATGGCGCCCCATCCTGGACCTGCGACGCCTGAACAAGTTCATCAAGGCGCAGAAGTTCCGGATGGTCACCCTCCAGCACGTCCTGGGTCAGCTGGAGGAAGGAGACTTCCTATCGTCGTTGGATTTGGAGGATGCCTACTTCCACATTCCCATCCTAAAGGGGCACCGAAAATTCCTCAGATTCGTGGTCCAAGGGCGTCATTACCAGTTCAAAGCCCTTCCCTTCGGACTACGGTCGGCACCCAGGGTTTTCACCAAGTGCCTCGCACCGGTGGCGGCGCAGCTGCGCCGCGAGGGGATTCACGTCTACCCCTACCTGGACGACTGGCTCATCCGCGCCAAGACGAGGGAGCTCGCCGTGGTCCACACGGCAAGGACCGTCCAACTCCTCACGGACCTGGGATTCTCCGTGAACTACGCCAAATCCCACCTGGTGCCCGCGCAAGTCGCACTGTTTCTGGGAGCGAGGCTCGACACAGTGTCCCTTCTGGCCTCCCCGTCGGAGGAGAGGACCAGGACCATCTTGGGCAAGGTGCAACGGATGTTGGTGGCCGACGCGGCCAAGGTGAGGTCCATCAAGTCCCTCCTCGGGATGATGTCTTCCTGCATCTACCTCATTCCCATGTGCAGGCTCCGGATGCGCCCGTTGCAAGAATTCCTGGATGCGCGCTGGATCCAGACGACGGGCAGCTTCGAGGAAAGGATCAAGCTCGACGAGAGTTTCCGACGAGCGATACGGTGGTGGGGCACCCGCGCGCATCTGACGGCGGGCATGGACTTCCAGACCCCAGCCCACCAGGTGACTGTGACCACGGATGCCTCCCTAGAAGGGTGGGGAGCGCACACCGAAAATCTGCACGCAAGGGGACTCTGGCTCCCGACGGAGAAGTCCCTGCATATCAACGTCCTGGAGCTCCGTGCAGTGTTTTGGGCCCTCAGGTCCTTCCTTCCGTCCCTCAAGGGCAAGGTGGTGAGGATCTTCACCGACAACACCACCACCATGTTTTACATCAGGAAACAGGGCGGAACCAGGTCCCCAGCGCTGTCCAAGGAGGCGCAGGACCTGTGGCATTGGGCCGTCGCCCAAGGGATTCTTCTGGTGCCGTTTCATCTGGCAGGGATAAAAAACACCATCGCCGACTCACTCAGCAGGGAGCTGCGCTCGTGCCACGAGTGGGAACTACGGCAGGATCTGGTGGATCGCCTCTTCCGACGGTGGGGCACACCCCAGATCGACCTGTTCGCGACGGCGACGAACACCAAGTGCCGGAGGTTCGCCAGCAGGTTTCCCCAGACGAGGAGCATGGGCGATGCTTTCTCGTTCCCCTGGGAGGGCCTGTTCCTCTACGCGTTCCCTCCCTTGCCTCTGCTAATCCGGCTCGTCAACCAGCTCAAGAGGTCACGGTGCAGGATGATCCTCGTCGCACCTGCGTGGCCGAGGCAGATATGGTTCCCGGACCTTCTGGACTTGTCGGCGTCCCCGCCAATCAAGCTGCCGGCGGACGCGGATCTACTCTCCAGGGAAGGAGGCGCCATCCTCCACCACGACCCGAAGTCGCTGAACTTGCAGGCCTGGCTCCTGCAGCGCTAGAGTTTGGAGGATACGACATACCGGCCGATTGCAGAGAGGTTCTTGCAAAGGCCAGGGCGTCCTCGACTCTTAAATGCTACGGACACAAATGGAAGAGGTTCTCTGTCTGGTGCCACGCACAGAAGATTAACCCTCTACGGATTACGGCTCCCCAAGTACTGCCGTACCTGCTGACGCTGGCCAAAGCTGGTCTGGCACACGCGTCCATCAAGATTCATCTTGCTGCGATCTCCCGATACACCAGAACCACGGGCCGGACGTCCTTGTGGTCTCATCGTCTGGTGAAAGAGTTCATGAAGGGACTGTTCAGATCGTTCCCGCCGGTGAAGGCTCCGGCCCCGGCGTGGGAGCTCAACGTGGTGCTGACCAAGCTCATGGGACCTCCGTTCGAGCCTCTGCACTCGGCCCCGTTGAAGTTTCTATCGTGGAAAACAGCTTTTCTTGTGGCCATCACCTCCGCACGACGAGTGGGAGAGATCCAGGCCCTTTCCTGCAAGGCCCCGTACTTGACTTTCCACGACACGAGGGTAGTGCTCAGGACGCACCCCTCCTTCATGCCCAAGGTACCGTCGGACTTTCATCTCAACGAACCCTTGGTGTTACCTGTGTTCTTCCCGTCGCCTTCGTCGCCGGCTGAGAGGACTTTGCACTCGCTGGATGTAGCTAGAGCGCTGAAGTTCTACGTGGACCGCACGAAAGGTTTTCGGAAGACGTCACAACTCTTTGTGAACTTTGGACCTGTCAATCAGGGGAAGGCTCTCTCGAAGGCTTCCATCTCCAGATGGCTCTCCGGCTGTATCATGTACTGTCACCGGTTGGCAAACCGACCGCTGCCTGGCCGTCCGAGAGCCCATTCCACCAGAGCGATCGCAGCTACCACGGCGTTCCTATCTGGTGTGCCCCTGCTGGACATATGCAGGGCTGCTACGTGGAGGTCGACGCACACCTTCACGAAATTCTACTGCGTCGACCGGGATTCCAGGGAGGAGTCCAGGGTCGGCCAAGCAGTGCTGCGCAACCTGTTCGCCTGAGGTGAGCCTGGTGAGGAGGTAAGATGCTTAATGTTGAGTTGATGTGATGCTTAATGTTGAGCCTTTGCCACCTCCCGTGGTTGTGCATGTGTGTACTGCTATGTATTCTTTATTCATGAGCATGTGAATCCATGCCAGACCCCATGCTGGAGAAGGAACAAGTTACTTACCTGTAACTGTTGTTCTCCAGCATGGGTCTGGCATGGATTCACATGCGAACCCTCCCGCCTACCCCTCTGCGGCTCTTCACTTGGTCATACTGCCACTTCACGTGCTTCCAAATCTGAAGATGGCTGCCAGAGGCGGTGCTTAGGTAGAGGGCAGTCATTGGCTGTGGTCAGTATGACGCAGAGACCAGTGATTGGTTATTACTACGAAAGACAGATCAGAAACGAAACTGATACTGGTTTTTTCTTTACCGAGGATTCCCAGCCTGACGACGGGGAATATTCATGAGCATGTGAATCCATGCCAGACCCATGCTGGAGAACAACAGTTACAGGTAAGTAACTTGTTCCCTCTACATGCGTCGCCCCTCGGGGCTCTATTGTCTCACCGTTGCTTTTCAACCTTTACCTTGCCCACTTGATCTCCACCTTCTCTCCTCACTTCCAGTGTTATGCGGATGACACTCAGCTTTCTTCTAACCTTACCACCTCTTGTTCCTCTCCTTCCTCTCGCTATTCAGGCATGGTGTGCTACTAACGATGTCTGTCTTAACACCAGTAAAACAGAGATCCTTCTCATTGGAACTTCCCCTCCTTCCTTCCCCCTACTCTCTGGCCCCTCACCTTGGGCCCCCCTCTTCCTCTCCCTCTTGTGAGGCAAAAAACCTTGGCGTCATCTTTGACTCCTCTCTCTACTTCTCACCTCATATTGCTGACCTCGCCAAGAAGGCCCACTTTCAGCCTCACCTCCCCTGAGGCATTCTCCCTTTCCTCACCTTCCCCCAGAAATTGAATGGGCATCATCAGGCATTGGGCGGAGCAGTAAATATGCAGCGGTAACAGCGTTACCACCTCATTACTGCTCCACCCAATCCTGAGTTTGGGCAGAAAGTTGGTGATTTACCTCCAGCTCAAAGCTGGAGGTAAATCTTGCTACTGTCTGCTCATTTGTGGTGCAATTACTGTGGCGCAAATTGCACCTCTGTAATTGTGTCCAATATGCCCCTGCGCAACTCGGGATCCTGCGCTAATTGCGCTGGACCGAGTTGCGGTAATACATTTAGCATTGGCCGGTATCCCCGCGCATTTACCGCTGGGATACCATCCAACCCTTGATGAGGCCCAATGTATCTAGAGCTCTGGTTCTCTCCAGGCTCAACTACTGCAATAGCATCTTCCTCAATCTGCCTCTTTCCTCCCTCCATCCTCTTCAACTAATCCAGAATAGGGCTGCAAAACTTATCCTTGGCCTCAAGCCCAGGGACCGCATCTCTCCAGCCCTAAAATCTGTCTACTGGCTCCTGGTGACTGCAAGGATCAAATCCAAGACTCTCTTTATCATCCATAAGGCTTTCTGGTGTCTGGGGCCGTGCTACATCCAACTTGCCCTTCCTAAATACCTCCTTGCTAGAGCCCTTCGGTCCGCTAGCTCTAACTCTCTGCAGGTCTGACTTTTCTCCAAGCAGAGAGTGGGGGGGGGGGGTAGATCTCTTACTTCGCCAGGACCCGCCCTCTGGAATGGCCTCCCTGCCCCTCTCAGACTTGAGCCGGACCTCCTTAAGTTGCGGAAGCTTCTCAAGACCTTCCTTTTCTCCTCCTCCTTCCCTCTCCCCCTTCCTTGCTAATGCCCCCCTGCTGTTGTAACTGGAAGCCTGTTCCCTTCTGAGTCTTACAGGGCCTGGCCCTCCCTTCCAGTCTACCTCAGCCCGCCCCCCATCAGCACTTAACTTTGGCACCCTCCCTCAACTAGATGACTGAATCTGGTCCATCCCATCCTCTTTCACATGACACTTATTCTGTCTCCCTGTGCAGTTGCCTTCTGGGCTCTCCCCATGACTTACTCAGCTGCTTGGGGCCACCGTGCCTCCTGCTTCCCCCCTTTCCCTAACTTCGCTTTGCCCTGCCCCTCCCCCCTGCACTCCCTGATGCTGCACTTGCATGATCCGAATGTCACAAGGCCTAGTAGGACCGTTATTGTTGTTTATCCTTCTCAGTTCCCCCCCTCCCCTTTGCCTTATAGTGCCTGGATAGACTTTCTGCTGTATAGGCGCCATACAAATGCTGAATAAATACATTTAAAGAATATTCTTCCTGACATGCTCCAGGAATCCATCTAACCGAGCTGAGATACTACACTGATCTGCACATTGCCACTAGAGTCATAGCTGAGCGCACCTATGGGGTGCTCAAACCACGTTTCCCCCTCCTTGATCACTCGGGTGGTGTTTTGCTATACACACCCCAGTGGTATACGAAATCTTAATGGCAAGTTGTGTTCTGAACAACATAGCAACACACTGTGGAATATATGTGAGGTGCAGGAGAGACTTTTGGCCAAATCCACTGGCCCCACACATACCTCGAGCAGGGCAACTATGTGGCCCAAACATAGTTTTACATGAACCACACCCTGTTTTCTGAACCCACTACAGACACCCATCCCTGATTGGTTTCATTGATGAAAGAGGGCAAGCCCTGTTTACCCAGAATGGCACCCTCAGAATGCCTGTTTAGGATTCCCAATGAAGGTGCACAATGACAGAAACATTGCACTGCCATTAAGTGCCACAAACATATGCAAAGACATACAGGAAACCATAACAGCTGACTCACAACATTACTAGCCATTCGCAACATATGGACGACATGTAGTGGCATCATCACATAATCCAAAACCCTACCAATAACATCAATAACAACCTGTATGCACACATCCTAGAAACCCACATACATCAGGACACTGCAACCAACACTTAAAGCACTCACCCACCAAAACACCAGTACAACCAGCCCTTTAACATCAAAAAGAGCACATGTAATCACAAATCAAATGGACAGGTCACTTTATTCATGATTATGAGAGCCCACAACCCGCATAGATGTTGCAAAAGGACATGGATGCCGTATTAGTGGCTTTGCCGTCTACTCTATGTGACAGGATGTGAGCATCAACGCCTGCAGATCACTAATCACAGTCAAGCCTGCACCATGGAACATGACATTTACTAGGAAGACCATAAATGCATTACAAAATATTGTGTCCACAACAAATGCAGATCACATCACATATACACACCTCCTAAAGAGGAACCACACTGTCAACAAAACACATCACAACAGCAGACATCCCAAACACCACCTTCAAGGTCAACACAAGTACAGGGCAGGGCCTAACAAATAGCATGCATACCACATGTAAGCCAATCCTGGAGAGGCAACATTTCCCCAGTCAATGGGCCACATCCTCCTGTGGGGCATTCTGTACTGGGAGTCCACTCAAACCAAGCAGCGCCAAAGTCTAACCCTTCGTTGCCACAGCAATGCATGACAGAGAAGTATGCAACAATCTGCCAATGGTAACCATGTCCTGTGCATGTTCTCAATGCCAGGATGTCGTGGTGTATGTCCTCATTAAATGCCACTATGTCTTGGTGCATGTCCTCCCTCAATGAACACATCCCCTGGCGAAGCTTCTCAATGCTGCTATCACCACATAGCCCATCTGGGTGATATTCCCTGACACCTCCTCCTCCTCTGTCTGATGCTCCCATGCAGCAACTCCTCCACCTTGTAGTCAGATTGGATGGCAGCCAAGCTCCCCCTATGTTTGTGCGGCCTAAATGTGCATGATAAAAATGTGCTGTTCTGTCGTAATGAGCCAACAGTCTGTGGATGACATCCTGTTCCTGATCTGCCAAGACAACCCAGCACTGAAGACTCCACTGATGTTAGTGACAATGGTGCTGACCTAGATGCGGCCCCTGCAGCTGTGGACACACCAGCACATGCCACTTGTGGGTCCTGTCCCACACGTGCATCAGTGCCCCTGGCCCCACCAGCAGATGTAGCTTGCTGTGCCATGGACATGCCAGATGTGGGCAAGCTGGCCTTCCTGTGACACTCTTACATGAACAGGAGCTACTCCTCCCCCTCCTCCTGGCTGGTGAGCTCAGGACCATGCATGCATACATCACATATCACATCTACATTAGAAGCCACATTCTCTGAGGAGGAAGAGTCGTTGGCCTACCCACTATTGCTTGCAAGCATTGGAAATGGTCCATTGATACTGCTAGCTGGCCTGTGCTGGTAGATGGTGCAGGGTGATTTTCTCTTGGGAATCCTCACCTGGACAAAAGCAACTGACAACTATCATGCACCTCACCATTTATGCGCATGGGCTACAATGTTTCTACAATGTACCACAATAACCCAGTATCAGATGCATCCTAATAGGCTATTGAACCCCAGGACCCATCCCATATGACCTTCACACAGAGCCCATCACAACCTGGAAAAGCTACTAAACATGCAACACGCATGCCTCCTCCATGCAAGTGTCATGCACACCATTAGATCTGTGTATCGCCTTGGAAATGGCTTCTGTGAACACTGCACACCAACAACATGCCATCCCATTACATGGACAAGAATAGTCACCATTCTTGTTGTTGTTTTTCTGCTCTGCTGTTCTGTTATTAATAATTGAGACCCTTAACGCTAAAATCAGTCTATGTCCTGAAGAAAGCGGGAAGTAATGAGATACCGCTTAAACCGGTTGACAACAGATGCAGGAGTGATGATCTAGAGCCCGTGTTCGATACAAACGGAAGTGGTAGACACGGCACAGACATAGTAGCATCTTTTTTAAGAAAAGCAGCCCCTACAAGATTGGTAGCTGTTTTTTGGTTTTAGAAATTCCTTGATTAGTAAAATCAAGGCTTTGAGTACTGTAAGCCACACAGATACAAGGAGATGACAAAGTAAAAATATCGACCTTGATGATGTGTGCAACATTTTTGCAGACAGCAAAGTAGTGAGCAAGGATAGGGGTAGACTTCACCTCCTTTTGTGTACCCTTGACAGGTGTAATATTAGTAACCACTGAGGGCGAGCCCCTTACCTGTAGAGAGGGCCAATCAGCAAATATAGGGACATTTAGTTAGACACAGGGACTCAGACCATCAGATTAAGTAATTCGAATAAATTGTTTAAATCTAAATGGTGTTAATAATCCCATTACATGGCCATGAGTCAGTATAGACCCTATTTCCCATTTCACAGCAAAATAAGTTGGGCCCTTTTCAAATGCCATACCGTGCCAATGACCCACAAGCAGAGATTCGAAGAGTCCCTGACCACAATATGCAGCCTTTTACCTAGCATTCCCTTGTAGGTGCTCTGGAAGACATTACCATGAGGAGCAGTGTATGCTGATTGGCCTGTAATGCCATGTCCCTCCAATCCACCCAGGATTGGTCATCTGATTGGGCACATGTGCTTCACACACCCATGTCAGACGCACAGCAATTCAGGAGCCATTTCAGACTGTGGCTACTCTGACCCCAGTCCAACGTGTGTGAGAACAGCAGGATGAACGCATGCCAGACTAAGGCTGGATGAACAGCAAGCATTGGTGGCCCTTCATCCAATGAGATGGGTGGATCATCTACAATGGTAGGTAAGTTGTAGGGGCCAGGGGTATATTTTTTTTTTTTTATTTATTGTTGTTATGATCAGTAAAATCTGACCTTTCAACATAGACAAGGATTCTTAACAATTATAAACTTTAAAAAATGAAGATTATACATTCATAAAATTCACCGATCCCTATAATCATCATAATAAGCAAGCAGTATTAATAGCATCTTCTGCCAGTAATTTAATTTCTAAAGCATTTAAAAAGTTTACAAGAGCATACCTTAGTTGCTTCGAATGGCCTTGAAACAATATTGACCATAATTCATCATGCATCACTATTGGCTTGTTGATTAAATGCTTAAAATACATTATTCTAGACGGTAAAAGAAAAATGCAATCAATCACTAAATGTTTCAAGGTTTCCACTCCTTGATGACAAAATCGGCAAGATTGATCTGGTATCTTTTTCCATCTAAACAAAATTTCTCTAGTAGGCCAGATATTCAGTCTAAAACGCAAGAAGTCAGTGCGATGTTGAGGATGTGGTGATTGATTGAGATATTTTTCAATATGTCCTTGATGTTTTAATGCAAAAGGATTTGACTCAAATTTGATTATTTTCAAACACGCTTCATGGGTTTTAATCCAATCGCATTCCCATAATTTCTTTTTTGCTTTATTGGGGTTTTCAATAAGAAGAGTTTTGGAAATATCAGCACCCATCATTATTTTTAGGACATTAGCCCGCCATTTCTTTGGAAAATGCTCATCTGCTACTAGTAGATAATTAGATATAATATCAAGCAGACCATTAGTGCTCTCTTTCATAATACACTTCCTATACAAAAGGCATAACTTCCATTTAAATACAGCATAAAGGGAAATAAGGCCTAATTCATGTCTAACAATCGCAATAGACTCGGAGTTAGGAAGGTTAAGCGCTCTTTTCCAATATTTACTTTCAAAGTTGGTCCAATATTTATATGATAAACATATCTCAACTTCAGAACCATATAAAATGGTGGGTATAAACTTTTGCTTATAATATATAACCAAAGGTTTAATGGTAAATTTGCAATATTTACACCGGATTAATTGAAGTTGAGATAAGGCATTCTGAAGTTTTGATTGTAAACGATGATCCTGAGTCTTATCCGAAGATTTGCTAAAAACACAAATACCCAAATATATGTAAGAGTTAACAAGTTGCAAATTGTTGCCCTGCAATTGCCAGCGGCACCGACTCCGACCCTTATTATGGCCAAAATGCATTATCTGGGTTTTACTGGTGTTAATACTAATGCAATTACGTTCTGCATATGTATCTAATGCATTAAGCATATTACTTAGGCCAGAGGGTGTCTTGGAGATTAATACCATATCGTCGGCATATAAGAGCCATGGAATTGCTATGTCTTGTAATTTAGGGGGATCTACAATCAAACCTTCAATACACAACCCAAAATCTAATAGAAAAAAATTAAACAAGGCCGAAGCTAATAAGCATCCTTGCTTCAGTCCCCTCGTGGTTTGTATGGGCTCTGATAATAGGCCCTCGTTATTCAGGCGAATTGAAATGGACGTATTGGTGTACAACTGGATGATCCACTTAAGTATATTCCATGGACACCCTGCATCCATTAGTTTCTTGAATAATAGTTCCCTCGGAACTAAGTCAAAAGCAGCCTTGAAATCAACGAAGGCCATGTAGAGCGCTTGGTTACGTTGCATATTCAAATGAATGATGGCCTTTAAAGTTATCAAGTTAATAGCAGTACCTAATCCTCGGACAAATCCTGTTTGAAAGGAATCACGCAGGCGCAATTGGTCCAACCAGCGATTAAATTCACCCAGAATTAAACGGGCAAATATTTTTCCCGGGCAGTCCAACAGCGCAATAGGTCTATATGAGGCTGGGTCACATCGATCACCTTTCTTAAATATTGGGAGTATGATCGATGTTTGCCAGTTCGACGGCACCAGACCAATAAGCATAATGTGAGTAAACATTTCAAACAATATGTCAGCCCATTGATGTTTATGCTGTTTGATCGTTACATTGTGCAATCCATCCGGACCAGCTGCTCTAGACTCACTCAATTTGGTTATGAGGAATAACATGTCCTCACGATTGAAGTTAACAATATGATTGGCCGCGCTGGCGTCCCATGTCAAACCAAGATCAGTAAAGGGTGAGGTATACAAAGTGCCATAAAAATAATTCCACGATGCATGTGAAATGGAGTTAACTTGTAATGAGTGTTGAGTTTTCAACCCAGTATTATTCAATAAAGCCCAAATACCAGCTGTTGACTTAAGGAGAATTTGCTTCAACATAACTTCTCCATCATGTTGGTATTGGGATGCACGTCGATTTCTGATCCAATTTTTATACGTCCTTTTTAATTGTTTAATCTGATCTTGGTTAACACCTAGGACGCCAGCGTGCCTTTTTAACAGATCTTTAATGTTGCTTCTTAATTCACATTTCTTATGTTTAACTTCTAAATCGAAGGCATGTTGATGTAACTGAGTAGGACCATTATGACGAGGTCTCCGGGATGCAATGCGTTGAATGGCATGAACGTAACAACCACTGAGACATTCAGCGTCATCAGCATATTGCGCTGATAGGATTTCCCTAAACTGATGTAATTTCCACTTGGACCAATATACGCGATTACCAGCATTATTGAGCCGTAGCTTTACTGCGTTCATATTTAAGGGAAGCAGTTTTGTTTTAGGCCATTCAAGTATTAATTGTAGCCAACTATGATCACTCAAATGGGTCTGCTTGATAGAAAAGCTGGATATGTTATTCAAAAGTTTTGCATTTACAAAGATATAATCTAATGTTGCAGAACAGTGAGAATTGTGCCATGTAGATTTGAAGGGAACATCTCCGGATATTGAGCCATTGACCATTAAAAAGTTACGCTCAGCCATTAGGGATAGCCAACGGCTTTCATCGGATAAGGGGCACCACTGTTTTAGAGAGAACAGATGTAAGTTTAAGTCTCCCATGATAAGTGTGTTAGTGATAGTCCCATCCAATGAAAGTTGGTCCAGGATCTTTCTAATAGTATCAAAGAAATCGTTCACGGCAATGTGTTTTTTCCCCCAATAGATGTTTATTAAGGCACAAAATCTGTCAGCAATGCAGATTTTTGCATATTGAAAACATGGTGGGACCGTCTTATGCCAGATTACTTCGATATTCTTGTCCTTGCGAAAGGCCATAAGAAGCCCTGCCATCGGACGGCCTTTAACTGCCTCCACCGCTGGTACCATCAAGATGTTATATATGTCCCAAGTTGGAACATAACGCAGCCAGGTTTCCTGGAACACAAGGATATCAAATTGTAATATATCCTTATTTTCGTTATTGAGAAGATGCTTATACCCTCTTGTGTTCCAGGAAAGTAGAGTAACTGAATCGAGCTTCTGAACTAGTTATGAACCCACGTGATCCCTACCATGGGACCAAGTATTATGCCTTGGTTCCATTTCTGATGTATTAAGGGCCAACTTTTCACCATGTAGGCGATTTTTAGAATGATCAACCAAAGCTTGGGGCTGAATCTCAAGGGATACATCTTGTGCCACTATAAAGCCTAAGTTGTAGAAGGCAGTACGGGCCAGCCATATTGTGTTTAATACCACTCTTGACTGCACAAATATACGAGCTTCAGATAGATCATGATCGTTGGGAAACTCGACTAGATTAATATCAGCTGAGGTGATATCTTCAAGAGCAGTCATTTCTGCACAGATATTCAATATGCTGGCTCGATTAAGATCATATGTGGGAAAGGGATGACCACGACATCTTATCAAAAGACGGTGATGATTTTTAAAATGGTCATTACTAGTAAGCCTAGATGGTTTCAAGTTGAGCTCGGACGGTTGTCTCATATTGGGAGCTATAGGATTCGGACCCCTTATTAAAGGATTAATATTAGGAAAACTCTTTTGAGGATTAAGGACAGATAGATTTGGCATACCCTGTTTTGATATCTTGCTAGAATCAATTTCATTAGTATACCTTTCAAAAGAAGCACGAATCTCTTCACGTAAATCCTGTAAAAGGTCAACAGAGTGCTGTATCTGGGTGTTGCCACTCCCCGCTTGTAAGACAATAGAGTTAGGTTGTTCGGTCATTGGTTTATGAGCTAAGGCGCTATAATGCTGTACAAGTGCCTCACTAGCTTTAATTTGTTTGTCAAAGGAGGCACATAATTCCGCTCGCACTGCTTGAATAATGTCTTTGGGTGTTGTAGTCGAATTTACAGCCATTGTAGAGTTAAAAGCACTCGCAGTACCTATGTCTACAGCCTGAATTCCTTGTGTGATGGGTAGTGAATGAAATCTTTTATTAGTTCCAACCTGTAACATTGACTCCAAGCTTGGAGACCGTGTACCATAAGGTGTTTGGTTAGTAGATGAGGAATCCGCTACTTCTACCAAATCATCTAATGGTTGATATGCTAAAGTTTCATGTCTGGGGGATAGAAGTTCTATATCATCATGTAATTTTCGCTTTTTTCTACTCGATACAGCCGGCTTCATAACTTTTTTCGCTTTTGTCTTTATGTTGATAATGTGAGGAGATTGGGTCTTCTTAATTGCTGATTCACCTAGAGTAGAAGCTAAGGTGACCGCCACTGGCTTTTTAGAGTTATCAAACAATGGGGCGAATGTAACACCAGCAACTTTTGGGATTATCCCTTTGTTTAGTACAGAAATTGGGGGCAAAGGGGGTTCTTGTACAATGGATAATGTAGTTGGGCCCGACAATATAGGTGCAGACAATATGCCCGCAGGATGGTATGGTCTAACATCAGAGCCATTATTAGGAAATGGATAAACAATTGTCAGATCTGATGACAACACATCAGACTCCAAACATGGAGTTGTCTGCACGGATTGATTGATCATTTTAACAATACTAGGCCTATGTATCATGGTATGTGCTTTTTGATCTTCTTTCAAGAGCTTGTGTAACATTTGTAAATCAGTATTTTGTGCACGTAATTTTTCATCAAGGGATTCGTACAATTTGGCTAAGGATAGGAGAGCAGTATTCATGGCACTCAACGTATTATTTAGTGCCGGAGCCTCGGGAAAGGAGGATCGATTTGCCTTGTATGGCATCTGGCTATCGCGAATAAAATATGGATGATTCTGATCGGGTTCTGAAAATCTGGTGCGCCTAGGTGTAGGTGCAACAAAGGAAGTGTTGGATATCGGAGAAGGTGACTTATCAAATAACACTGGTGATTTGTAAAGATCAGGATTTTTAGATTCAGTTGAGGGAAGAGAATTAGGCTTTTTGGCCAGATCATTGCACCAACTTGTTTGGGACTGTGAGTTTTCGGTAAGTCGAATTAAGTCGCCTGTATTTGAGCAAATGTAAAGAACATCATGAGACTTGGGTTCATGAGGACTAGACGCGAGAATGGAGGCCAGTGTATCATTACCAAACTCCCCCACCGTTGTTAATTTAGCAACCTCGGCGCGTAAAATGTGCTGTGCTTCGACAGAGCATAAGGGCGCCTGAGGGGGAGCAATTGTAGAATGGACATTTGAATCAATCACGACTGGCATTGTTTGTGTAAGACCAAGTTCGCCTGTTGTATAAGCCATGGAGATTGTGGCATCAGCCACCTCAAATCTTAGGTGAGGTTGTAGGCCAGGTGCAGGACCAGCAAATTGCTCTTAGGATTGTTTAAAGCCACGTCTGCAGGCAGGCAAACTTCAGCTGCGGTTATGGGGTCTATATGAGAATCCGGGACATGGGGAATTGATGGTTGGGTGTCACGCTGAACATTGAGTGTATGCTTTCCTGGGCCAACTCTTGTTGAATAAAATGATCGGATGTCCACATTAAGCGAGCTCGATCTGAGTCTCTCTTTTTGTTCCTTAGGTCGTATATTTAAGATGCCCTTATCTGAGCGAGGAGGTAATAAGTTATAAATATTGACAAACGATTCCGGCATGCCAGATGTCAATGAATTAATTTGGCGAGCCATTTATATAGAAAAGAAAGCTCAGTTAAGCAACAGTACAATAACAAGTAATACAATTGTCCACAACAATAAGATGATGTAAGAAGCTTACGAGAAACACCCACACCCGCTTTCCCGCTAGACAGCAGGACGGCAAGGCACTTTTCTATTCGTGCCAATGTACGAATCAGTTCTCAAGCCATCCGCCAAACAGCCGCACAACAGCCAGTGGGCTTTTCGCCGCAAGGGTGAGTGGCAGGGGGCTTTGTAGGTGGATTAGTCACGTGACCACTCACGTGATGAGCACAGGCCCCGCCTCCTCACAGCCACACTCGAGTCCCTGCAAGAGCTTAATTCCAGCTCGCAGTGCAGGCTTGTCCCAGCAGGATGAAAGCTTCGTCTTTCCAGAGAGTAAAAGCACGTTGTACACACAATGAAAGCGCCGCTCGGGCGAGTGGCAGGGGGCTTTGTAGGTGGATTAGTCACGTGACCACTCACGTGATGAGCACAGGCCCCGCCTCCTCACAGCCACACTCGAGTCCCTGCAAGAGCCTAATTCCAGCTCGCAGTGCAGGCTTGTCCCAGCAGGATGAAAGCTTCGTCTTTCCAGAGAGTAAAAGCACGTTGTACACACAATGAAAGCGCCGCTCGGGCGAGTGGCAGGGGGCTTTGTAGGTGGATTAGTCACGTGACCACTCACGTGATGAGCACAGGCCCCGCCTCCTCACAGCCACACTCGAGTCCCTGCAAGAGCCTAATTCCAGCTCGCAGTGCAGGCTTGTCCCAGCAGGATGAAAGCTTCGTCTTTCCAGAGAGTAAAAGCACGTTGTACACACAATGAAAGCGCCGCTCGGGCGAGTGGCAGGGGGCTTTGTAGGTGGATTAGTCACGTGACCACTCACGTGATGAGCACAGGCCCCGCCTCCTCACAGCCACACTCGAGTCCCTGCAAGAGCCTAATTCCAGCTCGCAGTGCAGGCTTGTCCCAGCAGGATAAAAGCTTCGTCTTTCCAGAGAGTAAAAGCACGTTGTACACACAATGAAAGCCAGGGGTATATGTACTGGCCATCATGTGATACAATCCCAAATGAATGGACCAACTGCACTACACTCCCACACATGGAACAATCCACAGAACATCTTCTTGTGCACACAGTAGGGGATTGAATCAAAGCAGTTAGAGGACTTGGCTAACACCATGCCTAGATATAAGTGTATGTCCTTGGTAGGAATAGCCTCTGGCAGCATCAGAGTTGATGTGGGTACCATATATGCATATAAGGTCTACCAACATACTACCCCTGAGGGTCAGCTGTCATGCATTACAACAAATGCATGCTAGGTCACGTGGGAGTTGAATCCTCACTACCACCTTCTCCTTCTTACAGAACGTACATTCACTTGTGTCCCCACCCATGCTCTTATGCAGCCGCTACATGTCAAAGCTGGACATGGGCACAATGGATACCACTAGTCAGTCTATGGTTGCCACTCACAGTTGGGCAAGGACATGATAACTGGCATTCCATCACTGCCACCCCAGGCTTGTGGTTGAGCACAGGACACAGGATGGTTTGTGAACCATCTGTTGTGCCCCCTCCTCGGCCAGTGGCTGCTATAGGCACTGAAACCATGACTCATTCTTGGACAACAGAAAACTCTATCTGACAGAAGGAGCCATTGGTAGCGGGACCACACTATCTCACAGAAGGAGCCATTGGTAGTGTGACCGCACTATCTCACAGAAGGAGCAATTGGTAGCGGGACCACACTATCTCACAGAAGGAGCCATTGCTAGCGGGACCACACTATCCCACAGAAGCAGGCATTGGTAGCGGGACCACACTATCTCACAGAAAGAGCCATTGGTAGCATGACCACACTGTCTCACAGAAGGAGCCATTGGTAGCAGGACCACACTGTCTCACAGAAGGAGCCATTGGTAGCGGGACCACACTATCTCACAGAAGGAGCCATTGGTAGCGGGACCACACTATCTCACAGAAGGAGCCATTGGTAGCGGGACCACACTATCCCACACAAGGAGCCATTGGTAGCGGGACCACACTATCCCATAGAAGGAACCATTGGTAGTGGGACCACAGTATCTCACAGAGGGAGCCATTGGTAGCGGGACCATACTATCTCAATGAAGGAGCCATTGGTAGCAGGACCACACTATCTCAAAAAAGGAGCCATTGCTAGCGGGACCACACTATCCCACAGAAGGAGACATTGGTAGCGGGACCACACTATCTCACAGAAGGAGCCATTGGTAGCATGACCACACTATCTCACAGAAGGAGCCATTGGTAGCGGACCACACTATCTGACAGAAGGAGCCATTGGTAGCATGACCACACTATCTCACAGAAGGAGCCATTGGTAGTGGGATAACACTATCTCACAGAAGGAGCCATTGGTAGTGGGACCACACTATCCCACAGAAGGAGCCATTGGTAGTGGGACCACACTATCCCACAGAAGGAGCCATTGGTAGCGGGACCAGACTATCTCACAGAAGGAGGCATTGGTAACGGGACCACACTATCCCACTGAAGGAACCATTGGTAGCGGGACCACAGTACCTCACAGAAGGAGCCATTGGTAGTGGGACCACACTATCTCAACGAAGGAGCCATTGGTAGCAGGACCACACTATCTCAAAGAAGGAGCCATTGGTAGCAGGACCACACTATCTCACAGAAGGAGCCATTGCTAGCGGGACCACACTATCCCACAGAAGGAGCCATTGGTAGCGGGACCACTATCTCACAGAAGGAGCCATTGGTAGCGGGACCACACTATCTCACAGAATGAGCCATTGGTAACGGGACCACACTTTCTCACAGAAGGAGCCATTGGTAGCGGGACCACACTTTCTCACAGAAGGAGCCATTGGTAGCGGGACCACACTATCTCACAGAAAGAGCCATTGGTAGCGTGACCACCATATCTCACAGAAGGAGCCATTAGTAGCATGACCACACTATCTGAGAGAAGGAGCCATTGGTAGCGGGACCACACTATCTGACAGAAGGAGCCATTGGTAGCGGTACCACACTTTCTCACAGAAGGAGCCATTGGTAGCGGGACCACACTATCTCACAGAAGGAGCCATTGGTAGCGAGACCACACTATCTAACAGAAGGAGCCATTGCTAGCGGGACCACACTATCCCACAGAAGGAGCCATTGGTAGCGGGACCACATTATCTCACAGAAGGAGCCATTGGTAGCATGACCACACTATCTCACAGAAGGAGCCATTGGTAGCGGACCACACTATCTGACAGAAGGAGCCATTTGTAGTGTGACCACCCTATTTGACAGAAGGAGTCATTGGTAGCGGGACCACACTATCTCACAGAAGGAGCCATTGGTATCGGGACCACACTTTCTCACAGAAGGAGCCATTGGTAGTGGGACCACACTATCTCACAGAAGGAGCCATTGCTAGCGGGACTACACTATCCCACAGAAGGAGCCCTTGGTGGCAGGACCACACTATCTCACAGAAGGAGCCATTGGTAACATGACCACACTATCTCACAGAAGGAACCATTGGTAGTGGACCACACTATCTGACAGAAGGAGCCATTGGTAGTGTGACCACCCTATTTGACAGAAGGAGTCATTGGTAGCGGGACCACACTATCTCACAGAAGGAGCCATTGGTAGCGGACCACACTATCTCACAGAAGGAGCCATTGGTAGCATGACCACACTATCTCACAGAAGGGGCCATTGGTAGCGGGACCACACTATCCCACAGAAGGAGGCATTGGTAGCGGGACCACACTATCCCATAGAAGGAACCATTGGTAGCGGGACCACAGTATCTCACAGAGGGAGCCATTTGTAGCGGGACCACACTATCTCACAGAAGGAGCCATTGGTATCGGGACAACACTTTCTCATAGAAGGAGCCATTGGTAGCGGGACCACACTATCTCACAGAAGGAGCCATTGCTAGCGGGACCACACTATCCCACAGAAGGAGCCATTGGTAGCGGGACCACACTATCTCACAGAAGGAGCCATTGGTAACATGACCATACTATCTCACAGAAGGAGCCATTGGTAGCGGACCACACTATCTGACAGAAGGAGCCATTGGTAGTGTGACCACCCTATTTGACAGAAGGAGTCATTGGTAGCAGGACCACACTATCTCACAGAAGGAACCATTGGTAGTGGGACCACACTATCTCACAGAAGGAGCCATTGGTAGCATGACCACACTATCTCACAGAAGGAGCCATTGGTAGCGGGACCACACTATCCCACAAAAGGAGGCATTGGTAGTGGGACCACACTATCCCATAGAAGGAACCATTGGTAGCGGGACCACAGTATCTCACAGAGGGAGCCATTGGTAGCGGGACCATACTATCTCAATGAAGGAGCCATTGGTAGCAGGACCACACTATCTCAAAAAAGGAGCCATTGCTAGCGGGACCACACTATCCCACAGAAGGAGACATTGGTAGCGGGACCACACTATCTCACAGAAGGAGCCATTGGTAGCATGACCACACTATCTCACAGAAGGAGCCATTGGTAGCGGACCACACTATCTGACAGAAGGAGCCATTGGTAGCATGACCACACTATCTCACAGAAGGAGCCATTGGTAGCGGACCACACTATCTGACAGAAGGAGCCATTGGTAGTGTGACCACCCTATTTGACAGAAGGAGTCATTGGTAGCGGGACCACACTATCTCACAGAAGGAGCCATTGGTATCGGGACCACACTATCTCACAGAAGGAGCCATTGGTAGCGGGACCACACTATCCCGCAGAAGGAGCCATTGGTAGCGTGACCACCCTATCTCACAGAAGGAGCCATTAGTAGCATGACCACCTATCTGACAGAAGGAGCCATTGGTAGCGTGACAACACTATCTGACAGAAGGAGCCATTGGTAGCTGGACCACACTATCTGACAGAAGGAGCCATTGGTAGCGGGACCACACTATCTCACAGAAGGAGCCTTTGGTAGCGGGACCACATTATCTCACAGAAGGAGCCATTGGTAGCGGAACCACACTATCTGACAGAAGGAGCCATTGGTAGCGTGACAACACTATCTCACAGAAGGAGCCATTGGTAGCAGAACCACACTATCTTACAGAAACACTTGTGTATAGGCGCGTTATAAATGCCATGTCATATCATATTATATCAGTCACTACAGGCACTTTCCATTGGCGTACACAATATGCAGTGTGGCCTGTGCCATACGCCCCAGATGCCGCATATATTGCCAATGCTGCTATCCTACTACTGCTATTATCAAAATATAAACAAAATGTGACAGGTCTCGTTATCAGTATTTACCTCCTTTTGCAGCAAAATGATCAGGGGGATACACTGATGATGGAGCAAGACGGGACTGCGCGTTGGATGGGAGCAGAACAAACAGTGAGTGCATATTACAAGTTGACCAGTTTGGAAATACAGGTGAACAGTCAAGTACAGGAGACTACCGAAGACTACCAGAGCCCACTGGAGATCGCAGAGAGGACCGCTGGGAGATTCTGGGCAACCAAGAGCTGTAGAGCTGCAGATGTGACACGGTCCTCGTGAACCTCGCAACCCCAGCGAAAACAGTAAAACCGCCGCCCTGCTGCCCACAATCATACATCTGTGTTTTACACAAGAGAAAATGATATACTGCTAAACTCCCCTTTGAATGCAACACTCAGGTTTCAGCGGGCAGTACAAGTGTAAGGTCAGGGGACCGACATGTGGTCCCGTTACCAATGGCTCCTTCTGTGAGATAGTGTGGTCCCGCTACAAATGGCTCCTTCTGTGAGATAGTGTGGTCCCGACACCAATGGCTCCATCTGTCAGATAGTGTGGTCCCGCTACCAATGGCTCCTTTTGTCAGATAATGTGGTCCCGCTACCAATGGAAAGGCGAACCTATGTGCGCAGTCCCCTGCCCTCCTGTTTCACCGAAGTTGTGCAAGTAGCGCACCCCTTGTAATTCTTTACAGTCCAGTGCAAGTTTGTTCGATGACGTTTCAACCTCAGCACGGCTCTGTGAATCGGGCACTGCATTGTGTCAAATGGTTAATGACTGATAAGGTGAAAAGTACAGCAGCTGTGCTCTGTTGTGCTCAGTGCTTTAAGTGGGATTAGAAATCGGGGGGGGGGAGACAGCTCTCCTTAAGGGGTGTGGCCTAAGTGCAACTGTACTTAGGCCACGTCCCCCAATGAAAGCCTCCTCGCTGAAGAGGAGATGGGCTGGTCAAAGGAGTAGTGCTGGGATTGCACTGGCATTATTACCTTTGGGTTGCCCAGCCCCTCCTTTTAAACAAAATAAGGGGCTGGGCGCACCAAAGGTGTGACACCAGTGAGCCCCACCTCATAATCAGCAAGCATCCCTTTCATTCAAGGAGCCGTGAAGTGCAACGCTTTAACCATGGGCTCCTTGAATGAGAAGGTCTGCCTGTTGCTGATGGCTCTGTACTCAGGAACAGGAGGAGGGCTGGACTGCCCAGCTCTCCTTTTATTTCGAGTAAAGTCATTATGCAGCATGAAGCCAAGGTGCTTAATGCTGCTTGATGACTGTTTACTTGGAAACAAAAGGAGAGCTGGGCAGTCCAGCCCTCCTCTTTTTTCTGAATACAGAGACATCAAGCAGCCGGTGTAGCCGAACTGCTGCACGGTTACACAGGCTGCTGGCGGGTGTTAACACTTCGGTTTAGAAAAAAGAAAAGGCAGTGCCTTTTTTTGTTTCTAATTCAAAGTGCTGACACCTGCAGGCATTCTGTGTAACCGCAGCGCTTCGGCTACACAGGCTGCCTTAGGTGTCAGCGTGGCTGGGGCTAGCCAGGGGTGGGCCACGGCACTGGAGCACTTTTTGGAGACTGCCGGAGGCTCGGCCCTGGCTAGGCCGGCCCACTTAAAGCCCTGGTTGTCCTCTATCCAACACTCCTACGCGACTTGGCGTGCTGTTAAAAGGGATTAAACGCACATGCTTGGCTGTCTATTGTTGGTAGATTCATTCATCGTGGAAGAGGCTCTGGCATTACCATTTATTTTAGCAAAGGAAACACTGATGCTGGTGAGATTATTTAGACCTCCCGAGACATACGGATTGCAGCTGAGAACCGAGAGCCACCAGCAGATGTTGTCACGCTTGGCTTGGCTGTGTTTTTATTGCTGGTCTATTTAAGCTAAAGCTTGATAGGTGACCCAAGAGAGGCAGGGGGAGTCAGACTATGGTCTCCCCTTGAGCTGTCGGCCGTACCCCCTGGTTCAATTATAAATCCAATCATTCAATAGTCTTTAGCTACCTACAAACTGTTCGAACCACTTGAGTCTTATTGCTACCAGGCTATTTGACTGTTTGCAGGTGTTACATAGGAATTTTAATTACTATTGCATTTTTTATTTTCAGGTCCATTCCATCGCAATTGTTGGCTTGGAAAGCCTCCTTTTTTATTAGGTTCAGGTATTCAATCAGTTTTTAAGAGTTATATTCTTATAGTTTTGTCAGTGAATCAACAAACTTGTATTTAATATTGTACCTTCAAGTCAATACATACATTACAAACATGACATCATATTTTAAAATTCATAGGGGAGCCCTGCTCGCAGCCTCAGACAGTTATTGCTGTATTCTTAGCCTTGGCTGGAAGAGAATTTCAATAACTTCTTTCCTAACAGCCATGATCTGTGGGTCTACCCGGTAGTTGCAAAGACGACATTAAGTTGAAGGCACTGCTTCAGGTAAATCGGCAAATCATAGCTGTCCCAGTATCCCTTAGCCCTGCCTCCTTCAGTATTGGTTTCAAATACATACGCAGGAGGTGCTTTGTTTTTACACAATCAGCATAAAATGGAACATAGACTCCTTCGCCATCCCACACATCGGACATCAATCCAGCTTCAATTTGTTCCAATATTGCATGAAGGCTGCAACAGGGAGAGTTCCTAATCTCATTCTTAAATAGAGGAACTTTTCAAACGGTGGTGTAATTAAATCCAAGTAAGGTTTTGGATCAGGTATGCAGAGATCGAGGTATCTAGGGCCCAACTTCAACTTCATAGCATCAGCCACTAACTGGTCCCAAGCTCTTAGGACCACTGCATTCCTTATTATTTTCTTCACTCCAGCAGGCTGATACTGAGGGTAGTCCCATATGCCTCCCCCCACACCATAAAGAGTCTTTTTAACATGGCAAAGCCAGTCAATTGTTTTCCCTCTGTCCATAGACAGAGACATACAATGACATAGAGAGTCTCTAGATTTTTCCAGCCCTTCCTGGTACCACATTCTTAACCAAAAAAGGGACAGGTCTAAGCATAACCAGGGCAAACACATGAGTAACATCGAATTCCAAAAGTACCAAGGCAGAGGAGCATTCTTTGGTAAGAGAACCAATCCTTTTAAGAACTTTTGTTCAATAATTGTAAGTTTAACTATGTTGGCATACCCCCATAACTCTGCCCCATACAGGCTTGCAGGTATAGCCTGCCTTCCATACAAGTCCAGGGTGGGGGAAATCGCATAACGTCCATGTCTTGCATGGAAGGCATTGATCAACCCACTATATTTTTCCAGAGTAGTAACCGAGCGTCCGACCAGCGCAACCCAGCCTTCAGTCTCTTGGAATCGTACCCCAAGGTAATCAAAATACTTCACTTAATTGAGCTGGACTTCGTCTGCCTTAAGCACCAAGGGTTTGGATTTTGAGGATCGTGGGTTGAACACCAATACTTTGGATTTATCGATGTTCAAATACAATTGCAACTCCTTACACTTGGACACAAAGATCGCCATCCAATCCTTGCAGGGTTGTATCCAGTAAAACCGCATCGTCCACGTAGAATAAGGTGGGATACTTATCTGCAGCTATCTTTGGACAATCTTGACACCCTCACAACAGTGCACCAATTATCTCTTGTATATACAAGTTAAATAAGAGGGGTGCCAGGGCAGAACCCTGCCTCACCCCCGTACTAACGTCAAGCGTGGTTGTATTTTTACCCTCTAGACCATAGCGGACCGAAGCACTATTTCCAGAATATAAAAGCCTAATTATCCAGGTCAGATGGGCTGGAACTTTCCATAATGTTAAAAGATTCCACAGTGTTTCTCTGGAAACTGAGTCAAACACAGTCCTCAAGTGAAGGAATGAAGCTTCATTCCTTTCAGAACTGTGTATTTTTGTTTTATGAAATAAAGCTTAAAGCAGTGATCCACGTAGAATAAGGTGGGATACTTATCTGCAGCTATCTTTGGACAATCTTGGCACCCTCACAACAGTGCACCAATTATCTCTTGTATATACAAGTTAAATAAGAGGGGTGCCAGGGCAGAACCCTGCCTCACCCCCGTACTAACGTCAAGGGTGGTTGTATTTTTACCCTCTAGACCATAGCGGACCAAAGCACTATTTCCAGAATATAAAAGCCTAATTATCCAGGTCAGATGGGCTGGAACTTTCCATAATGTTAAAAGATTCCACAGTGTTTCTCTGGAAACTGAGTCAAACACAGTCCTCAAGTGAAGGAATGAAGGTTCATTCCTTTCAGAACTGTGTATTTTTGTTTTATGAAATAAAGCTTAAAGCAGTGATCTAAAGTAGCCCTGTTCCTTCTCAAGCCGGCCTGGAATAACATTGCTTCTATCTACCCAGTCTTGTAGATACATGAGAATAATTTTTCCAAAGAGTTTGCCCGCATTGTCCAAGAGGGATATTTTGCGGTAATTGCCTGGGAAATTCTTTCCAGCCTTTTAGTACAGGGGAATTATTTTGGCCTTACGCCAGGATTCTGGGATTATGCCCTGCCTTATAATAGCGTTAAAAAACCCTGCACAAAACTGGGGCCCAAATGCCCACCTCGTCCTTGAACTGGTCAGCTGGAATTAGGCCGGGCCCTGCTGCTTTACCACACTGAGAGTTAATAACTGGCTCTACATATTTTATTGAGATGCAGAGCTGATCAAGAATTGGGGAGTCGCCCATAATCCTAGTTGGAGGAATGGAAACTACAACATCTCAACCACCATACAAACTTGCAAAATGTTGCCGCCAATCTTCTGCGCTAATATAGCAGTCAGGTTTGTGATGGCCCTTTAGTTGCCTGTCTGTTACCAGTTGCCAGAAGAGGACATTGATTTGTGGAATGTAGGGCATCAGACAAGGATCTCCATTTGTCTTGCACCCATTCTTATTTTTTGGCTAGTACTATTTTTTTTGTATTTGTGCCCAACGAAGGTTACATTTTTCGACCCCCTCCTTAGCACCTGCACAGACCACACATTCCCTTTTGGCCTCCAGACATTCGTCGTCGTACCAACCATTTCTACAAAGGGCTTTCTTCTTTATCCTTCCCATAGGGTCGGAGATATGAGGAAGCAAATTCACTTTGAGCCCTTCATAAATCTCCAATACAAACATATCGTCGGCCTAAGTGTCACAAATGGCCTTGATGTTAGTGATTGTGGATGCGTAAATTACTGATTTAACATCCTTTTCAAGCACATTGCCCCATTTGACCGATTTGCGAGCATGCCCACCTATAGTCCGTGATTGGCTATGTGTTGGTCCTTGATGTTTTATACTCCTTCGCCCTTGGCCATTGATACGTATTGTTAGGGGATAATGATCACTCTCCGTTATAGCCAGAGTCTCGAAGTCGCCCACCCTGACCGACTCTGTGGATTCCGGTGTGAATCATGCTGTTCCCATCTTTATCCTGTACCCTGGCTTGCAACATTATGTGTTACTACTGACTTCTGCAATTGTATTCACTCACCCCTCTAGCTTCTCCACTCTTTTTCACTGCTTACTCTCTGTTCTCTCCTCCCCTCTCCTCTCCCTTTTTCCTATCTCCTCCCCCCCTTCCCTTACTTTCTTCTGTGCAATTACTCTATCAGAATTGTCCCTCTCTGGACCTAGTATGATAGCAACCTCGTCTATCGCTCCCCCATCCCCTTATTGTTCCCCCCCCCCAGCATTATCTGAAATGTCATCAGGACAAGTATGATAGTCTTCTTTTTTGTTCCTCCCCTCCCTTTCTGCACCCCTCTCCCTCACCTTTTGTTTTTCTCCGGCTCTACCAGAAATGTTGTTAGGCTTAGTACTGTAGTCGCCTGTCTGTTTCCATTTTCTTCCCACTCTCCCCCTCCCTTCCTTATCTATGTCTTAGCTCTTGCACTATCTGAAATGTCGTCAGGCCGAGTACGATAGTTAATTTCACATCCTTACTGTTTATGGCCTGTAAGAATGTCCTTGTATTTTCCCTTGTTCCCTCCCTTACCTTGAAGCGCTTTGAAACACATTGTGTATAGGCGCTATATAAATAAACTATCATATCATATCATATCATATCAAATAAAGATATAGGTCCTCATTACGACCCAGGCAGTAGGCGGTTAACGGTGCCGGTAGAGTTGCCAGTGCTGTTAACCCCCTAACGCCTCATTACGAGGTCTGCTCGCGGGCCCCACTAAGGGCATCTAGGCATTCGTAGCGGGACGCACTAGCAGACCAGGATGCTAACAACGAGCCCGTCATTAACGGGCCCGTTGTTGGCATCCTCCCCATTCCCATTGAGCCCTATCGGGACTCAATGGGAATGGAGATGTACCGGTCTGGGTTCCAGGAAAGAGAATTACCGAGCCCTCCAAGGTCGGAATGGCCTGGTAATTTCCCATTTCTGGAACCCAGACTCGGTACCCGGTATGCTGCTAAAAGTGGCATGGCTACCTCCATACACGTAATGAGGCCCATAATCTCTAAGTGACGACCCATTATGGCCATTGAAAGTTGTTTTGGCAGGCTGATCTTTAGGGAAGCACCCATTGCATGCTCTTTGATTTAGAATATACAACTCACAGGCAGATTCTATTGCATGGTGGTGCGTTCTCACTGGGGGGGTGGTGCCGTCAGGTCTCGGATATCCCTGGCCTGGTCCTGGTCTTCCCAAATACCATCCAGTGTTCCCAATGGTTCAGTCTGGAGGTGGAGGTTACCTACTATCAATGTTAAGCTGTTCATACGTTTTCCTGTGAGTGCAGGGTTTGAAATATCAAAGTGACATATATCAATTTTGCCATGCCCTGCAAGGTAGAAGGCCTATTGTAAATGTGAAATAGTTCCACTAGTACACTCTCCTTTGTTTGGATGGATAGACATTGTAGGTCTGGGGAGCCAGTTGGATAAACTGCGGCCCTCCACCCAAACCTACATCCATTGAGACGAGCAAACCACCACTAGGTCTGCCCTTTGGCCCCTTAATGCCAGGGATGGGAAATTATTGATACCCTTGAAAAAAAAACAGGTTCAGTGACCCAAATCTCCTGAAATGCTATTACATTACATTTCCTCACAAAGAAGCATCAATTCATGTCATTCATCAATCTATTCAGGCCAGCTATATTGCATAACAATAGCTAAATCCCGAATCCCCCCTCCTCCGGGCAGCTACTCCCAACTACCAGTCAATCAACATCCACTAAGTCATCAGGTTGCCTGTACTGCTGCATTGTGGGCTCCCTAGTGGAGTAATCCCCCTGTTACGGGGGTTATTTCTCACCTCAATGAATTGCAGAAACTCAGGGGATCTTAGAACAACCATAGTTTTGCCAAATGGATAGGCCCTATTTTCGATATTCAAAAGGCCCTCTTCTTGCGCCCAGGACCGTAAATACACCTACATGTAATAGAAATCAGAATTGGGAAGTGGCATGATATTATATCACTTTGGATAATCGATAGATAACCTTTGGTGTGTCGAATCCAGTAGAAACATTCATTTTTTGGATCCTCGTACATTCCTAGGCTTAAGCGTGGAACATTAGTCTTAACAAGAGAGGGGCAGAGTTCTCTCTCTGAGGCATTCAAACCATTTGCAGTGGGCGCAAAATCTGGATACTTGTGCAAGGCTATTGTGTTCAGGTCCGTCAGGGGAGGGGCCATTTTATCTTGCAGTTTCTTATGGGCATTACCCCAATACTTCGGTCCCCCTGAAATATTGTAAAACCACCCATCCTGAGTCTTAGAGTTTCCCCTTACCTTACTAGGTGATTTACTCTTAGTTGCAACCTGGTGAACTTTACTTTGCATCTGCAGATTCTCGTTAGTTCACTCAGGGTCACATTTACTGCCAATCCTAGGACCTTTCATAGTACGTAATTCTGCCACTTTATATTTAATTTCCTTAATTTCCCCTGACAATTCTTTCAGCCATTTTTTCAATTTGCTAACAATAATCTCTTTCAACTCAAAAATTATTTCTTCAGCCATTGGATTAAGTTTACAGGCCTCTGGGGTTGCGTTACACCCTTAAACATCATGTATGATCTCGATCTGAATACCCACAGAATGCATCTTAGTGGGACCGGGCTTTGGTAAATTGCCAGACCGGTTCCGTTTTCCTATCCCCTTGGGTATATCCCTTCTATTACCCAAGGCTCCCTGCTTAAAAACCGCTGTTCCCTCTCCCCATTTTTACTCCCAGCAAAATGTCCTGATGGGGGAGGGAATTCTCCACGGCGAGGACTGAGTTGAAGAGAGGTCCATAGTGATTAGATACCACAAATGATGGTAATATCTGAACATTTTCGGGCCCTCCATTAGGCTCCCCTTAAGTTTCTCCTGAGAGCTCAGTGTTATTCTCAGCTTGATCATTGGCTGGTTGGCCAGGAGAGCATTTGTTTGGCCGGGAAGGAACCATAGATGATCCAGTGTCTTGGTAATAGATTTCTATAATTTTAGCGCCTCACACTCCCATAGCTGTGTCATTGTTTATAACAGGGAATTGATAGTTTTTTCCTCCTTCTTGGCCTAACATTTGTTAGATTTGAATAGGGCTAACCAATCCTCCTTTATCACACTCCTTCTATTCCTAACTGGGGATTTAGTTTTAGGCACTGGGTCGGTGTCACAGAAATCTGTCAAATCTAAATCCCCAGCTACAACCACACAAATTGAATTAATTGTTTTAGGGCCTCTTTATCTCCCTGCAATGCATAATCTTTCTGCTCTCCATCCACCTTTCCTATATCAGCTATCCTCTCGACATCATCTATATCATGCAACAAGTCCTTAATATCAGAGATCAGGAGATTAACCTCTTTTGTTGGTTGCACCATCCTTGAGATTTTGCTTTTAGTTGGCCCTGGGCGGTCAGACCCGTGTCTGAAACTGCGGCACTAGAATATAAAAGTGCACGAAAACTGCACAGTGGGTAACTTATTGGCCACTTAAAATTATAAACTTTCCAAGTCAGAAAGTCCTTCATTCTCAAAGCCAACAAATCAGAGACTACAGATCTCAGGAGCAAAGAACGCACAAGTGTCTCAAAGGGCCCCCAAAGTCTGACTCCCCACCTTTGCTCACTGGATCTCACAAGTCACCTCTCCTCAAAAGCTTTTGCTCACCAACAATATTTTATTTAGACTGTGATGCTTGATTTTCCAAGTTTATGTTGCCTGGGGGGATAAGTAAGATAATGGTGAGCGAATTAATGATAGTTCAATATGCAAAGGGGCAAAAGGGCTCTTGCTATTACCTGCTATTACCCTTTACAATGTTTTTTTCAAATGCAATATAGTAGGACACCTCCACCTAATGAACTGCAGTCTGCATTGGTTGTTTGGTTGTCGCCGCTTCGGTCACACTTGCTTCCACTTTAGCTTCCGCTTCCCCAGTTATCGTGTTAGTCGAGGACGCAAAGCACAGCCTCTACAGCCTGATTGATTCCTTAGGCTCGGCTGGGCAGATGGGCTAGACCACCCTCGGCACGAACAACAGTGGCGCAAACACTGTGCCTTTGCTCTGCCGTGGGCTTCCACCGCTCTGGGTTAGGGGTAAATAATTTAAAGGCAGGGGGGTGGCTTCCACTGAAGAGAGCGAAGAAATCCTTGCAGGGCAACACACCAGCAGTGTTGGTATGTGTTTTAACTGACTGCGGTATTCAAATGGGAATACACCAAGGATGTGAATGGCTCTGAAACTATTCTGCCTCTTTATTAATGGTATAATTCCAAAATTGCTGAGCCTTGCCTGCGATGCGTCAACTCTGGCTGGATAAAATTGGCCAATTTAAATGTTTGCAGACAATGTGGTTTTATCACCCCTGATGCCACGTGGCTTAGAAAACCACCTATTGGCATTTGAAGATTTCTGCGACTATAATGGGCTCTCTATATATGTGAAAAAAACTAAAATCATTGTTTTAGAAAAAATAGAACAATAGGGCTCAATAGAATTAGTTCAAAACTGAAAAGGGAGCTCATTGAACAGGTAAAAAAATATGATTATCTGGGTGTTCGTTTCCCAGAAAAATGCAACTGGATCCCCCAAGTTTCCAAAGGAGATATCACACTCAACCGCTATGGCGGTGCAATTGTTAAGTTCGACCAGGACTACGGCATTGGGGCAGTAAAAGTATCCCTAGAATCCTATTCGGCTCAGGCTAGGCAAGCTGCTCTATATGGGGCAGAACTTTGGGGTGGAATGAACTGTGGTGAATTATCTATAAGCAAAAAGAAAATTATTACAAATCTTTTGGATCTTCTCATAGGACCCCAAATATACCATTCTTTGTAGAGGTTGATACACAGAGAATTGGGTTCTTCTGTAGGTCCAAACTTCTCTTATTCTGGGTCAGAGTATGGTCCTCCCAGGGACCGTACAATTTTCTTTCATCGCCTGCAATTGCAACGCCAGTGTATGCTATAACGAAAACGTTCATCACATTTGTTAGGGGGGGGTTGGAAAGGGCAGATAAGCAGTTGTGGGGGTAGGGAATAGGTAAAGATGGGTGGGGGAGAGGTTTGGGGGCATCACCCCCCCAAAAAAAAATGTTGATGAACGTTTTCATTACAATGTACACGTTCTAAGGACCGGCGTTGTAATTACAGGCGATGAAAGAACATGGAACACCTGGGACTTGCTGCATACAGATCAGCAATCAAAGATATATTATCACAAGAGGGCGGCCGATCGCTTCCCTGGATGAAATATGTAAAAGAGGTCTTGCACTCACTTGGTATCTGCGACTACTGCTTAAAACCCAGTTGAATGACTGTGGCGCGAAAACAAAGATCAAGGAGGCCCTAAAGTACAACAAAGTGAGTGGATTTCTCACTGATATTAAAAGCAACTAGAGGGGAAGGAAGTACTGGGAGTGTAAGCAGACATTTGGCTACGAATCCTATTTGGATATTTATTGTCTCCCGAAAATTCACCAGGGCTTTGTATATTAAGCTTCGGTTTGGAACATTGCCCCTGGCAGAATTATTACACAAATGGAATTGCGATCTTGCCAACAAATGCCCTCTGTGCGAAAATGAGATTGAACATGTAATGCACTTTCTTTTATTTTACCCACTAGATTGTAAAAGCAGGAAGATATATCACAAGCAACTGTTCAGATGATCAATCCCCAGGGTCACAGATGCTTTAGCATTGTGCATTAACTCTGGGGACACACTGGTTGCAAACCAGTTGACGAGTGCATGGTGAGTCAGATCACGCTTCACTGTATGATACTACCAGGGGTGTACAGTGAGTGTCTCATCTGCGCACTAGTACTCTCTGCTATTGAGAATGTCTGATTATTGATCTTTGCAGTTTTAAGTATAGCCCCAATTTTGTAGTCATGCAACGTTTAAACATTGTTTATAATCTGAAGACGAATTTTATGATGATGCTACTTTTTAGATCCAAGTATATACATGAAGGAGCTAAAAGGAAGTCTATTTCTAGATCCAATGTTTAATATCAACACATCTGTATTTGCTGATTTTAGCTTGCAGCCATGAGATCTTTGCTATTTCCAAGACTGGATTCTAGTGATATATACTATGTAAGTTCTTATGATGTTGTACTAAAGACACTTCAGCCAGCAGTTGTGATCTAACTGTTCTGTTTGTTTATTGTTGTTGCTTTTATGATCCAAGGATCATAATAAAGCCAAACTGACTGACTGACTGATTGCAAGGAAAGCTATGTTATTCTATGCTTGGAATGATGCTTTTATCAAGTGTGAAACACCCCATTACATGGGACAGGGCATGTTCACATGACATGTGGAATGGGGGGAAGAAGGGAAGGGCCCTGAATAATGTCCCCTGTACATATGCTTACATTTGATCTATGGGCAACAACAAAGCCATCATCTGTTCATGCCTCCAACACCAATGACCAGCCCACTCAATATGAGGCCACTGACCACCTCTTCAATGTGTGCCAAAACCCCTATCTAGGGGGGTTTCTCCGCCTTTTGTCTGGGATGAACTCACATTCCTACCAACCTTTCCTTTGTTCTTCTAGTCAGGTCTTTGATTTGTGTTGATACCTCCTTAGAAGTATGATGTTCCACTCCGCAGGCATTTATCTTTTCCTTCACGTGCTGCCTCAGATGCTTGCGTTCTGGAACTGAGAGTGCACTGTCAGCCTAAGAATAAAGATCCACATGACGCGCCTCCAAAAGGTCTGTGAGGATGACCACCTCCTCGTCCATGAAGCTTTATTTCCTTGGTAACAGCTTACCCATTGGTGGCCCCATATCATTTGGTGGACCCTTCTCTGTCCGTGGCTGTCCCGTCTGACTCATGGTGCTTCGTACGGTCCTACGAGCGCATGCGATTGAGTTAGGCAGACCTAATCTGCATATGCACCCCTGTGATTGTGTGATGGAAAGGCAATCCATGTATGCTCCCTCTTTTTATATCCGAATGAGTGAACACTGCACGTGTGTAGTGCGTAAACCTATGCGCTGAGGACCTTTCCTCTGCTTTGCTGCATCTGCTGCCTCGTAGTGCTCCCTTATGCCACATTTACCTTGCTGGTCCTCCTGATTTACCTGATCTGTTGCCTCCGCAGTGCTTCTCTTCATGACATCTCTGGCTGCCTGATAGTCTGCCCTGGGTGCCTGACCACTTGCACTGTCCTGATGAGACTGTTCGACCACCAAAGCCTGTTACCTCCTCCTGGAGCACTGTGCGTCATTACAACATCTACTCCCCCTGCCCATCTCATCTGCCTCATCTGGACACCAACTCCTCCATTGGACCATCGCAGCTGTACAATCCAGGAACTCTCAGGACCCACTTGCACCCCTACCAGTCTCACCTCTGTAATGGTGGTACACCCTATGACCCTAGTAAGATGGTGAGGTTGAGGGCTTTCAACTTGTTCACCAATGAGGGTTGCATCCTGGTGACCAAGTGCCTGAGGCATTACAAGTCCCTGTATCAGCATTGACAAGTTACCTGCGGCCTATGCCCATAGAAGGGACTGGGAAACATTATGACTGCCATCAATGTGGAGGGGTGGCATGGTGTACTGTGGACAACGTCAAGAAGCGCTCGCGTGATATGAGGATCTGGAGCCAAAATAAGGTGAGGACGGCCACTGAGGCAGGACACAGCGTGGAGGTTACATTCTCATGGCCGCCAATATGGAGAACGTGAACCAGCACTTCATGCCCAGCTCCTTGACATGCAAGCCTGAATCCAAGCAGCTGGTAGTTACAAAAAGGGAACCAGATCCTCCATTATCACTATTGCTTGGATGATATGGCATTTCAGGCCGAGGGAGAGAGTCCATCTACCACTAACAGGAAGGTGTTCAACAAGTTTGTTGCCATATGAACAAATGCGTGTACCCTTACGAGCAATAATAAGAAGAAAAAAGGTTTTGATGGACAGATACTAGAGGTGAGATCTGTCCTGGTGGTCAAAGATCAGGTCTCCTAAATTGGAGATCCTGGGTATGATTCAGGAATGATAACCACCCACTATATCAACATATTAGCAGTTACGTGTAGAGAAAAAGGAGACAGTAATAATCAGTTGCCCCTCTGTCACTCAATGCTGGCAAACATGTGTTTATTCTGTTCAGCAACAAATCATAACTTTATAAGAAAACAAACATTTAGGACAATTTACCAAAACATCATAGAAGAACAGCAAGACATTGCTTAATATGAACAGTTGTGTGCATGTGTCAATTGTACTTCATTGACAACAATAGTAAGGCAGGGGTTTAGGAAAAAGAGGAGAGGGGATGTTCAAGCAATAATTATAGTTCAGCTGCAAACTTGAACTAAAAGGGTTTCAAAGTTGCCCTTGGGGTGGAGATGTGATTTCTGACAAACAATAAATGTTCCAGGGTCATATGGTAAAAGATATCTTTGCCAACGTGGCAGAAGATTGTTGAGCAAAATCTGTAGACAGGGTGACAATTTTATTCAGGTGTTCCCTGTAGTCTTCATGTTTCAGCAGTGGTCTGTTATACCAAGTCCGCCTTCATCAGGGCTACTAGTTAGGGACCATGTGGGGGGTACAGAAATGTCTAGTGAGTGAAATTATGATTGAAGTGCCAATAATTACTGGGCACTAATGTTCTAAGTGTATTCTCCCAGCTCCGGTCAAAATTGCTTACCTGCCGGTGCTGTAAATCCCAAAAACTCAGTTTCGTCACATGTGGACATCGTGTCAGATGGGCGAAGGCGGTCACAGGCGTGCCGACGGGGTATAATGTCCCAATGGGGACCTGTGTGGAATCCTTCTGTGTGGGTAGAGAAGGGGAAAATTGCTCAGAGACGTGTGGTGTCCCATGTGTGAAAGTAAAAACTGTTGGGTTAGCTGTTTATCAACTCAGGTCATATATGCGACACAATGGTAACTAAAAGGTACCTGATGGCTGTATTAAATGTGGGAGCCGTATCTAGGGATGATTCACTACATCCGGTAGTGACAAGTGCTGGTTTGCATACCGTGATATTGGCTCCTGAAAGAAGTCAAAACAGAAGCCCCCGGACCCCATTAGAGACATAATGGGCCTCATTCCGACCTTGGCGCAAAGGGATACCGGGCACCAGTAAGGACACCGGTGCCAGTAATCCCTTTGCGCCCTATTCCGAGGTCCCCCAACGTGACCTGTAAGGTACGTTTGGTCAGACCAAACGTACCTTACGGTTCCCGTTAGGGGACCAGGGCGCAAATAACGGCCTTGGCATGCGCCGGGCCGTTATTTGCGCCCTCCCCATTCCCATTGAGCCCTATGGGGGCTCAAATGTGAATAGGGATTGCCATTTTCAATGAGGACTTACCGGTCCCGCAAAGGTCGGAATAGACCGGTAAGTCCCCATTGAACTAGGGCGGACTCGGTACCGTTATTAGAGGCAGTCATGGCGCTGCATGCATCTGGCCCTGCCACAGTTCCAACTGGAAGACAGGCTGTGGTGGCTGTAAGGGATCAAGAGTAAGACTTGGACACAGTGGCATGTTAGGTGTTGATTACAAACTTTTATTTGTTAAAAAATAATAAGGGGTTTGCGAGAAGTCCTGTCTATCCCTAATCCTAAGAGGGGTTTCCCTGCCTCAACAAAATTAAGCAAAATCTGTGTTAGGATGTTAAACCAAAGAGCATTTTCTTTCTTGTGTCCAAAACCCTAAAATGACCATTATACATGAAACTCAAAAGAAGGTGTAAAAAGGGGATTTCTGTAAGCTAGGTACTTGAAGCTTTCTTTCAGAGTTCAAAACATAAAGTTCTAAAGTGTCGAAAACAAAGGAATTAAGTTCCACCTGGAAAGGGGTTTTCCCTTACCCTAGATTTCTTCTGGTAGTTTGAATGTCACTTGATCACAGTTCAAGGAGGAAGACTCTTCCCTTGAGTCTCCTTTAAATACAGAGTTTTTTAAATATTCTTTTTATCCCACTCTTTATCTCAATTAACCTTAAAGGGGTATGGTTCTTCCCTTTTCCTTTGCCTGTTCCTCTTTTTACCTGTGGTGTGCTCTCCTGCCAGGTTATTGTGACTTTATCACTGATCCTTAAAAGGGGTATGGGCCTTCCCTTTTGTATGCATTCTCACTCTTTCACGGTTTTAGGTTTACGTCTCTTCTTACTGCTGGTTTACTCTCCTGCCAGGACATCACAGTTCTGTTTCATGGGTGTGGATCCCAGAGTTGTATAGTGCCTGATTTACTCTCCTGTAAGGGCTTTATATCCTTTCATGGGTGTGAGTCCCAGACTCACTGTTTGCCTGATTCACTATCCTGTCAGGGCTTTTCCGTTCTCCACTCACTCTTTCTTTAATTCATGAAATAATGCTTTTCCAGTATTGGGTCACCAACTCTTTCTCAGCAAAGTTCTTATTGGTGTCAACTTTTCTTTTAAAATATTGAGTCACCGACCCTTTCTTCACACTGTTTGTATTTGTATCAACCTCTCTCTCCAAGTATTGGTCACCAACCCTTTATTAACACTGTTCGTATTGGTATCAATCTCTCTTTCCAATAT
Organism: Ambystoma mexicanum; assembly: GCF_040938575.1. NCBI lineage: Eukaryota > Metazoa > Chordata > Amphibia > Caudata > Ambystomatidae > Ambystoma > Ambystoma mexicanum. The sequence goes on from NC_090934.1 coordinate 1,069,054,261, forward strand.
TTGGCTTACCAACCCTTTCTTAACACTTTCTTTATTTGTATCAGTTCTTCCAATTACATTAATTGGGCTTCCTTAGGGCACTACAGAATTGGTTAGACGATGTGCAATTGCTCCAATTCAGGCAGACGTGGTTCCGCCCGGGGACCTCCACAACGCATAACGTGAGGATCATGGACACATTGTTTAGAGGGGCCAAGGCACCCGGAGGGTCCGCATGGTATACCATTTTTGTTGATTTCCGGGCAGCCTTTGATTGGGTGAACCGTGATAAGTTATGGTCCAAAATGGAAAGATGAGGCTGTCCAAAATGGCGTATGAGTGTCCTTAAGGGCCTTCATTATAATACACAGGCGCAAGTGCGATTAGATGATTTGTGTACCACTACTACCCCTGCTATGATCTACAGGGGGTAAAGCAGGGTTGCACACTGGCTCCCATAGTCTATAGCATATATATGTCTGACCTTCCCAGGTGCTTTACCCCAGGCGTTGGTTGCCGCCTAAGAATAGGAGATCGATCAATTCCATGTATGCTGTATCCCGATGGCCTGGTGATGTTTTACCATACTTATAGTGGCGTGAGGGAAATGTTCGCCACATTGGTAAAATAAACGATAGAAAATGATTTAATATTAACATGGGGAAAACAACAGTAATGGTAGTCACACTGAAGAAGGTCAAACGTCTGTCTTTCACTACTAGCCTGGGGACATTGCTATATGTCGTGAAATGTCCATACTTGGGACTGGAAATGAGTGCCAGTAGAACATACGCCTATTTAAAAGAGGCCAAGATGACAAAGGCATGACAAATGACTCATTTGATTGTGGAATTTGCCAAATAAATGGCAGGACACTCTCTGGGGGGATAATAACACTCTTCAGACAGTTTTTTTTACCCATGGTCTTATATGGGTTAGAGTCTCTGGCAATGAGTGAGTTAAATTGGCTGGATAAAATCGAGGGATATTTTTGGAAAAAGATATTAAAACTACATCCCTCGACTACCATTGAGTATCTCAGACTGGAGCTGGGATTAGTATCCTTAAGGGGTAAAATGCTGACAAGGCAGGGGTTGCTACACCTAAAAATCTACTCCAAGCCAAAATGCCAACTACTTGCTATGTTGGGGCCCGTTAATAGATCAAGTTATAATTATGGTGAAGGGGAATTGAATCGATTAAATGCAACCTTTTATGAGCCTATGGGTTGGCACCCTGATTTTACACGAGTTACAAGGTTTGATGTATTAAAGCAGATATTTGAAAGAAAACTGGCCCAATGGGAAGGGACAAATAATTAAATACATAAATGTCTCAAAAACGTTATACACAGATACATGCAAACTCAAAGATATCTGAGAAAGTGCCTAAGTCCTGCAATCCATAACTTCCTTTTAAGATTACCCATAAACCAACTTTCACTTTACATTTTTCGTGGTGCACATCTCGAGATTCCCCCATCGCATAGGGTGTGCCATATATGTAATGTCCCTGGTAACCTTGAAATGGCTAAACATCTATTCACTGAATGCAAACCAGCGGGTCCTGCATATATGACCATCATCGGTAGTTACATGCACAGTTTCGATACGATAAAAGATGATACAGTTTGGGACTATTGTCTCAAAACGGAGTCGGAAAATGTGCACATAGCTTTGTAACGGTTATGGCGTATCATTGCAAAGGCTTTGCCCACTGATAATTGACTGAGGAAAAGTTATTGATAGTTCCAATGTTGCAGTTAATACGACCTGTTTTAAACTTGATGCTTGGACATCTGTTTTAACAACTTTGTTTTAATAGTTTTAATAACAATAATGCATATTGATCTTATTAATGTTTTAATATTTAATATTTGTGTAAAACAATGTTTTTAAATAGACAGAGCTTTACAATGGTTATTCGATAAATTATTCACAATATATTTGATATTACTGTTCGTGAAACTAACTGTGAAACAATCTGTTATATTTTTGTGTTGTTGTGTTTTATGACTCACTTTTGTAAAAGTTCATTTAGAACTAAATACAAATAAATTATAAAATAAATAATTTAATTGGGCTTTCTCGCGATGTTTATGATATGTGATACTTGCTCTCAAGTGCTCTTGTAACGCACTCGCTCTCTCTGGGGTTACTGGGCAGCTCTGGCATTCCTCGCGTCCTTCCGTCTTCTTCTCCTTCTTCGCTGGCTGGGATGCATCCCGTTAGCCATTTGGCTTCGGCTTTATCTTCCTTTGCTTCTTGTAGCTCCAATTGCCCATAACAATAAAGCAGTGAGCTTGTCTTAGGTCAGCCTCTCTACATGCCGTTCCCATCAGCTTTTGTGCTGCCTTCCGCAGTGTGCTTGCCGACGGCGTTCCAACCAACATCAGCACAAGCTGCGTTCCACTGCAGTCTCTGCCTCTCACTGGTATTCTGCTCAGCTGTGTGGGTTTTAAACTTCCCAGCATTAGTTAATACTTTCCAAAGACTAGAACGGGGGGTTTGCGTACCGCTTCAGGTCATCCCCATTGTTCCATCCTTCTTTCTCATCTCAGTACTAAAAAAGGGGCTAAAGGTAAATAAGGTGGTTGGTCAAGAAAAGTTGGGAATTCTTTCTCTGTGTCACAATAAGTTATACAGGCATGTTGCAAAGGTTCATGGGTGTCATTACGAATTACATCTGAAGGTTTATTTTGAATACGTTCTTTCCTGCCTCTCTGGAGTTTGTCCGCTCCTACATTGTCCTCCTGCAGACACCCATCTCGAGGGTCAGAGTGAGGTAGCTTCTGCCTTTCCCTGGCCACATAAGAGAAGCTTCCCTCCAGAGAATCAGTGACGATGTTGCTAGATTCATCACATACCCTTACTCTAATGCTGCTGGTTTCTTCTGTGTCTATTGGAAAACGGGAATGGTAATCTAGGATTCCTTGATCTACTCCTTTCCTGTGTTCAATAATGAAACAATAATAAATCTAGAAACAAGCAAATTACTTGGGCATTAGATCCAGGTTATGGCAGTATGATCAGTGACCAATCAGAACTTTCTTTCCGTGCGGTAATATCGCAAATAAGTCACACCCATGTAATGGCTAATGCTTCAAGTTCGATTGTGGTATAGTTCCTCTCACCAGGAAAGACTTTCTGACTGATATACAGAATCGGGTTTTCAATACCACCATATTCCTGGGAGAGGATGGCTCCCAGTCCAACTTGGGATGCATCCATCTGCAGGACGAATTGTTTGCTAAAATGAGCTACTTTCAAGACTGGTTCATTACACAGAACTTGTATGAGGCTGGACAAAACAAGCTTGATCTTCTTGGGTCTATTTGACCTTTTGGGGGTCTGCATTCTTAGGTTTGTTGGTAAGGCAAGCTGTTATAGGGGAATACAAGCCAGTAAGTATATTGTTCCGGAATGATCTTCCTTCCCAATTCCCCCCCTTTTCCTGGAGTTCTTTCAGCTCTTGTACTGCCCTCCTGGATGTTTTAACATCCTTTGCAACATCATCCTCTGCAGGTGATAACCTAGTGTTCACTTCATGGGTACCTACTAGTCAGTTCAGTCAATATGGCTTGTATACCATTTACAAGTGAGTCTATTCTATTGATTTGTGTCAGCAATTTGGTGTAGCTGCTTGTTAGCTCTGCCATAATTTCTTGCAGTGTCACATCATTACTTGCTTCCTTACTCTTTGGGCTTCCATTTGTACTGTGTCTGCACTTCACTGCCAAAAGCCAGACAGTTGCCAACTTACTTGGTCCTTTGTTGCTTTTTTTTAGGCCTTGTCGTTCCACTGGCCAATATGCCGTTACAGGTAGACAATACCCAACTAGAATGCTTGTTAAATCTGATCACTATGCAATAATGTCCTGTGTGGTTATGTTGCCAGTGCCCTGCCAGCAGAACTACCATTTTAGTATTCTTGTAGGATAGTTTCAGGCTGTGTCGCAATAAGCACCAGAATGCTTCCACTCCCAGTTTCAGTTAATAATTGAGGGAACAGCGGCAATAAAAGCCAGAATGTCACATATCATCACATCACCTTAACTCCCAAGGAACGTTTGTATGATGAGAGGAAACCCCAACCTCAGCAGCAGCCCCTCACAGTCGCATAGTGCCACAACATCAGCAATGTCTACACTGTTTTACACAGTGCCCAAGGAGCCACGAAATACATGTATATTTCTTGAGGTTGCCATTACCATTCATTTCCTTCAAAACGGGGAAGTGGGCGTTGTGGGCTCAGCTTCCCCATACCTTTAGGTGTTTGGGGACAGCGCAGCTCCGGCTGCTGCATATACACCACTCTTCCTGTCTCCACTATGGTACAAGCCTTTTGCAACTTCCGCCCTCTGCTGTAAACACCCCTACAACGCACCACTCAAAGCCCCTACGTAGGCTTTACTCTGCTCTTCTCTGGCCACTTCCCTTCATCACGTGATCCTGGGCCCCATCTAGAGAGCGTCGCTTCCTGTCCGACTCGTGATGTCAGTGATTTTTCTACCTCTTTTCCAAGTGCTGGGTACACTTTATATATCCCTATGCTCAGCACTGCCTGCCCAACAGTATTTCACAACTCTATGGTTTGCTCAGCCTCCATGTTAAAAGTAGTAGAAGATTCCTCCTGGGAGGCAGCTCCTACCTTCTGAGCTAGTCCCCACCCATAACGTGACAACAGATGTTTAGAGATATGTTGAAAAGAAATAGAATATGTGGCTCTATTTCAATGATCTTATGGGGGGCAGACTCCCTCATTCTTCAAACTCCACAAGGAAGTTCTAAGCATACACTGTAGTCCATGAAGTATTGACATTATTCACGAGAGTCACCCCAGAAGTGTCTCTAAATCGTATGGCTCCTTAGCTAACTCCTTTTGAAACCTGCACTCTAGAATGCACAATGTGTTTCACCATGGACATTTCTTGCACGTGTACATGTTGAAAGGCCTGGCAACCTAGGTATACCTGTGTGCATGAGGTTACTCCACAATCTACCTGGCAACCTAGGTATACCTGTGTGCATGAGGTTGCTCCACAATCTACCTGGCAACCTAGGTATACCTGTGTGCATGAGGTTGCTCCACAATCTACCTGGCAACCTAGGTATACCTGTGTGCATGAGGTTGCTCCACAATCTACCTGGCAACCTAGGTATACCTGTGTGCATGAGGTTACTCCACAATCTACCTGGCAACCTAGGTATACCTGTGTGCATGAGGTTACTCCACAATCTACCTGGCAACCTAGGTATACCTGTGTGCATGAGGTTACTCCACAATCTACCTGGCAACCTAGGTATACCTGTGTGCATGAGGTTACTCCACAATCTACCTGGCAACCTAGGTATACCTGTGTGCATGAGGTTACTCCACAATCTACCTGGCAACCTAGGTATACCTGTGTGCATGAGGTTACTCCACAATCTACCTGGCAACCTAGGTATACCTGTGTGCATGAGGTTGCTCCACAATCTACCTGGCAACCTAGGTATACCTGTGTGCATGAGGTTGCTCCACAATCTACCTGGCAACCTAGGTATACCTGTGTGCATGAGGTTGCTCCACAATCTACCTGGCAACCTAGGTATACCTGTGTGCATGAGGTTGCTCCACAATCTACCTGGCAACCTAGGTATACCTGTGTGCATGAGGTTACTCCACAATCTACCTGGCAACCTAGGTATACCTGTGTGCATGAGGTTACTCCACAATCTACCTGGCAACCTAGGTATACCTGTGTGCATGAGGTTACTCCACAATCTACCTGGCAACCTAGGTATACCTGTGTGCATGAGGTTACTCCACAATCTACCTGGCAACCTAGGTATACCTGTGTGCATGAGGTTACTCCACAATCTACCTGGCAACCTAGGTATACCTGTGTGCATGAGGTTACTCCACAATCTACCTGGCAACCTAGGTATACCTGTGTGCATGAGGTTACTCCACAATCTACCTGGCAACCTAGGTATACCTGTGTGCATGAGGTTACTCCACAATCTACCTGGCAACCTAGGTATACCTGTGTGCATGAGGTTACTCCACAATCTACCTGGCAACCTAGGTATACCTGTGTGCATGAGGTTACTCCACAATCTACCTGGCAACCTAGGTATACCTGTGTGCATGAGGTTACTCCACAATCTACCTGGCAACCTAGGTATACCTGTGTGCATGAGGTTACTCCACAATCTACCTGGCAACCTAGGTATACCTGTGTGCATGAGGTTACTCCACAATCTACCTGGCAACCTAGGTATACCTGTGTGCATGAGGTTACTCCACAATCTACCCATGTCACATTTGGGGCGAACTCAGAATTGCCCAGCAATCTTAGGCCAACCACAAGACACATTTTTAGCTAAGCTCTCTTGTAGTGTCCTTCCAGGAAAGTCGGATTTAAACTGTAAACAGTATCTAAATGCCATGGTATCTAAATGCCATGATTACCATTCTTCAAGTAAATATACTGTTCAAGACTACATGTATCATCTACAAAGCCGTCACAAGCAAGCACAGCAGCGTACCTGGCAGCTAAGCTCCACATATCTGCTCCTCATGCAGCAAATCGACCAACCGTCTTGAATTACGACAATTCTGCAAAGAGAGGACCCACAACCCATCCTTCTCTTGGCACGCACCCACCCTATAAAACTCGATCTCAGTGTCGACTCGGAATCCTCTCACAGTTGCCTAATTATGCAAATCTCTCAAAACGTGGCTTTTCCACAGCACCTGACCATGGACTCATCCCAATAGACGCACAGAACGCTACTCATTGTGCTGCACTACTGTAAAAAGATGCCAGTCCAAATGCTGGCTACCTAATTCTTTTACAGCGCTCTACTGCTCTCGAGCGAGGTCTGCTCGTTAAACAATAAAGTTGAATAAAAATAAAATAATTTTGTGCATAAGCGTGAAGCCTAAAGTTTTTATCCTCTTACGTCTTTTTCATTCATAACAAACAAATTAATGTAATTTAAATGTAAATTCATTGTAATCTTTCGTTAGGAAGGGTTTAAACGTTTCAGACTAAACAAATGTTTTCAATCATGAGTTTATATACACACACACACAGTCTCTCTCTTTCTCTCTCTCTCTCTCTCTCTCTCTTTAGTTATCGAGCTTGAAGTTCAGCCCCATAGATTTTAGGGCACTCTACTTAGTAGAAAGACATCGTATTACCATTTTGTCATCGTATGAAAAATTAAATTGTTTTAAGGTCAATTTATATCGTAAACGTATTGTCAGAACATCCGCCCTACGGTTATGAGTTAATGAGTTAATCTTCAACAGTGGTATATCTTTGTATGGCTCAAGTGGGCCTACTGCCTTAAAGTGTTCAGGTTCTACCCTTCCCCCATTCTAGACAGTTAAAGAATGGCCCCAGCAGCTCGTAGTCCTACTCCCTACCTGACCACAGCCCTCCTACTGATACCCCAACAGGACAAAATGGCAGTAGAGAGATTTAGAGGTGGGCTCGGAGATAAGAAGGGGGGCAAACCTTGAGCAGATTGCATAATCGTAATGCTGATGGTGTTCCCTTCTAGAATATCTGTAACTGAAGGGACAGCCCTACAATCGGGCAGGAACTAATGGGCTGGAAAATCAAATGTGTACACATGGGGTGTTCCTGTCCTCTCTCATTTCGTACTGTAGTATTTTAAAGCAGTGTATTCCTTTAAGCCTTTCAAAGGCACCCATGCATTAGTGCTGAATTCTAATCATGTGGTGATGAAACACCCATTAACAATGTTAGGTTTTTTATGGTAGCCTCTTTATTATTTGCGTGGCTAATTTTATAAATAATATAATTTTATAAATTATATTCTTAAAACAAGAACAGTACAAATGTTCAAATAAAGCAAGGTTGCACAGAGAATCACCATGGTTTTAACTTGACATGACTTGGTCAAAAACAGGTCGACTACTGTGCATATATACAAAAGGTAAAGACAATAATAGATAAAGCAAAGGACGAAACGTGTGCAATTCCTCTCTGGTCTATATAAACAATATGCAGTGGTTATTTGTGTTTGTTGGAATAAAGCTGGAGGTGTACATGATATTACTTCATACAGAGCACCATTCCATAGGTTCAAATGCTATGCCGTATTGTATTCAATTCTTTTCAATACGTTCAAGTAGACCAGTGAAGTATGAAGAACACAAAAAACAAGCAATCAAATTCATGCATGTCGCAATGGTTAGAAACTCAGGATGTCAAGAGAGACTGGTCCGACGTCTATTAAACAATAAAGAAAGTTCAGTGTGATCCTAAAAGGCGGTGAGCAGTCAATTTCCCACCAGGATCACTGACGTTTCGATTGTTGAAATTCACAATCTTCTTCTGGGGCCTTATATATGCAGGTCTCCCTAAAGATAGACAAAGACAAAAGTGTCCATGGCTAAATGGTAGATCAGAAAACATACAATTCACCATGGAACACAGCAATTCAAAAGTCAACTTTTTGGATCTTAAAATCAAAGCAAAGGAAAACCAGCTGATTTGCTCTATATACAAAAAAGAAACAGACAGAAACACCATCTTACATTATAATAGCCATCATCCCAAAAACCTACGTGATAACCTGCCATACGGACAATTCCTCAGAATACGCAGAAACTGCACCGAAACAGGAGAATTCAAGATACATGCAAATTTGCTTCAACAGAAACTGGTGACTAGGGGCTACCCGAGGAAACTGCTTAAAAACACTATGAAGAGGGCCCTCTACACACCGAGAGAAACATTACTTACCACTAAACCTCAAGATCACGACACAGACAACATACTGGCATGTATCTTAACATTTGGTGCAAATACCTCGCAATTCAGGCACATGATCAAAAAATATTGGCCCATTGTTCAACTCAACTTACCGGATGAACCATTACCTAGGATGGCTCTGAAGAGGAATAAGAACCTGAAGGACCTACTGACCCATGCTAGGTCCCGAAGAAAAACACCGAGGTCCACATTATGGAACATGCGGGAAATTCGTGGGCATTACCCATGCGGCTCATGTTTGGCGTGCAGACAGACGCTTAAAATAAAATCCTTCCTGATAGGAGACAAGGAATGGGAGCTTAGACAATTCACTAATTGCAAAACCACGAATGTCATCTATCTAATTGAGTGTACCTGTGGACTTAGATATGTGGGTCAAACGTCCAGACCAGTGCACAAAAGAATAAGTGAACACAAATCGAGGATAAGGTGCAGAGTACACAATGCGCCATTGGTTTCACACTTCATGGAACTACAACATGCCCATGATTCGTTCAAATGGTGGGTGATTGATAGAGTTATTGGCACCACCAACATATCCAATTCCCTTAAACACAAGGAATCCTGGTGGATATTCAAATTGCAGACCCTTACAAATGGTCTCAATGAAGCAGCCCCTTGGATTACCAGACCACTACCTGACAGGACTCCCAATACCTTCTTAGGTGTCCTTCAGTATTTTGAACTGGCCTATATGCCAGGACCAGCAGCGAACTAATTTTCCTTGGTCATGGGGTGGGCTTAACACACTGTTCACATATACCTGTGCCTGTGACCCCCCAGTCCACATCAGTGACTTTAGCGCCGCGACACACATGCAGCCAAGTCCCCTCAATTCCATAGTACGCGCAAACATCACGCTGACACTATCCAGCCGGGTCCATCACGTGCGCGCTTACCTCTAGGCCGGCAGCGCCTTAATATTCTCGGTCAATTGGTAGGCTGCACATATTATTATTACACAGACACCTGAGCCTGTGCCCCCCTTCTCACTAAGTAGTGACTTGAGCATCACGACTCATTCGGATGTCTCGTCCTCCAGTTCCTAGGTACGCATGTGCATAACGCAGACATTAGCTAATCCTGCCGCACGCATGCGCGCTTGACTTCACACTATTCAGATGCGCATGCGCTTTTAAACACAAAACGAGCAGCTTCCTTCATTCGCACTACGGCTTTCCATCGGACTACATGCACACGATGGAGGCGCCCCAGACTCATCCATTCCAACACTGATTTAGGTGAGCTCTTTTTAAGTTCGCCGGGTCCATCACGTGCGCGCTTACCTCTTGGCCGGCAGTGCCTTAATAGTCTCGGTCAACTGGTAGGCTGCACATATTATTATTACACAGACACCTGCGCCTGTGCCCCCTTTCTCGCAAAGGAGTGACTTGAGCATCACGATACACTCGGATGTCTCGTCCTCCAGTTCCTAGGTACGCATGTGCATAACGCAGACATTAGCCAGTCCTGCCGCACGCATGCGCGCTTGACTTCACACTATTCAGATGCGCATGCGCTTTTAAACACAAAACGAGCAGCTCCCTTCATTCGCACTACGGCCTTCCATCGGACTACATGCACACGATGGAGACGCCCCAGACTCATCCATTCCAATACTAATCTAGGTGAGCTCTCTTGAAGTTTGCTTCTAGTCCTTTGTCAGCCTCCTTGCAATTCCTGCTTAGGATAAGCACAGGATTTTCTTTATGTTGAGCCATAACTTAAGCCTGTGCTCTATATAGGGCTGATACATTTGCTTACACAGCGCCGCCTTTCATTTCATTTCTTCACAGGGCCGCTCCATTGGACCCACACCCTCAGGCTTAGATTTTAACTTCACATCCAGCCTGCATAGACTGCGACTCCAAAGCACAGTCGAGGAATTCTGATCCCTACAGAAGTCCGAAACCACAGGAGTTTCCATGTAGCTCCTAGGAAAGGTCAGTCTCTGAACTTTGAGGGCCCTCAGCCCTTCACCGCCCCACTAATGTAATAGCAATATGTAGCATTTTAATCCTTTCACTTGCATTTTTCTATAGAAACACTTGGTATTCTCCTCTGAGTGGACACTTTTGTCTTTGTCTATCTTTAGGGAGACCTGCATATATAAGGCCCCAGAAGAAGATTGTGAATTTCAACAATCGAAACGTCAGTGATCCTGGTGGGAAATTGACTGCTCACCGCCTTTTAGGATCACACTGAACTTTCTTTATTGTTTAATAGACGTCGGACCAGTCTCTCTTGACATCCTGAGTTTCTAACCATTGCGACATGCATGAATTTGATTGCTTGTTTTTTGTGTTCTTCATACTTCACTGGTCTACTTGAACGTATTGAAAAGAATTGAATACAATACGGCATAACATTTGAACCTATGGAATGGTGCTCTGTATGAAGTAATATCATGTACACCTCCAGCTTTATTCCAACAAACACAAATAACCACTGCATATTGTTTAAATAGACCAGAGAGGAATTGCACACGTTTCGTCCTTTGCTTTATCTATTATTGTCTTTACCTTTTGTATATATGCACAGTAGTCGACCTGTTTTTGACCAAGTCATGTCAAGTTAAAACCATGGTGATTCTCTGTGCAACCTTGCTTTATTTGAACATTTGTACTGTTCTTGTTTTAAGAATATAATTTATAAAATTATATTATTTATAAAATTAGCCACGCAAATAATAAAGAGGCTACCATAAAAAACCTAACATTGTTAATGGGTGTTTCATCACCACATGATTAGAATTCAGCACTAATGCATGGGTGCCTTTGAAAGGCTTAAAGGAATACACTGCTTTAAAATACTACAGTACGAAATGAGAGAGGACAGGAACACCCCATGTGTACACATTTGATGTTCCCTTCTAGAAGGCTGAGGACATTTGAGCAAGTTGTACTGGCTAGCAGGAAACGCCGGCACTGACAGGGATTTCTGTAAGGATGGCTTTTCCTCTGGCACTGACAGGGATCTCTGTAAGGATGGCTTTTCCTCTGGCACTGACAGGATTCTCTGTAATGAAGGCTTTTTCTCTGGCACTGACAGGGATCTCTGTAAGGATGGCTTTTCCTCTGGCACTGACACGGATCTCTGCAAAGATGGCTTTTCCTCTGGCACTGACACGGATCTCTGCAAGGATGGCTTTTCCTCTGGCACTGACAGGGATCTCTGCAAGGATGCCTTTTTCACTGCACTGACAGGAAGCTCTGTAAGGGTGGCTTTTTCTCTGCACTGACAGGGATCTCTGCAAGGGTGCTTTTCCTCTGGCACTGACAGGGATCTCTGCTGATCTATGCAAGAATGGCTTTTCCTCTGGCACTGACAGGGATCTCTGTAAGTGTGGCTTTTCCTCTGGCACTGACAGGGATCTCTGTAAGGGTGGCTTTTCATCTGGCACTGACAGGGATCTCTGCTGATCTCTGTAAGGATGGCTTTTCCTCTGGCACTGTCAGGGATCTCTGTAAGGATGCTTTTCCTCTGGCACTGACAGGGATCTCTGTAAGGATGGCTTTTTCTCTGCACTGACAGGGATCTCTGCAAGGGTGGCTTTTCCTCTGCACTGACAGGGATCTCTGCAAGGGTGGCTTTTCCTCTGGCACTGAAAGGGATCTGTGTGTGTTTTGACAATGTGGGCAATGATTCACAAGACAAAAACGATAAGTATCAACTTTTGTTCTCAAAATATGTACACAAAACAATTGGGGTTCCTACCCTATGGGTGGTCCCTGCATTCTTTTTCTCAGCCTTGAAGGGGCACCCACCTTCTTAGCCCAGGATCCCTATCCCACAATTACTTACAATATTGATATACTAATCCAGGGTACACATACTGTCTAAACTCCCTGTTCTATGGATGAGTAAAGGCCATATCTGTATCTATCTTATTCCTTCAGGGACTTTCTTTTGAACATAGAGAGGTAGTAATTTTGGCTTGGCACGCTTCTCCTCTCGGTAGCCATCCCTTAATCTTTTCTTCACTTGTCTGTCCTCTTTCTTCTCCATCGTTCTCTCTCTCTCTCTCTCTCTCTCTCTCTCTCCTTCTCTTTGTCTTTCTTTTGCTCATTCTCTCTTTTTCTCTTTCTCTCTCCACACAGTCCATCCCCTGGTCTTACAACTCTCTCCCCCCTAATCCTGGCCCTAGTTCCCACCCTCCATCTGATCTCTTCCCTCTCCCTGTGCTAAATCGCCTGGTCTTACTGCTCACTGTCATTTCTCCTGTCTCTGCCCTCCAACTGACCTTCACTACACTATTTTTCTGGTTTTCTCTCTCTCTCTAAGCCTGTCACCGGCCTCTAACAATCTTCTGATCTTATTTGTTTCCCTCTAAATCTCACTCCTCCAACACTACCCTTATTTTTCTCTCCTTACCACTCCTCCTTCTCACTTCCCTCTCCTCTTTCTCTCCTACTCTCAACGTGTCACCTTTTCTCCCTCCAAAATGACCTCCAACAGCTCTCCCACTTACACTCCACCCACCTCTTACTATGCCTTCAAAATTACCTTTAACCACTTTATAACTTCCACTCGATTGGTACACCTTTCTCGCTCCCAACACTTTACCTCATCTGTCTGTTACCACTCCAAAGTCTCAGCTGAGAGCTCCTCTACTTGCTACACTATCTTCTCTGATCTGTTGGTCCTCCTGTTCCCTCTCTCTGACCTCTCCTGTGCACCTCTCACTCAACTGACTCATCTGTTGTCTTTATATAGGCCTCCCCTTCCTGCCTAGAAGCTATTTGAGTCAGCTGATTCCCTGGGCCAACCATTGTCTGAGCTGTCCCGCTGATGGCCAGGACTTCCCCTCTATTCCCACCCCTTTTCAGACTCCATCTTTGTCATAAGGTCCATGTGGTCACAGTGGTTGTTTGCTTTTCCCCTCCTGGATCAACTATGTTTTTGCATACAAAGTCTTTGGGCAGCGCTCCTTGGTCTCCCCATATGCTGGGACTTGCCCTGCTTGTTCCAGCTCCTCTGCTTCTGCCTGAGGGGCAGGTGTTTGGTTCCTGTGGTGGTTGGGTCTTAGCTCCCTTGTTAGTAACGGTTTCTCTCATTCCTCCAGTCAGGGCGTCAACTGTCACTGGAGCAGGCTCCTCCGTCTTCGTGCTGCCCAGTGTCTCGCCTTCTATTTGGGCCAGTGTTTCAGTTCCTTGCTGATCTGGGCTTCAGCTTTCTATCTGATCCATGCTTCTGAAAGCCTTCAGACTTTCTAGGATTTCTGGTAGGACTCTCTGAGACCTTGGGCCCTTTATCTTATATATGTGAATATGATGGGCCTTATTCTTGTGACATACCTCTCGATCCTTAAGGTCAGGATTTAGGGAGGGTTGGTCTGGCCTATAGTTGAAGACATTATTTAGTTCTAGTAGATCCTCCCCATGCCTTTTTTGATAGCTGCCTAAATCTGCACCAGCTGGACAAGAAGGTTCTCCAAGTTTACCTCCCTTGTTATCCGTAGGGTTAAGGTTTATTATCAGCTTATCCTCCTTTGGAGTTTTTTCTTTGGTCAGCCTGCTGGATTGATTTGATAGGTCAATATTTTCAATACATGGGCCAGATTCCAGCTTCTGGGCTCTGGCATGCTCTTGTTTGCCTTACCATTTCAGATTGGGTTTGATAGGGATCTTTCTTTTCACTGGTCTTCATGCCCCCAAAACTGTCTTGCTATGATTCCCCCTCTGGCGGATTGCTGCATACGTCTGTTGCCCAGGTGTTCTCCTAGGATGGGATAGCTTTCTGTCCCTTGAACCTGTTCCATTCTTTCTCGACCCCTCTGAGCAGCACTGCTCTGATCAGCTTTCTCCTGTTCTTTCTCCTTAATTCAACACATCTCAGGCCACAGGTTTCCCAGGGGCATGTTGGGATACCGGTCATCCCCTCATCATCTTGGGGCTTACCCCTGTAGTCCTCTGCAGATGCCCAGCCCCTTTCTACCTCTTCAATGCCTGCTATTTACTGACAACCCCATTGCTCAGTTTTGTTCTCAACCTCACTTTGATATGTAGGGCTGGTCCTCTTGGCTTTGGTACCTGGATGCCAAATGTTTTGATACCACATAATAAGTGGAGAAAAAGTTCCCAGTGTCTTCTGGGCTAAGCAACCATGTTCTTTCCCTTTGAATTTGAAAATGTTTCCCAGGGGAACCCACTAGGTACTGTGCTGAACTCTGGGTACTTATCTCTATCTCTGTGTTAATTTTGTGGGAGGTCTCTATAACGGGACCTAAACTGTACCACAATGAACCACTTGTGACAAGGAGTTCAATGACTAACAAGACAAAAAAACAATAGGTTTCAATTTCTATTCTCAAAATCTGGTCACAAAACAACTGTGGTTCCCAGTCTAGGAGTGGTCCTTAAAGCCTTTTCCTCAATTTTGAAGGGGGCTACCTCTCATGACCACCATGGAAGGATCATTTGTCAATGGGAGAAACACACCCAGTGGGGGATAAACAGCATGCTTAGGGACAAGTTTTGCTGTGAAGACAGCCAAGGGTAGGAACAAGTCAGGCAAATAAGCGCTGATCCACAAGGACATCCGAGATTCTGGGAGCACATTGGGTATGTCATTTCACCGAAATGCCAGGGTTAGCGGAAGTGACACCACACTACCCTTGACCGCTGGAAATCATGTAATTTGCCCCACCCCGAAGTGACATCACAGGAAGCGATGGAAAACGACCTTTCACCCCTTGACAAAAAAGGAAGTGGCATCACATAGCATTGTTCCTGAGTACACTACAAGAAATATGGTTAAGATATCACTGTAATGTGATATACATTTCATACAAGAATGGATCATCCTATGTATCATTAATATCAGTGTGTGTAGGGCCATATTACCAAATTACTGCAAATGCAAGCAGACATCCAAGGCCAAATGATAACTTACGTGCTTTATATAGAATAAGTATCCATACAATATCACCCTGTGTTGGTGCTCATTTATCAATCTCAGAAGGATGAAAGGCTGAGTTGGCCTTGCCAAGATTCGACCTTACAACCTGCAGCTCACACACACATCGCAACAGCGAGTGCTCAATCCACTGCTATGTTACGAGCGATAGCTATTGTAAAATGAGCAATTACATGTCTGAAAGGTCTCAAAGTCAGAAAGCAATTTACACTCTGTAGTGGATACCATTAAACTGGTATTTGGTAACTGAGATTTAACAGCAGGTCAGTTCATCTGCAGGCCTGGTGCAAAGTTGGCCACATGTCAAGTCTGCATGGATGTGCTTTTCAGGCTTCAGAGGTTAGCAAAATACATACCATTGGGGGGTTCATATATATGTATTAAAGAATTTAGAGTATCGCAGGGAAAGCAGCGCACTCACGTGCATCCCATACTCTGGGCCCTCGTTACCTCATACATGCAAACAAACATCCTGCACAATATGCCATGGAGATAGGAAAAATAGACACATTACAACAAAGCATTAATTGTGGCACAATGAAATCAAGGGCCACTATATGTGCTATGGTCAAACATTTCTACATTCTTTACAAACTTTTAAGCACAATGATTTTGTCAAGTGACCGAGGACACCGAGATGGAATGTCTTGTGATGATCGTAACAGAGACAAGGTGCAAAAAAAACGTGCTATAAATGTAACTTGTGAAACACAAAATACATAGTTCGAAATGGATGCTCATTATACTCTAAATGCTTTTTGAAACTGTTTGTCTGCATTGTGAACTTGAGGTGTTTAGGATCAGACTAAAGCAGTGACTCACCCCCCGAAGTGTGTCTGAAAAAAACCTTTAATGAGTCTAGCAATTGTTATTGTATAGAATTCCAGAAAGATACATTATTTGTTAGTCCTATTCTTTCTTATTTAGTGTCTCTGCTCAAAGTGTTACACTTGTGGAACCCCTTGTTTTTTTAAGAGACCTGAACAAGAAAGTCAGTCACTCCAAAATCAAAGAGCCACATGGCACTAGCCACAGACCAGGAGCTTCAATTTAAAAAATAAAAATAAAACATTTTGTTAGTTTGGTTCTGGGGGTGGCAATGGAAACTACAGGTGTAGCAAGGTCACATGTGCAACCCCTGGCAACCCCAAATGACAACCCTGGAGCACATCCGGCAAGACTTCGGACATCCCACGAGAACTTGTGGAAGGTCCTATATAAGGCTACAGTGGGCTAGTTTCCGATATTAGATATATTGAAGGTGAACAATTTTGGAGTATGTTTGGTGCTGAAACTATTGTTTATTCTGCAACAGCATACCATTTGTATAAAGAAGCTTTCCATGCCATTTTCTCTCCCCCTTCCCTTTTGAAATGTTCTAATTTTACATGTTAATTTTAACTTTACTGAAGTCAGTAGTAAATGTCTAGTTGATATGAGTACTGTTGAATTGTTATATTGTTGGAAAGTTGTGTGAATTGTATTCTGTAATTAAATGTGCAAAAGGTTTGTAACTACATTGTTACTAATGATCACCATAATTCTGTCACAAAGTAAACCTGCTGTACATATTACTATGACATTGTACATTTCTGTGTTCTGTGTACCTAATATTTCACTAAGCTGTCTGTAACCTCGCCGTGATACCTCGGGGTCTGGGCGTTTAACAAATGTAATAAATACATAAATAAATTAGATATAAGGCTACCACGCCCAACACCCCATGCCGATGTTCCAGGAAGCCTAACTGGAAAGGCTTTGCCACCCGCTCTTGGTCCAGCCACTCTCAGAACAAGAAGAGAAAGAAGACAAAAGGAAAGAAGCAGAGAAAGAAGACAACAGGAGCTAAGGACAGGAAGGAGACACCAGGAAGAAGGAAGTGGATATAGACGACAGTCAGAAAAAAAGAAAAGAAGACAGCGCAGCTTGCAACCACTCCTCGTGCTCTGGCTCCACAGCTGCTTCGACTCACCAGCCCATTGCGTTTTCATGCCTGCAGAAGAACGGGAAAAAACAGACATGGTTGGTGTTACCAGACACTGCGCCTTGGCTCTTGACCCCTCCGAGTATTGCTTATCTGAGCACGCTACTTGGCAACCTGTGCCTCGCTCACACTCCACCATTGTTGCTCCTCCACCGCACTCTGTGGTCCCGCTCCTCTAAAACAAGAAACAAAGAATGAGCTAAAAAGGACACATCGTGAGACAACCTCGTGGCAAGTAAAAACAGTGGCATTGCACTTATGGGCAAGGTGCTGTTAACCCCCGTGCTGACTACACCACCCATACCACTGAGTGACATTTGAACTCTGTTGCACATCGTTGCCCACTTGGACTGTCTCCAGGTCGTTGCAGGTGAATCACGAACTCCCTGATCAACGAAGAAGAATTAGCAACAGAAGAGGCACCACTAATCACACAGGTTCATCACACACTAGGGGACGGGCAGGTTGGTGGGTTGTGAAAAGGAAAGTACACAGAGGGCAACAACAGTTTCCTGTTATCCCTTGGATTCTGCCAAGCCAGAAGGGCATTTACCACCAGGGGCATCTGGGAGGACACTGGTCACTCCTTCCATCATTGAATGCCACCTGCTGGTTGTGTGTATTCAACCTGAACAAGCAGGGGAGGCTCAGTGCAGGCAGACAGCCTTACGCTCCAAGTATCAGCATCCCTGCATCTCCAGAGGCTGGCAAAGAAGTAGGGTGTTACACTTTCACCTCCCCAGCCCAGGCTCCCTGTTACACAATCTCTTGCTAACATATTTTGGTTTACTACTGCCTAATCTCTTCCTACCCTCGAGCGCTTAGCAAGGTAGTCTTTTTGTCCTGGTGCCCTGGTCCTCTTGATGGCCATCTATTAACCTTTTTCTCATTTGCCTGTTTCCTATCTTCTTCATACACCCCCCCCTCTCTCTCTCTCTCTCTCTCGCTCTCTCTTTGTGTCTCTCTGTGTCTTTCTTTCTCTCACCCCCTCTCTCTCCTCTCCGCAACATTTTGCCTTTTAAAATCTCCTGGAGGGGAGAAACTTCCCCAACTCCCCTTGATAGGTTTTGGGCTCACCAGAAATTGACTAGATGCAACTGACAAAACATGTGCAAGTTTATACTAAGTTGAATACCCAGTGAGAACATTACTCCCTATTCTCCCCTCCTCACAGAGTCCTAAGAAGTTAAACGGCTCGTCCTTCCCAGGCCGATTCCTTGCAGAAAATCCACAAATGAACCATGATCCCCTTAGTTATATAAGCCCCTAGCTCCGGGGTGGATTGGACTATAAGGATCTCTGGAGATTTCCCAGTAGGCCTCTGCACCCTGGGGCCCTTTTGTATGTTACCTTTTTTATTTCCAAATGTTCTCATAGGAAAAGGGTTGGGCTTGTTGAACATGTGTTAAGGAACCTGGGATTGGTAACCCTAGGTCTCCTGGGGGCAACCAGACGTGGTCTCCCTCTCACTGTGCTTAGAGAGGCATCAGCTTCACCTCACTGATGATCCCCAACAAGGGTGAAACACGTGTATGGGGTTGCTGGTGGTACTCTCGTTCAGATTGGAATTGCCATTGTATTTCGGTGCTGGACTGCCCCTGGGCAGGACAAAGACTGATATGCAAATGGATATTTCCCATCTGTGAAAGGCACAGTGAGTAAAAGCAGTGGCTGCGAACTCTCAAGTGGTTAATAACCACTGAACAGGTTATCATGTCTGTTCTTGCGAGAGAGGGGCGCCCGCTACCTTTGTAATACTATTTGTTAAGGAACCTGGGATTGGTAACCCTAGGTCTCCTGGGGGCAACCAGACGTGGTCTCCCTCTCACTGTGCTTAGAGAGGCATCAGCTTCACCTCACTGATGATCCCCAACAAGGGTGAAACACGTGTATGGGGTTGCTGGTGGTACTCTCGTTCAGATTGGAATTGCCATTGTATTTCGGTGCTGGACTGCCCCTGGGCAGGACAAAGACTGATATGCAAATGGATATTTCCCATCTGTGAAAGGCACAGTGAGTAAAAGCAGTGGCTGCGAACTCTCAAGTGGTTAATAACCACTGAACAGGTTATCATGTCTGTTCTTGCGAGAGAGGGGCGCCCGCTACCTTTGTAATACTATTTGTTAAGGAACCTGGGATTGGTAACCCTAGGTCTCCTGGGGGCAACCAGACGTGGTCTCCCTCTCACTGTGCTTAGAGAGGCATCAGCTTCACCTCACTGATGATCCCCAACAAGGGTGAAACACGTGTATGGGGTTGCTGGTGGTACTCTCGTTCAGATTGGAATTGCCATTGTATTTCGGTGCTGGACTGCCCCTGGGCAGGACAAAGACTGATATGCAAATGGATATTTCCCATCTGTGAAAGGCACAGTGAGTAAAAGCAGTGGCTGCGAACTCTCAAGTGGTTAATAACCACTGAACAGGTTATCATGTCTGTTCTTGCGAGAGAGGGGCGCCCGCTACCTTTGTAATAATATTTTGGTTTACTACTGCCTAATCTCTTCCTACCCTCGAGCGCTTAGCAAGGTAGTCTTTTTGTCCTGGTGCCCTGGTCCTCTTGATGGCCATCTATTAACCTTTTTCTCATTTGCCTGTTTCCTATCTTCTTCATACACCCCCCCCTCTCTCTCTCTCTCTCTCTCGCTCTCTCTTTGTGTCTCTCTGTGTCTTTCTTTCTCTCACCCCCTCTCTCTCCTCTCCGCAACATTTTGCCTTTTAAAATCTCCTGGAGGGGAGAAACTTCCCCAACTCCCCTTGATAGGTTTTGGGCTCACCAGAAATTGACTAGATGCAACTGACAAAACATGTGCAAGTTTATACTAAGTTGAATACCCAGTGAGAACATTACTCCCTATTCTCCCCTCCTCACAGAGTCCTAAGAAGTTAAACGGCTCGTCCTTCCCAGGCCGATTCCTTGCAGAAAATCCACAAATGAACCATGATCCCCTTAGTTATATAAGCCCCTAGCTCCGGGGTGGATTGGACTATAAGGATCTCTGGAGATTTCCCAGTAGGCCTCTGCACCCTGGGGCCCTTTTGTATGTTACCTTTTTTATTTCCAAATGTTCTCATAGGAAAAGGGTTGGGCTTGTTGAACATGTGTAATGGGTGGGCACTTTGAAAATTATTTCCAGGGCCTCTTTTGGTCCACCCCTGCCCTAGCTCCCCCTTGCCTATTTCCCCTGTTTTTCTGTCTCTTGATGAAGACCTTGCATATGTGAGTGCAGGTCTGTTGCTGTGGGCAGGCATGATGAAGGGGGCTGGCTGGCAGCGCTGTTGTGGGCGGAAAGCCACATCCATGTTTGTGTTCCGTATTTTATTCCTCTTTCAGTGTGGAGCTGCACTGTCCTGGGCACCAGGCGCCAGGGGTCACTACCTTCCCAAATATCTTGGGGAGTAGGTGCCATAGGATGAGCAGATGTAAGGAACTCAGGATATAAAAGTGGTATCCTTCTCAGTGCCCATGGCTGCGCCCGAAACTACGGGGCACAGAAAGGTTTCAGAGCGGTATGAGTATGAGTCACTTATATCGCACCTGATGAACTCAATCGTATCTGAGCGCAGCTGAAGCAAATAAAAGGATATCATTAAGAGGTCAATCAGCTGATAGAAGGATTCTACCAGATTCCAAAGCCACTATTGAGCAGACTAGCTAATCATGTTACCAAATTTCCCAACGTTAACTGAATAAATACGCTTTCCGAGATTTCCGGAAAGAGGTGAGTGTTTTTGTTGCTCAAATTTTCATTGGGAGCTTGTTCCACAGTTTAGGACTGTATACTACAAATCTCTGATTACCCTGAAAAACATAGTCAGTCAGTCAAAAAATGTTTATTTCGGATAAAAAAAATCCATAAAACACACATAAAACATACAATGATCACATTTCATAGTTGATAAAAAAAGCCTGTTCCATAAATTTACATTCATCACCGAAACCCACATAATGCATATCATATACACTATGATGAAACAATCCACATAAAATCTAATTCACTGATTCTTTGCTACACTCGCCATGAAAACACAGTCTACATCATATAACTCCCATTCCCATTACAATCTAAAATTGAACTCACAGCATTATTCACCTTGTAACTTCAATATCCCCTTTCTAAAAATACATTGCTCTTTTCAAGAAGGAGAGTAAGGCCCAAGCAACCTGAAAAGAGTCGGCACTCAAAAGAAATAGAAGGGCAGCTCTATGTTGACGAATGTTAACCTCCCTCAACACTGGTAATAACGTGGCTCATTGGATCCCTTCGTACCCTGTGCAAAACAATAGCAAATGAGTCAAATCGTCCTTTTTGTACCCACACACTGGGCACTCAGCCAAATCCGGGTAGCCCTTCCAGTGCACTGTATTATCCCTCAAGAGAAGGCAATCAAACCTTGCCCTTGTGATTAGCCAGCGGTCTTTTTTGCTAGTACCCCAAATTAGGTACGGTTGAATCTCATTCGGCCGGCTAATCGCAGCATTCACTGTATCACAGTTCCTCTCATAGTCGGCAGATAATCTTTTCACAGCAAACGCTTATCCTAGAGCACGTTTATAACTGCCCGCCTCTATTTTAGTCAGTGGGGCCACTGGTGGTGACAAGGTGCTTAAAAACATAGTTGAAAGGGGGGATTTGCAGCAACAGTTTACCACAAGAGCGTAGCTGACGTAATGGTTTATATACATTGATTTTGTCCACAAGTTAGTTATGAGCCTACTGATTGATACATTTAAATACCATACAGAGAATCTTAAGGTCTATGCACTCCTTTGCTGCAAGCCAATGCAAAGACCTGCATAAATCTGAAATCAGAGAAGTTTTTGAAACCCCATAGGTAAGTCTAACAGCTGCTTTCTGGGCAATTGGCAATCTCGGGATTTGAGTGATCGGAATACCTGTCAACATTGCAGTAGTCCAGGCGTGAGCTAATGAGAGTTCCAACAACTGATCCATGGTCCTTAGCTGGTATAAAAGGAAGAACTCCTCTAAATAAGTGCAGGGTACTAAAAACTGATTGAACTATAGCACTCACCTGTGCTTTACTCCCCAGATCCTCCTCCCAAATACAGCCTATGTTTTTTTTTATCTTTGGGGCTACAGCCAAGTGTGAGCCAAAAAAGCAGCGGTACGGGGGGCATGGCAATCCTTTAGCCGACTTTTCAGGCCAAACAATGCCACCTCAGTTTTCCGAGCATTCAAAAGAAGCCAGTTTGAGAACATCAACACTTGAACTTCCTTCTGGCAACATTCAACTATCTCCTGTGTCTTCACTAATTTAATGAAAATCAGAGTGTCATCAGTATCAGCATATGGGTGAAATTTCATGTTGTGTTTCCTCAAGATGTCCATCAAGCATGTGTCCCCTTCTTCTGAGTCATCCAGGTGCTCTTCTCCCAACCAGGCACCATCATCACAGGGAGAGACACTCCTAAACTCCCAAAATGATGTCCTAAGCTGAAATTAAACACTTGGTACACACTTCTGGGGCAGAGGCTATTAAAGCCAAAGTGGTAAAAATGGTGGTCGGTCAAAATACCGAAAATAAAATCTCGACCTGCAAAAATCTCGAATACAAAATCTTGAAAAAAAAAATATCGAATTATTTATTTATTTATTTATATGTGTTTTTGGGGTCAGGTAAGTAAAAAAAAGGGTTAAAATAAAAAAAAAATTGAAAAAGGGTGGGTTTGGGGGGGATCCCCCCATTTCGAGAAAAAAACGTCATAAAAAAAAATTCGATATTTTTTTTTTCGGCCTTTTGTTTTCGAGATTTTTGTTTTCGAGATTTTTTTATTCGGTATTATCACTATAAACCGGTAAAAATAGTTCTGACCATGCCTCCCAAATCCCTGACTGTGACTCTGAGCTCTACACCAGTCCCCCACCCGGAATACACTGTGGTGGGTGACCCAACAGAAGAAGATAAGGGGATGGGTCTGGGGACAAGGAGGAAAGCCTCACAGTACCTGAGGGCAAAGAGGAGGATGAGAAATCGATCTATGCGGGCAAATATATTTTTAAAAAAGAAGACCAAAAGCAGTTCTGGAACATATCAGGCAGAACCTGGAATTTCCTTCGGCTCCTTCCCCACCTGTGAAAAACTATTCCAACAATTTAAAGATCTGCCCTCATTGGCCTTTCCCTTTCATGAGGACATGTAGAATGTCCTGTAGAAGGAATGGATGGACACAGAGCGCCCATCTTTCCTTAAGATACCTCTTTAAACTATACCCAATGTCAGGGAATTTGATGCCAAGTATCCAGGGAATGTTAAATATGACTACATATTTGGGGATCTAATTGGCCAACATAATTTCACCGTGAGTAAAGGTACCCCAGCAGCTCCCATCGACCCAAAAAAATATTTGGGGCTCTCTGGGAGAACCTATTTGTCAATCATTCTGATCGTAGGAGCAAGTAGCCTCTAGTTATGTGGTACAACCCCTTACTGCATTTATAGGGGTTGTATTATACCTATGATAAAAGTGCAGACCTGTCCCGCTTTTGGAGATGGAGCTGTAGGTCCAGTATATTACGTATGTACATTATGATATGGAGGAGCAACGCCAGTGGGCATGTCCTCAATCATGGTGAGAAGGCACTTGTTGCTGCGTAATTGGAAAGCGGTGGAGGCTTGAAAAACAGTATTGATGAAGCTCCCTTTCTTAGGCCCACTGGTGTTTGGGCTTCAGTTGGATTCCTTCATGGAAAAACTATTTCATGACTAGAACCATGTCTTGTCTTACAGGGACAAAGGACACTCTTCACTTACTGACTAGTGGCCTGGAAGTATATCAGCCCCCTCATCAGTGCCCAAAACGGGAACTTCTTTTAGAGGAAGAGGATCCCTAACTCCCAGGGTCAGCCAACAGGAACTTTGGCAGCCTGTCCAGCCTCCCCAAAGGCATGACTTCCTTCCTTCCGGTGGGAGGTCAACTGCTGAATTTCGCCAAGACTTGGGAAGATTTTCAGGATGTCTGGGTAAAGAAAGTAGTGCCCAAAAGATAAGTCTTGGAGTTCACTCACCAATCCTGCGAGGACAAGAAAATACTGATACTGATACCAAAGAACAAATTACTTAGCCTTTGTAATGTGCTTTCTACTGTATGTTCCTCACACAGATTCCTCATCTTTGATATATTCTGATATCCTGCTTGCAGCTTTGGAAAGCTTTTTTGACAGTAGAAGGTGCTTTGTGGATCAAGTCGATGTCCCTCAATGGTATCCATCCTTGTGCTCGGACGTGACGTTGATGATGGTATAAATAGCAGGCTCTGCACCTGTTGCCTCACTTCTAGTTTTTCCCGCTTTCTGCATACTGAAACCCTCATTGACATTGAAAGAGAGAGAAGTGTTATTTAAAAAATGACCCACAGTCAGAGGGGTAGGTTGGGAGGGCGAGGAGGAATCTGTGGGAGGAACATCCAGTAGAAACAACGTTAACAGTGGTAACTCATTTGTTCTTCTGATGGATTGTGTCCTCTCACAAATGTCCTCATCTTTGATAGACTCCTGTAACAGTATTGTAAATGTAGGTGGGACCAGGTGATTTTGTTCTACTGACTTAAACGGTGTAAAACTGCTTTCCCACACCATGCATCTTTATCCGACAAGGTGTCTAGACAGTAGTGCTTTGAAATGTGTATGGGTGACCAAGTTAGGACATTAAAAATGTCCTGCTCTATAACACCCCAGTTCAGATCCGAAGTGGTTGCCACTCTCCTGGTGGAATGAGCCCTTAGATTTTCTGGTGCATCTTTCCCAACCAAAGAATAACATTCTGAAATACACAGAATAATCTAGCGTGACCAGGTTTGCTTAGTCGCAGCCGGACCCAGTCTGTATACAGTGTAACCAACAAAGAGTTCATTGTCTTGCCTGACATTTGCCAATCTGGTAATATAAAAATGTAGAACACTTCTTGGGTCAAGACTGTGGAACCTCTCATCCCTTCTTGGAAGGATGGGGAGGTGGTTACAATTCTGGCAAAGTAATCTTCTGTGTCAGATAACATTCAGACACCACCTTGGGAAGGAAGGAAGGGTGAACCCTCAAGACTACCTTCTCCTTGGAAAGGAGGTTTAAATGATAAAGCTTATAGGTCACTCACTCTGCGAGCAGAAGTGATGGCCACTAGGAAGATTGTCTTGAAGGTTAATAACTTGAGTAATGTGAAGGCATCATGAAGTAGACACAGACATCTGAATGAGTTTTGGGCTAGACACCTTTATAAAAAAGGTCCGATAGCACAGCGAGTGGAGAGCTCGCTTTGACATCTGGGCCGAGCCTGCTGACGCAGGTTCGAATCCTGGCAGGGCCAAAATCAGCATTTCATCCTTCCAAGGTGAATAAATGAGCACATTGTGGGTAATAATAAGCAGCGCTCAGATACCTGAGGGTTTGTAGCACTATACAAATGCTAAATTATTATTATTATTATTATTATTATTAAAACAAAAGGAGGGTTGGAAAAAGGCCTACTAGCCTAAATACAACTAATGATAGTCTGTGTCAGGAAGCCCAAAGCAAATGTCTGTCTGTGTCCAAAACCTATACTTGCCCTCACATCTAATTGCATAGAATGTGTAGGGATGTCAGCCTCAAAATAAGAAGTGTTCAAATAAAAGTTCAGAGCTGGTTGGAAAATGAGTTTTCGCTTCCCCAAGGTTTAAAACAGTTCACTTTACCAAAAAGAGCGGTTTGCTTGCCCAAGCTTTCAAGTCTCTTAACTTTCAAAACAGCACAATTGGTTGCATTTCATCAATTTATAAAGTTCAGTTCCTTGATTTCAAAACACATACATTCTCCTTCATTCAATCACGAGCTTGTTGGTGACTTAAGTGGCTCTTCCTTAGGTGATTGTACTCGGTCTAGGCACAAGTGTGGGACCGCACGGTCCACCCACTACAGGTCACGCAACCAACACACCTTAATGGCTTTTCTTCAAAAGCGCATTGCCACTGTTTCAGCTTCAAGTTACACAGTTCTTTGTATTCTTATGGTGCTTACAAATACACAGTTCCTTTGTTATCATCAAATTGTACAAATCTGCTTTCAATCAGATCAATATTCAAAAAGGCTCTTGTCATTCATATTAATCACTTTGTAGAAATCAACAGTTTTCACTGGCACTGTCTTGGCCTTGTAACAGCTTGGTTAAACTCACACTTTCATTTAATTCACCCTGGGATTTTACCCAGCTCCAGGTTAGACTTCCTTTCATATCTTTCACAATTCGGTATTCAGAATTCACCCTGGGATTCCACTCGGTTCTAGGTTAGCCTACCTTTTCACAGTTCTGTATTCATCAAACCTTTCACTCAGTTTCTTTAAGTTTTGTTTCATCGTTATTCTCAAAAGTATTCAATAACTTGTCTACTGACAAACTCGACCGGCATTCACATTGCCCAAATGGTTGCTCGCTCACTAGTGAGCGTCCCGACCTGCAGCAACCACACGGTCTACACCCCAGCAGCCCGGAGTCACTCAGACTTCTCTGACTCACCATGTACGCTGTCTCCAGATGCTCCTCTTCGTGTCAGCTGGCTTGCTGTGGCTCTCACTGCTCCTGGCTCAGCATGCCTGTTCTCCAGGGCCTCCTCTGCCTCGGCCATATGGAGAGGGAGTCTCTCTGACTTCAGGAGGTATGCAGACCAGCTCTGCTACCAGAGACCTCTCAAATTCTGCCACCACACTCAGTTTACGCTGCAATGACTCTGCAGTTCCTAGGCACCTCGGGCACGAGTCTCACTGGCTTCACCTTCATCTTCTCCAGCATGCAGTCCATTATTGGTTTCCTTGTTGGACTCCCAGTCGGTCTTCCTTTCGGTCTCCCTGTCGGTCTTCCGGTCAGTCTCCCAGTTGGTCTCATTGGTCTCACCTGAGCAGGCCATTTATACCATCCCCTTGGCTTCAGGTGCAGGCAATGTTCGTTCATTACACAATGATCGTGGTACTCGGCATCCCTCTTCCTCGTCCCAGTAACAGAGTGGTGTGCATATGTGCACGAATCAATAGAGAATGTCTGGTTCTAGTTGGTCTCTTCCTCATCCCAGTACCTGACTGGTGTTGACTGGGAGATGATTTTCTGTACAAATAGGGACGGGACTGGTAATGACCTACAATGGCCTGGGGGATTTTAGGCCCGTTAGAAAAGGGAAATGGGGGATACCACGTCTCACCAAAAGGTGCCTAATCTCCACTCTCAGGAGGATAGCTCAGGGGCAACGTGCTCGCCATGGAAACAAAACGACACAGAGCACCACAGGTTCGATCCCCGGTTCCACGCTTAGAAACCTCTGGGTATTAAGCGCGTTATAAATAACCTATCATATCATCATATCACTCTCTAAGTCTCCTCTGCCCAGATGATCCTCCCTCACATAACCACCAACAAGGTCAGGATCTAATAGTGAAAGCCTTTCCCTGGCTGTCTGGGAGGAGGATATATTGGGGAAAGAAGCAAGGATGCCCTCAGATTCATCACAGTAGACAAAACTGAAGAGGTTTAAATGGAATTCCCACCAAGAATGTTAATACCAACTTCAAATCCCAAAGCAAGTCTATGGGCCTCATTACGAGTCCGGCGGTAGCAGTGCCGGAAATACCATCAAGCTGCCGCTGGACCAGTAATACCATTCCGCCTCCATGATTGCCAGAATCAACAGGGCATTACAACCCCGGTGACCCGGTAATTCTGGAGGCGGAATTCTGTAAATCCCCATTCCCATGGAGTCCCATAGGATGACTATGGCGGAGCCAGTGTTTCCATGTCCGCCTGCAGGCGGGTGTTGTTATTTCCGCCAGGTCATCCCTGGCGGTAGTGACACCACCCGCCTGTAGGACTTGGAATCAGCCGGTCCGGAAACAAGGCTGGCGGCAGATTTACCGCCACCGTTGTTTCCGGACTGGCTGACTTGTAATGAGGCCCCATGAAAGGGATTGGTGGGAAAATATTTGTCAGCCCCTTGAGGAACTGTATGGCAATGGGCATTTTCAAATGAGAGCCTTGGTCTGGTGTGCATTTTAAAAATGGCTAACGCCACCAGGTAGTCCATAGCTGTAGCCACCTTCAGCCCATGGTGGGCTCTGTGCAGAAAGAAAGCACTGCAGTTGTATCATAAGTGAAAGGATCAATATCTTTAGCTCTACACCAGATGCAAAACCTATTCCAAAGGCAGCGGTATAGTTCTTTAGCTGCTGGTCTTCTGGCTGAAAGCAGTACCTCCATAAGGTCTGGGAGGTCCAAATCTCTGTATCATAATCTCTCTGAAACCAGGCATAAAGGTTCCGAGTTTTGTTTTCTGTGTGAAGAAGAGAGACTCCCTCTTGCGAGAGTAGGTTCACTCTCTGGGGAAGGCAGAATGGAGGGCAGATGGACATGTCAAGAAGTTCAGGTACCATGTCCTCCTGTCCCAATCTCAGCAGTCAAGATCATGGACTTCCCAAACGTCCTCAACCTCCTGATAATATGAGAAATGACTGGGACTGGTGGGAACACATACAGGAGTGGAAACTCCCAGTAGACCCTCAACGTGTTCCCCAGAGCTCCTCTCTGAGGAAATTCCCTGGAGCGGAACAGGTCGCACTTCCTGTTGATACTGGACATGAACGAATCCACTTGAGGGGTTCCTCAAAGGGCGAAGATCTCTAGTAGAACTTCCTGAGTCAGCACCTACTCAGGGGAGACTGTGCTCTGCCTGTTCAGAGTGTCTGCAGTTAGGTTCTCTTCTTCGGCTAGGTGAATGGCTTGTAGTGAGATTCCATTTTCCTGTACCCAAAACCAGAACTGCGTTGCCTCCCTGAACAGTGGTAGTGGCCCTACACCTCCTCTTTTGTTAAGGTAATGCATGGCCACTGTGTTGTTCATAATTATCAGGATGTTTTTCCTCTGTATGGAAGGCAAAAAGACCATCAGCGCTAGTCTGATTGCCCTCAGCTCTAAAAACATCATGTCTAGTCTTATTCTGATGGGACCAAAGTCTGCTGATCGTGTGATCATTCATGTGAGCAACCCATCCCGTGAGGAAGAATCTGTGATGACTGTTATCTCTGGACAGGGTTGCCAATGCAGTAACCCTATCATCAAATTCTCCTTTCAGGCCCACCACAGGAGATCCTGTGTGACCTTGCTCGGGACCTGAAGAAGGTCTGTCATCCTGCCTGAGAATTGTGACCATTGGCATCTGAGGGCCCACTGTAGGGATTACCTCCTTAGATGGGCCTCTGGTATCAGAAGAATGCAGGCCATGAGACTCTGCAGCCTCTGGAAATAGAAAGCTGGTAGATGTTGGGCCAAAGAGTGACCATCTTGAATCTGTCCTTTGTGAGGAAATAGTTCAAATTTCTCAGGTCCAAGATGGTTTGCAGACCTCTGTCTAGCTTGGGAACCAGAAAATAAGTGGAGTACCAACCCGGGTATTGCACCGCTACAGATACCCTTTCCATGGCACCTTTCTCCAGCAGGGAGAGTACCTCCTGCAGAAGGAGCGAGTCTGCTACCCAAAGAGATTGCTTGCTCGGGGAACTATCTGGGGGCTTATTCAGAAATGGGAGACAGTAACCTTGAGCTACTGTCTGCAGAGCCCAAGTAAATGTAATGTCACCCTTCTAGCTGCTGATTCAATCTGCCTCCCACCGGAGTCCTGTGTGTGAAGCGTTCGAAGTGGTTTGGGGCTGTTCTTCCTCTATGACCTCTAGAGCCTTTGCCCTCTTTTGGCAGGCTGACCTCTACCCCTTTGTCCAAGGGAAGAGTAGAAGTGAAACGACTGCCCTCTCCATCCCAGGGAAGGCAGGTGCTGCTGTTGAGGTTGACGAATGGCTGGACCCAAGGATTTTTCAGCTACTTTAGAAGCCTGAAGCTTCTCTAAGCTTTTGTCAGCCCTTGCCCCAAAAAGATTTGACCCACCGAAGGGCATGCCCAGAAGTCTTGACTGGACATCAGGAGCAAATCCAGATTTGTGCACCCATACAAATCTCCTCATGACTGCACCTGACCCCATAGAGCCACCAACACAGTCTGTCAGGAATATTATCAGCTGCTTGGGAGATTACATTCCATAAAGTGAATGTATATTTCGCTAAGGCACAAGATGCATTAATGGCCTTGCGTGCCATACTCCCAGCAGAGTACACCCTTTTTTGCTATTAGGTAATATTTTTGGTCATCCCTATCAGGTGGGATGGATGGATGGATATGCAGCTACTTTAGAGGTGGAAGTAACCACCAGTACTACCAAACTCTCTGGAATAGGGTGTCTAGAGAGAAAATCAGGATCAATGGCTGATGGTCTATATTTTTTAACCAACTCCCAGCTGACAGCAGGAGTGGTATCAGGCTTCTTCCAGTTTTCTAAGGTGGTGTTCTTAAGTGCAGAATGGAAAGGCAGCCCAGGTTCTTTGGGCAGACCTTTGTCAAGGATATCTGTAAGGTCATCCTGTACTATGACCTTTGCAGGACTTCCCAAACCCAGATAATCAATTACCTTGTTCATCACTGTCCTGTATGCAGCACTTGGATGAGCAGTTGTGTCATGAGATGCACATTCCACTTCTGGAGAAGTTCTAAGCCACTGGCTTCCTTAAGGCAAGTAGGCAAGTCCTCTAAACAAGAAATGAATTCCTCTGGGACATTGGGCATGCCAACATGTTCATACCCAAAGGGTATAACATCTTCATCCTCTTCTTCCTACTCAAAAATCAATCCAAAAGACTTTAAAAATCTTTCTTTGACAGTGGCTTAAAGCTCGAAGATTGATCAGAAAACGATGTTAATGGTTTTGACATCGAAGACTTCGATTCTGAGGCCTTCGATAGTGAAGTATCAAGCCTTTGGCTTTGATGCTCCCCCTGCGGCCGACACTGTCAATGCCACTTGGGTAGGCATTTCAGAGACCTTCTGACCAAGTCTTTTGGGTGCCAGAATCAACGCCTTTGATGAGGGACAAGAAGGGGTCACTTTGAAAGCAGACTTGTCTGGGAAACCTACCTGTCTCTTGTCGGGAAAGCAGTTGGATGATGAAGAACAATGTTGTCTCTTCTTAGATTTTCTTTGAGAAGATAAAGATGAAAAATGATGCAAATCGCTCCTTGACCTCGACCACTTGGAAGGCTTGGAGCATTTTTTAGATGTGACTTATCAGTTAAACTCCTATCTTCAGAGGATTTACTCTTCGAAGGAGTAGAGGATGGGGATATTGATACCGACCAACATGGGGCAAGTTTATACTTCCTCACTTTCAAGGCCTTGCTAGTCATCGACTGACAGGAGCCACAGTCGTCAACCTTTCACTCCTTACTGAGGCACCAGAGGCATTTCCTATGCGGCTCTAATCAATATCTACGAGTGACAGTCCCCACACCTCTTAAACTCAGTTTTCAAAGTAGACATACTCAAAGAATAGTAACTACACAGTAGGAATTCCAAGTAAGAATCAATTAGGCGAGTCAAACAGTTCCGACGCGTGCTCTGCATGCGGACAAATGGAACTCAGGCAACGGGCGTAGTGCATGCTATTTATACCATCATCAAGGTCACGTCCGAGCACAGGGATGGAAACCGTCAAGGGACATCGATTCAATGCTGCACAGTGCCCTCTGCTGTTGAAAACATTTTCGGAAGCTGTAAGCAGGATATCAGAATGTATAAAAGATGAGGAATCCATGGGAGAATACAGTCCATTCGAAGAATAGTTTGAAGAAACTTGCCCTGGCAACAGGGATTGATCAATTCCTCAAAAAAAGGCATCATGGAAGTGCCAGTGTAAGCCCAATTGGTCAGATTTCTCTCACAGCAGTTTCTAGTCAAGAAACCATCAGGTAAGTTGAGGCAGGATCTGGATTTGAAAGGACCCAGGCTCTTTATTTTTATCTTCCATTTCATCCCTTCACACCTCAGGAAGTTATTGCAGCAGCCCAGCCAGCGGACTGGTTAACATCATTGGACCTGGACGATGCATGCCTGCACATTGTAATCACCTCTTACTATCTGAAATACCTCATATTTACAGGAGGTTCGGTGTACCAATTTCTGGTCCTCCCGCTCAGATTGTCCTCGGCGCCCAGACTGTTCAACAAGGTCCTGGACCCAGTTGTGGTGTCCTACAAAGCAGAGGGAATTGTCATCTATCCTTATTTGGACTACTGATTGATCCAAGCACCCTCGAGGGAATTGGCTCGCCTCCACACTGACCAGGTCTGTAGGGTCCTACAGGAACACGGGTTTCCGATAAACTGGGCAAAATCTTGACATGATCTATCGCAGGACAGGACCTCCAGTTCATTGGAGTGAGATTCTGTACATTCATGGGAAAAGCTGTGTTGCCACTAACAAGAATGGTTGTTCTCCACAATCATCTAGCAGCCTTGTGTTTCAGCGACTTAGTGACAGCGAGAACCTGGCTGTGCTCCCTATGAGAAATAGTGGCTTTTACAACCATGGTCCCCTGGGCTTCGTTAAGCCTGAAACCTCTTATATGCCATGTGAAGACATAATGACATCCAACTAAAGGGAATTATGAGGTAATGATTCCTATGTCTCAGGAAATTAAGAACCATCTTTCCTAGTTGGCTGACAGTACTTTGTATAGCCCAGCCCTTCGACTGTATTGACAACTGATACCAGCCGTCAAGTTTGGGAAGCCACCCTCTGAGATCTCTTGACCCAGGACCGGTAGTCCCCAAAGACAGGATGCAAGTCTTAAAAATTGAGTGAGATTATGGCCATCTTCATGGTCGTACTTTTGTGACATTGCCCAGCAAGAAAAGGCTGGACTGGCTGCATCGAAATGCCAGTCTAGCCACATCATAACACTCATCATGCTTGCGTTATCACAGATGCCAAGTAAAAAATGTTCTGCCAAGGTAATAAATGGTTAGACTGGCTGCACCATAATGGCAGACTAACCATCATGTTTGCTTTATTGTAGTTGCTGAGTACAAAATAGCATGCCACAGTGAGAAACGGCTAGACAGGCTACACCTAAATACCAATCTAACCAATCTAGTAGCACTTACCATGCATGATAAATGTTGCTATATGGCTAGACTAGCTTACATTGCTGCAGCCACTCTGGTTACAGTTTCTGACTTACAGAGAATATTTTTTTAATGGGCATCAAGGTTAAAGCAAACATTGGGCCTCATTCCGAAATTGCCAGTAAGCCGCCAGGAGCACCACCAATTTAGCAGCAATTTCAGCTTACTGTTTCCACCACCCAATATCCTGGTATCCTGGTATTACCGGGATATTACGGGCAGCAGAGTAACAGTAAGTTCCCATTGTCCTATGGAAACCCATGGGATGTGAACCACTGAAGCACCGGCACCATTGTTAACTACTGGCATGTAGGGGCCTGAACTACTGGCATGTCAGGCCTGCCGGTAGTTCACTTCCCCTACCGGCAGACTCGGAGTAAGCCGGTCCGGTAACAATGTCAGAGCCGGTCGTACCGACATTATTTTCAGCATTGTTACCGGACTGGCTCACAATATTTAATGAGGCCCATTGTTTGCATTAAAGTTGATGCCCAATAAAAAATGCCATGCCAGAGTGAGAAAACATTACCAGTAGCAACATAGGCTAGTCTAGCCGCATAACTCTTATCATGTCTGCTTTAACGACAATGCCCAGCAAAATGTGCCATGCCACAAGCAGAAAATTTAACTAGACTGGCTACAGCAATTCAGTCTAGTAGAGCCACATAACAACACTTATCATGTAAACTTGATATCATGTTTGCTTTAACAATAGTGCTGAGTATGAAATGCAACACTCCCCCACATCCCCAAATCAGAGACCCACTGTGAGCGTGCCTCTCATTTGGGAGTGAAGGGGAAGGGAGTGCCCCTGAATCAGAGGCCCGCTCGCCAGCATGGTGAGTGGCACTCACTGTGGTGATGAGCAGGCCCCTGCACTGATTCATCCCCAAATAAAAGTCCTGCTCACCTGCACAGCAAGCTTCGATCATCATGCTGGTAAACAGACCTCCGATGTGGAGACTCCCCCTGTATAATCAAATCAGAGGGTCGCTCACCATGCTGGGGAACGGGTATTTATTTGAAAGACCTGGGCAGAGGGGGTGCATTTTTCATGCATTAATACACATTCACTGACGCACCCTTACACAGTCCCTGTCTTAGTCACACGTGCACCCAAAGAACATTCACTCTTTACTTCACACCCGTCCCCAAACATACACTCATTCATTACATACACAGCCACGCACACATTCACATATTTTTCCAGAATCCAGTGTTCCAGGTCCTGCACTGCGATGGCTCTTGGGCTCCCACGCAACATGCAAACAGGAACAAGGAAGCAGGGACCAATTCCTGGTTCCTGCACATGTGAGCTGGACTTGGGGCACCTTCTGGAGTATGCCCCAGCAGTTCTGAATGTGCGGGGAGGCGCAGGATCTCCCCATTGCGCATTTAGGGCTGCAGTGCCCCAGCCTCTATCCCCAATGGGCCATGCATTGCTGAGGAAGCAAAACACTCCTGGCCTTGCATATCCCATTGGACATGTGTGCTGGGGTATGAACTGTCAAAAGGAAGCAGGATTTTCGAAGTTACAACTGAGGAAGCGCTCAGTGTTTTCACTGCTTTGGCTTGGGGGCTTGTCCAAAATGGATGGGTCCTCGCCCGTTGCCATTATGGATGAGCCACCACTGTCTACAAGTCTCCGCCTGCCACTCTCATTCCTGCTGCATGGCCGTTCTCAGTCTACTAAAAACACAGGAAAAGATAAGGGTAAGCAGGGTCTTAGATAACTCAGGGGATTATGGTTACAGTTTCCATTTTGTACAGGGGATCTGTCTGGGTCGGTGGAGGCCTTCAATTTGGTTGCACTGTGATGTGTCGGGAGAACTAGGAGTAATTATGTAATCTGGCAAAATCTGTGCTCTAACTAGTAGAGGTGTACTACATGAATTCATCCGTTCTTTTGCAACACTCTTCTCACTATCCTCTGCGGACTCTGTGAACGCTGGGTCAGGACTATTAATCTTGTGGTTCAATTCGGATTCAAAAAAAGCAACCCATGGATCCGCAGTTCTTGAATGGGACTTCAGGGGGATGTCGGTCCCTTAATAGACTATTGAGCAAATCTGTGACGTTAGTGTCAGGTTGGATGAATATGAAGAAAACACCGAGACCAGAAGTGCCCGTGCGGTCGATGGAAAGATGAAAGGCAGCTATGGCTACCGCGCAATATATGCGTCATGAAAAGGAGCCGCGCGTGGGGGCCACTGCAGAGCACAGCTGCCAACAATTCCGCGTAGTCAGCAGTTTTCCGATGGCAGGGCTCCGAAACCGAGTAATTTAGCCTCGGAAGAGCCACAAAGAAATGCTGCACACGACATTAAAATAGAAAACGCATCCCACCACTGGATGCAGGATTTTAGATCAAGGCAGAGGTGTATCAGGTAATATTATCCCACCAAAAATATCGCCGGGGATATTAACACATGGAACCGCAGAGGTATATTGCACTGCCCTCATGGCCTCCTTCTCATGTGACGTGTCTGGAAGTGACATCCGTAACCTGGGTTGAAAATGCTGAAAATAAATGTTAAACAAATAAAAAAACAAACCCTATAAAAAAAATGGGGTACATAGACAAACGCGGTTTGATGGTGCATATTATTTAAATCTCAGTGAACAAATACAATTACCCTCGACTGTCCCCAAAATGTAAAGGGTTGCACAAACGTACACACGAAGCTAGTAAAATCTCACGGAAATTATTGCAAAATAGGATAGAGGGGTAACACACTTTCAGCCACCATGCCACAGGTATAGATTCAACGAAACATTTCCTAAATTACAGCGCCAAGATAAGTATGCAGCCGTTTAGAAAATGGTTGAATGTATTTATGAAGGGTGTCAGACTAAACATAGGAAAACATTAATCGTTGCTCAGATGTGTTATTTTATGGACACCTCTTCTAGGTAAAGGGCGTTGATTAGATAGCTCAGTGAGTTAAACACTCGTTTCAGAGATTTGGGAGCAAGCACCAGTCACAGGATGAATCATGCAGTCAATTTAGCAGTTTCTGCTTCTGCGATGAATAGTGATTGAGTGTCATTAAGTTGTGTAGTATAATCACCCATTGTTACAGCGCATAACAACAACATGAAAAGTGTGATTATATCACCACACTCCATCCAGGAATATAGGGTGCATAGGATGTACTCATCAACACCCCCAATGCCATGCACATCTCATCCAGCGTAAGCACGCGTCACTAAGATTCTTCATGCCATTCACATGTCTACAACATGCAGATGGACTCACTAAGATTCCTCATATCCTGCACATCTCTTCCAGCATGAGGATGTAGTCACTCTGATTCATTAAATCATGCACACCTCTTCCATGCACTCACTAAGTTTCCTCATATCCTGCACACCTCTTCCAGCATGAGGATGTAGTCACTATGATTCAATAAATCATGCACACCTCTTCCATGTAATCACTAGGATTCCTCATATCCTGCACACCTCTTCCAGCATGAGGATGTAGTCACTCTGATTCATTAAATCATGCACACCTCTTCCATGTAATCACTAGGATTCCTCATATCCTGAACACCTCTTCCAGCATGAGGATGTAGTCATTATGATTCAATAAATCGTGCACACCTCTTCCATGCACTCACTAAGTTTCCTCATATCCTGCACACCTCTTCCAGCATGAGGATGTAGTCACTATGATTCAATAAATCATCCACACCTCTTCCAGCATGAGGATGTAGTCACTATGATTCAATAAATCATGCACACCTCTTCCATGTAATCACTAGGATTCCTCATATCCTGCACACCTCTTCCAGCATGAGGATGGAGTCACTCTGATTCATTAAAACATGCACACCTCTTCCATGCACTCACTAAGTTTCCTCATATCCTGCACACCTCTTCCAGCATGAGGATGTAGTCACTAAGATTCATTAAACCATGCACATCTCTTCCATGTAATCACTAGGATTTCTCATATCCTGCACACCTCTTCCAGCATGAGGATGTAGTCACTAAGATTAATTAAATCATGCACACCTCTTCTTGCAATCACTAAGATTCCTCATATCCTGCACATCTCTTCCAGCATGAGGATGTAGTCACTAAGATTAATTAGATCATGCACACCTCTTCTTGCAATCACTAAGATTCCTCATATCCTGCACACCTCTTCTACCATGAGGATGTAGTCAGGATGTAGTCACTAAGATTCATTAAACAACGCTCAACTCTTCCATGTTATCACTAGGATTCCTCATATCCTGCACACCTCTTCCAGCATGAAGATGTAGTCACTAAGATTCATTAAACCATGCACATCTCTTCCATGTAATCACTAGGATTCCTCATATCCTGCAGACCTCTTCCAGGTTCCTTTTGAAATGCACACCTCTTTCATGGAGATGATGCAGTTACTAAGATTCCTCATGTCATCTTCGTCTCTGGTCTGAGAATGCAGGCATCAAGATTCCTAATGTCATGCACACTTCTACCATGCAGATGCAGTCGCCAAGATTCATTAAATCATGCACACCTCTTCTATTTAATCACTAAGACTCCTCTTATCGCGCACACCTCTTCCAGTGTGAGTATGTAATGCCACAGATGGCCTGAAGAACACGCCAACTCCCAGAGATTGTCCAAGATGTTTTATTAAAATCTTTGACATGGCCCTAAGGGCCATCCCTAGCTCTCTCGTCAAGAAGAAGCAGTTTCCTCCCTAACTCAGGTGTCCTTACCCCTCAGGTTAGTATCTAGCGTGTATTGCCCTCTGCTATCCAAGTTCTGTTTTTTTCAATGAGTGACTAAAGGCAATCATCTTATCTGTCAAATCTCCCCACAGGGATTTCTAGATTACACCTACACTATTGTTGAGGTGAGTTCTAAAATATTTGTATGGTTGTGCCTTCGAGAAACTCAAACCCAACTCTTGTCTTCTTTCTGTCATGCACTGATGTTCGTCACAATATGTCTTACTACTATTCTACGCTCCTCCCACTACTCTCCTCCTTCAAACTCCATCCAACCTTCTCTCCTAGTGTTTCCTCATTCAGACCCTCTGGTCTCTCTCTCTCTCTCTCTCTCTCTCTCTCTCTCTCTCTCTCTCTTTTTCTCTCTCTACTTCCTCCCTCCAATGTTACTCTCTCTTACTCTTCCCTGCTCCTCTCCCTCTAATATTACTCTCCTCTTTCCTGTCCACTACTACTCTCCCCTTTTCTGCTTTCCGCTACACTACTACTCTCCCTTCTCCACTACACCACTACTCTCCCAACTTCACTATAACTCTACCCCTCCTTCTACTTATGCATGCTCATATCCCTCTTTGTCATGTTTCACTCACTCTCTACACTATCGTTAACACTCTCACTTACCTACCTTACATGCATGCACACTCACAACATAACACCACTTGCTCTCACCAACCACTATCTCACTTGTTCTCCAAATTGCTGCCACACTTCAGCCCACCATCCTTCTTACTTCTCGTCTCTTGGTCTGCCACCTCCTCCTCTGACCTCAACGAACAACCCTCACCTTCCTGTTTCCTGTCTCCCTTTGTATCCTCACCCTCCTTCTACCTTTGGCCTTCCTCCCCTAACCAATCTCGCCCTGAGCTCCCCACCCAGGAGGTGTTACAATGGTCAAAATTCATAATAAGAGGGCTAAGGCCCACCCCTTTCTTCCACTTGGGCCATTGTGCTGGAACAATGGCGGTCTGCATTAGAGAGTGGCCCTGAGAGAGTGTTAGGGGCCGCCTATCATCGAAATCCCTTGTAAGTGAAAAAAGGTGGTGGTTATTGTTAAGAAGTCGCTCCGGAGCAAGTCTGTGAGAGTTCAACCTAGGCAGCTCAGGTGCAGCTGTTGGAGCGTTGCATATGCTAGTGTTGGGGAGTGGCGTGCAGCATCCCTGTTGGTTGCACAAGCCTTCTGTCACTTCATTCATTGGTATTTTATTCATCGCTGGCTGCAGCAGTCTGGTGACTGGAGTCGTCTGATGCGAGGCTCTGATGGGTTGCTGTCTTGTGAATGATCAGCCCAGACTTGCATCTTGCTGGTGTCTAAAAGGAAAAGAAAGAAGCTGGTCAGCATTGTCTTCAGGAGGTATGAGGTGATCCACAATGGTACTGGTAAGGTACATACAGGCACTTAGGGAGGGGACAAGAACTGGGGCCCTCCTAACTGCCACCACCCCCACTATGGGGTACGAATGGCACTGGCATCCAACCTGGTAGACCATCCACCACAAAGCAAGAGGGTTCCCAACCCCTCTTGAATAGGTCAGATTACTGACCTTGTCATTGTAATCGCCAAGATTGCTCATGCCAGGCACACTTCTTCTAGCATGTGGATGTACTCGCACTTCTGCCAGTGTGAGTGCATAAAAACCAATAATACTAGTATGATGCACACCTCTTCCAGCATGATGATGTAGTCACAAAGATTCCTCATGCCATGCACACCTCTGCCAGTGTAGGTGCATAAGAACCAATAATCCTAGTGTCATGCACACCTATTCCAGCATGATGATGTAGTCACAAAGATTCCTCATGCCATGCACACCTCTGCCAGTGTAGGTGCATAAGAACCAATAATCCTAGTGTCATGCACACCTATTCCAGCATGATGATGTAGTCACAAAGATTCCTCATGCCATGCACACCTCTGCCAGTGTAGGTGCATAAGAACCAATAATCCTAGTGTCATGCAAACCTATTCCAGCATGATGATGTAGTCACAAAGATTCCTCATGCCATGCACAACTCTGACAGTCTGAGTGCATAAGAACCAATAATCCTATTATCATTCACACCTATTCCAGCATGATGATGTAGTCACAAAGATTCCTCATGCCATGCACACCTCTGCCAGTTTGAGTGCATAAGAACCAATAATCTTATTATCATGCACACCTCTTCCAGCATGATAATGTAGTCACAATGATTCCTCATGCCATGCACACCTCTGACAGTGTGAGTGCATAAGAACCAATAATCCTAGTATCATGCACACCTCTTCCAGCAGTATGATGTAGTCACAATGATTCCTCATGCCATGCACACCTCTGACAGTGTGAGTGCATAAGAACCAATAATCCTAGTATCATGCACACCTCTTCCATCATGATGATGTAGTCACAAAGATTCCTCATGCCATGCACACCTCTGCCAGTGTAGGTGCATAAGAACCAATAATCCTAGTGTCATGCACACCTATTCCAGCATGATGATGTAGTCACAAAGATTCCTCATGCCATGCACACCTCTGCCAGTGTAGGTGCATAAGAACCAATAATCCTAGTGTCATGCAAACCTATTCCAGCATGATGATGTAGTCACAAAGATTCCTCATGCCATGCACAACTCTGACAGTCTGAGTGCATAAGAACCAATAATCCTATTATCATTCACACCTCTTCCAGCATGATAATGTAGTCACAATGATTCCTCATGCCATGCACACCTCTGACAGTGTGAGTGCATAAGAACCAATAATCCTAGTATCATGCACACCTCTTCCAGCGTGATGATGTAGTCACAAAGATTCCTCATGTGTGCATAATAACTGATAATCCTAGTATCATGCACACCTCTTCCAGCATGATGATGTAGTCACAAAGATTCCTCATGCCATGCATACCTCTGCCAGTCTGAGTGCATAAGAACCGATAATCCTAGTATCATGCACACCTCTTCCAGCGTGATGATGTAGTCACAAAGATTCCTCATGTGTGCATAATAACTGATAATCCTAGTATCATGCACACCTCTTCCAGCAGTATGATGTAGTCACAATGATTCCTCATGCCATGCACACCTCTGACAGTGTGAGTGCATAAGAACCAATAATCCTAGTGTCATGCAAACCTATTCCAGCATGATGATGTAGTCACAAAGATTCCTCATGCCATGCACAACTCTGACAGTCTGAGTGCATAAGAACCAATAATCCTATTATCATTCACACCTCTTCCAGCATGATAATGTAGTCACAATGATTCCTCATGCCATGCACACCTCTGACAGTGTGAGTGCATAAGAACCAATAATCCTAGTATCATGCACACCTCTTCCAGCGTGATGATGTAGTCACAAAGATTCCTCATGTGTGCATAATAACTGATAATCCTAGTATCATGCACACCTCTTCCAGCATGATGATGTAGTCACAAAGATTCCTCATGCCATGCATACCTCTGCCAGTCTGAGTGCATAAGAACCGATAATCCTAGTATCATGCACACCTCTTCCAGCGTGATGATGTAGTCACAAAGATTCCTCATGTGTGCATAATAACTGACAATCCTAGTATCATGCACACCTCTTCCAGCATGATGATGTAGTCACAATGATTCCTCATGCCATGCACACCTCTGACAGTGTGAGTGCATAAGAACCAATAATCCTAGTATCATGCACACCTCTTCCAGCATGATGATGTAGTCACAAAGATTCCTCATGTGTGCATAATAACTGATAATCCTAGTATCATGCACACCTCTTCCAGCATGATGATGTAGTCACAAAGATTCCTCATGCCATGCATACCTCTGCCAGTCTGAGTGCATACGAACCGATAATCCTAGTATCATGCACACCTCTTCCAGCGTGATGATGTAGTCCCAAAGATTCACCATGCCATGCACACCTGTGCCAGTCTGAGTGCATACTAACCGATAATCCTATTATCATGCACACCTCTTCCAGCATGATGATGTAGTCACAAAGATTCCTCATGCCATGCACACCTCTGCAGTGTGTGTGAATAATAACCGATAATCCTAGTATCATGCACAACTCTTCCAGCATGATGATGTAGTCACAAAGATTCCTCATGCTATGCACACCTCTGCAGTGTGAGTGCATAATAACCGATAATCCTAGTATCATGCACACCTCTTCCAGCATGATGATGTAGTCACAAAGATTCCTCATGCCATGCACACCTCTGACAGTCTGAGTGCATAAGAACCAATAATCTTATTACCATGCACACCTCTTCCAGCATGATGATGTAGTCACAAAGATTCCACTTGCCATGCACACCTCTGCCAGTCTGAGTGCATAAGAACCGATAATCCTAGTATCATGCACACCTCTTCCAGCGTGATGATGTAGTCCCAAAGATTCCTCATGCCATGCACACCTCTGCAGTGTGTGTGAATAATAACCGATAATCCTAGTATCATGCACACCTCTTCCATCATGATGATGTAGTCACAAAGATTCCTCATGCTATGCACTCCTCTGCCAGTGTAGGTACATAAGAACCAATAATCCTAGTATCATGCACACCTCTTCCAGCATGATGATGTAGTCACAAAGATTCCTCATGCTATGCACACCTCTGCAGTGTGAGTGCATAATAACCGATAATCCTAGTATCATGCACACCTCTTCCAGCATGATGATGTAGTCACAAAGATTCCTCATGCCATGCACACCTCTGCCAGTGTGAGTGCATAAGAATCAATAATCCTAGTATCATGCACACCTCTTCCAGCATGATGATGTAGTCACAAAGATTCCTCATGCCTTCACACTTCTGCAGTGTGAGTGCATAATAACCGATAATCCTAGTGTCATGCACACCTCTTCCATCATGATGATGTAGTCACAAAGATTCCTCATGCTATGCACTCCTCTGCCAGTGTAGGTGCATAAGAACCAATAATCCTAGTATCATGCACACCTCTTCCAGCATGATGATCTAATCATCATAATCATCAAGATTCCTAGTGCAATGCTAATTTTTGCAGAGAGACAGTGCAGCCATCCATACTGCTTTAATGTTGGCGTTTAACTTTGCTTTTGCTGGTGTGCTGTGCTAGTTTGGAAACGTGCAGCCTCGAGGTTCATTCAACATTGCTGTTCGTTTTTTGGAAAGGCTGCACTGCGAGCATCTGCTCTTGCTGCCACACCCACAGCCCCTTACAAAGCGTCGTGAGTGGGGAGGAGCTATACATTGTCACATGACGGAGCACGTGACTTGGAAGGAAGCATTTCTTCCGGCCACCAACATCCTCGCGGCGTAAGCCCTGGTGGCAGAAGGGATGGTGCTGTTTGGCTGTTCGGCTGTGACTTGTGACTGTGCTACAGCCTTGTGAGTACCCTAGACTAAGGTCCTACCCTCCTTCATCAGCCAAATACCAAATAGCACATACGGTAAGGCAGGAGAGTCGGACTCTGGCCGCTCCTCTAGCTGTCGGGCGTTCCTTACCCTATTACCAGGAGCTCCGTAAGATCTACGCTCCCTAATGGTTCCATTATTTAATCTTTGACCCTTGAATCGGAACAATCAATTGACATACCTGCTGTTATGCTTATTATCGATTTTTACCCATCTTTTTG
This sequence comes from Ambystoma mexicanum, assembly GCF_040938575.1. NCBI lineage: Eukaryota > Metazoa > Chordata > Amphibia > Caudata > Ambystomatidae > Ambystoma > Ambystoma mexicanum. The sequence continues at coordinate 1,069,098,306 of NC_090934.1, forward strand.
AAGGAGATCCATATTTAATTGTATTTTATTCTAGTGTCTTAAATGGGGCTTGGGCCACTTTGGTCTTGAATTATTTGGTGTCTCCAGGTGTATTCGAGGCATTATTGCACCCTGAGTCAGCCAAGTGATCTGCTGAGACATACTGACACTCTCTTGCAAATACCAGGTGCTATTCACTTGGTCCACCATAAGTGCCTTGTTGTTTTTATGACAGCACTTTGGTCGTGCTTTTACTTTACTATATCACAAGCTAAGAGCTTTCTTCTGTTGTCCTCTAACTGTGTTTATTTGTTCATTCTGGTTGTGTTGAGGCTTAAAGAAATCGGCTGTTGAAATGTCACATGTTGCATACACTTTAAAATCTGGTATGCCTAATCCAACTAATCAAACAGTGAATGAAAATAACATGAGTGAGTGTTTGGTCACCAATTCTCTGGCTAAGTCGTGTGATAAACCCAAACGGGCTACTCGCACATCTAAAAAAAGCATTACTCTCACTCCTGTGACTCAAACCCCTCTGCAAAATCGAGATATCGGTAAATTTTATGAACAAAAAAAATCAATTGTCACCTTCTGTACAGTCCAATCTGGCATCAAAGTCTGTTGTCCCCACCCTACCCCCTGTATTACCATCTGAAAGTTTGAATGTAGATGTCCCTAATTCTAGAGTGTGTAATTCCAGCACTCTTACCCCACCCCCTGTACTACCATCTCAACGCATGAATGCAGATGTCCCTGACTCCAGAGTGGGTAATCCTAGCACTGTCATCTCTGATCAAACTATTTTAACGATTGCACAGACCCCCCTGAAAATCACACATCGCAAGAGAACCTTTTTTATAGTTCAAGAAGAAACTATGAGTGAAAATGAAGTTTGTGTTAGTTGTGAGGATCTTCTGGACGTTTCCGATGAAAGCGTGAGTTGTTCCCCGCAGGTGCTATATCCCTACATGCAAGCATTAGGGATCTTGAAAGTTCTAGGTGTTCAAATGTTACTGATTACAACCTCCCATGTTCTATGGACTCAACTAGACATGCCATAGACAAATCTTATATACAGCCAACTCCCAGACGGTGTTTGTCATCTGCTCGATCAGTCGGCCAAAGCAGTGACACGGGTGATAATCGAGCACTTATTGAAATTACCGTAGGGGCTGTAAACACCACCATTGCCAGCCTCTATAAGCTATTCGCTTCAATCTGCAAAAATAGATCAACTTGGGAAATGGATGAAAGGTGTTCCATGTGAGAAAGATGTTCGATATGACCCTTTGAATGCAGAAATACTTGCAAACATGGCCAAGCGTTTGGCAATGTTAGAGTCTAATTATATGACCACTAAGAATCTGTCTCATGAGCCTTTGACATCGGTTCTGCCCATGATTTCCAGGATTATTCGTCCTGTGGAATGTGTGGAGGAAGACGTTGCCAAAATAAATGACTCATGGATAAGCGTTGACTCTCCATTGCAAACAGATTCCAATGAGGATGTTCAATATATTCAAACCATTTCTGGTGAAACATCCGGTCAACAGCTTCACAAAAAAAAAACGGAAAATACTGGTAGGAAAAAAACTAAAGACATTGTACCAAAAAACATTGCCTGTAGTAAAAGCAAGCCTGAAAAAGAAAACAAGTTCACAACCTCAAGTGAATATTTTGTCAAAAACAACCCAAGTAGATGATGTAATCTACGTTCCAACAGAATCAGAGGGAGGGACTGCTTCAGCTGTGCTGAATACGGCTGTGTCTGTGGCTACGAATTTAACTCTGATGCCATCATCAACTAATTCTGCATTGACACAAGATCCTTCTGCTCTTGGTCCCTCAGTGGGGTATGAACCACTGAATGATCTTGTAGCATTACTTGAAAATAAATCAACTAATCCTCATCTATTAAAACAATTTGTTCCTACCAATGCCAATCCAATCATCCAGGTGCGTGAAGACTCATCTGGTCGAGATAATCACTCTATCCCTAAAGTTGATTGTGAGTCGGGCTTTGAAGATCGTATGGCCGTACTCAAATCCACATTGGATTCTTACATACAGAGGAAAATAACCGAGGCATTACCAAGGGCAAATCCTATGAACACCAATTCACGGCCCTTACACAAAAATTATGCACAACCGGCTGAGGCATGTCATGCAGGCCATGAAATACAGCCCAAATGCTTGCAGAATTACTGCGAACCAGAGTACAGAAATCCTGATCATGGCAGTATTCATAATGCAGCTCCATTATCAAGAGTCGATAATATTTTAAATTCCAAACATGGTCAAAATGAGCAGAGAAACTCTAAAAAAAATAGATTTGATTCCTTCCATACACTGATACTTAAGTGTTGTGATGGACCATTTGAAAAATATGATCTTTGCCGTTCGAGTGTCCTATATATTTTTGGAGACATTCAGGCGCTAGAAGATCTCTCCTCAAGTGATTTTGAGCAAATTGAGTTTCTATGTGACAGAAATCTGTCCATAGTGCGTTTGTGGATCAAATCAGGGCTGGTAAGAAACACGGTTTGGAAAGCTAAAATGGAACTTTTTAATATGGGATTCCTGTTGGCCCTTGACCCTGCTCAACAAACACACAATCTGGATGAAAATAGCCTGCCCAAAACTAAGTCATCACAGGAGCCAGATTGTTTGTGTCCATTTTGCACGAGAGATAACAACTTGAAGCAGGGTTCATCCTCTAAATCCCAATTATAACCATCAGTCAGCGAGAAAAAAGATGGGGTTCCAACATCTTAAATGGGCTACAAATGATCAACTGAACTGCTTTGACATTGTGGCATTACAAGAAACATGGATGGCGCAAAGTCCAGTCTGGGATGATCATGATCTTGTCTTGTTACCAGCGATGACAGCAGGCAAAGGTAGACCCACTTCAGGCTTGCTGGTTGCAGTAAAATCGAGTAGAGGTTTCAAAGGTTTAAAAAATCAGTGCCTGGTTGTCTCTGAATAATTTTATGCAACTAGTAAAGATCTCTCACACAACACACATCATTAATCAACTTATATTGTAATCCAGTTGATTTATCAATGCTTTTTGAAGAAATTGCTAAACATACTAACATCTCAGGTACATTGGTGGTGGGGGATTTAAACCTCATGTGTATTCAGGTAGAAGGCAAGAAAACCAGCAAAGAAGGCCATTGATGGGCTAGGTTTATGAGTGATTTAAATCTCAGAATTGCCAATGAAGCCATTCAGGGAGACATTCCCTCAAACCATACATGGGAGAGAGGTGAATCTAGATCCATAATTGATTACGTCTTCTTGAGCAATAGCATTTTCGTGACTACCAATAAATTCACAATCATCAAACAAAATAAAAGTGACAATCATTTACTAACACTAAGTTGGACTGCTTTAGTCCAAAAAATTGACAAATCACAGAAGTGGCACAAACAAATGCTAGTGGTCAATAATGCCAAAAACCGTTTTAGGTGGTCAGAAGATAAATTAATATCACTAAATTACTCGATTATAAATACCCAGAGAATAAATGGGTTTGAATCATATGTAGATGTTTTGGATACATTCAGAAACATTCTCCCAAACATCAACAGACCATCTAACATGCACATACATGGATTTGACATGATTCTCCAACAAAGGAAAATGGATCATAGAAGAAATCTGCGAAATTTGCGTAAACTACCGCTGGCAGAACGAGAGAACGCAATTAAATCGGCTAAGTGCACATATCGAAATTGGGTACGTTCTAGAAAGGCTTATCTCTTCCAGAAAGATGGTGAGCTTTTTCTGACAGCATGTCACAACAAATCATCGGCACAAGTTTGGGCACTACTAAACAAATGCAACTCCACTTCCCAAGTAGACCATCAAATTAATGGAGTAACTGAAGCACAATGGCTTAAACATTTCTCCGAACCTTATGCTGATGATAGCATGGGTGACTATAAATATACAAATAGATCCATCTCACGTTGGCATTTAACCTGCTCTGAAGACATTGTTAGGGATTTCATCAATAAATCATCATCCTCTAGGGCAGCAGGCCCGGATGGTCTGTCGAACTATATGTTTAAACAAAATTTGCAACATTGGGCCACTATCCTCAATAATACTTTTAATTATATTTTGTCATCTAGAAAAATACTGAAGTCCTGGCGTTCCTCCTTGATTGTTCCAATATACAAAAAAGGAGATTGCAAGGCCCCCAAATGTTACCGCCCGATGGCTTTGTTAGATGCACCTGGAAAAATATTCACGCTTGGTTCTAAGAAATTTTAATATATGAACCACCAAGATGCATCAGCGTGATCCAAAGCAAACAGGGTTCGTAGCAGGTTTAGGGACTGCCGTTAATTTAGTTATCTTAAGTGCTATTAAAATACAGGCACAAATAACAAAGCAACCAATTTATTTTGCGTTTGTTGATTTACATTCCGCCTTTGATTCAGTTTTTCGATTCAAATTAATGAATAAACTCATCAAGGCGGAATGCCCACCCACGTTAAGTGATATTATTTTTGCTCTCCACTCAGACACTACCGTACAGATAAGATTGAATTTTGAAGGCCTGTTATCAGCGGCAATAAACACAAAACGTGGGCTGAAGCAGGGATGTATTCTTGCTTCAGCTCTCTTTAATTTCTTCATTAATGATGTAAGATGGATCTTTGACAATGTAATCGCAGATGCACCGAAATTGAACGGTGTCGAAGTGAAAGCAATGTGGTATGCCGATGACCTTGTACTGATTTCAAAAACCCCTGTTGGATTACAGAATTTTCTGACTACTTTATGCAACTACTTTAGTATTAACGAATTGGTGGTTAATAGTAAAAAAACTCAAATCGTTATGTATGCACCAACTGTTTCACGGAGAAACAAGCTAGAGTGGAAAATCAAGAACACAACTATTGAGGTTGTACCAAATTATGTTTATCTGAGTCTCATTTTTGATGGTTCCCCTTCTGCTCGCTCTCAAATGTCTAAAATTGAACAAAGACTAACATCAGCAATTTCACAGTAAAAAATAATTCTGTTTAAGTACGGTAAATTTTCCATTAAGTCGGCTGTTATTTACTGGACCCAAAATGTGGTTGCTACTATACTGTATGGTCTAGAGACCCTAAAAATAATTCCACCAACAGTCTTGAATCAATTGGAGGCAAAATTCTGGCAGGCAGTGCTTCATTTACCTCAGTGTATCCCAGGTTCCTAGATGCGTTATGAGCTAGGGTTATCATCCCTAGCGGCCATGTACAACTGGCGACTGTGCAGTCTCTTCCGGAAATGTCTGCTCTCTGCTATAAATGAATCCACACTGGGAATTGTAGCGAGCTACCTGCTGTCATCCACACATGAATTTTCGAAACAGTGGACTAAGCAGATCATGATGGTGATGAATAATGCAGACATTACAATTGAAACTCTTGTTCTCAATCCAGACCGAGCAAAAAAAAAACTTTACATGATGGACTGGATTGACACAAGAGCTAACTGTTTAAAGTATAAAGATTTCAATCCCCATTTATTTGGCCCCAAAAAATGTAGAGAGATGGAATTATATCTTTGTAAGGCCCCATCCCCTTCAATAAGAAACGCTATTCTACGTTACCGGTTCAACCTATGGCCAACTCGTGATGTACAAGCACGTAGAAAACTGATCAGTAATGAGAACAATTGGTGTCGATTCTGTAACAACCATAGTATCAAGGAAACCATGGAGCATGTAATTGTTGACTGCCCAGAACTCAAGTACCTGAGACAAATACATTTTTGCAACCACTTGCCCTATTTTGCTGAAATGGAGCCTGAGAATAGATGGGTTGCAATAATAGCCACTAACATCATGAGCATCAGAATAGCCACAGTTAATTTTTTGGAAGCTTTAAAACTAGAGTCAAAGTTGTAAACCTGCTCTAATAAATCTTGATTATTTTCTTTCTCTTTTTAAAAATATTATAACATGTATATTAATTGTAAATATCTCACACAAAGAGAAATGTTGAGAGAAATTTTATCGCAACTTATAAGGAAAAATTGTCGATTGTACTTCAAGAGAACACCACTATAAGAGTGCTATAGAAATAGTTTACTGTTTTTATTGCTTTCTCTTTTTGACATTTATTTGTGTGTTATTGTTTTAAGATCATTTTAAGTGTTGTTCTTTCTTCTTTAGATGGACTTCGAGATTCCACTTTATTTTGTCTCGAATTAATGCAATGTTTCTTGTTGTTTTGCTGTTGAATATGTTTGTTAATTCTTTTCCTTCTATTTTGTAATGAATTGAAAAAGTTGATTAAATTTCAGCTAAAAAAAAAAAAAAAGTTGCACACTTCTTTCATGGAAGTGGTGCAACCAATATGTTTGTTTATGCCATGCACAACTCTTCTAGAAGCAGGCTGTACTTAGCCGGATTTCCTATCCCGTGCACAGGTCCTGCAAGGGGAGGCAACGAGCCGTTCCATCTAAATTTGAACCACTACCTCTGTTTGTATCAGCAGTGAAAGGGCGACAAATCACAATGGCTACATTTGGGGAATGGAGCCAAGATATTTCAGTCTTATTGCTGTTCTTTCATCCCACATTAGCAAAATGATGTCTCAGCCACATAAAATGTCCTACTCACTCCCAAACCTGCACCTGGAACTATTTTAGAAGATAATGGCCCATTTTCAATCTAACGAGCATATAACATTCTTGAGGGGGTGTTGCTAGTAAAACCGCTTATCAAAGGACATTTCTAATTGCTGAAAACTGGACGGTCAATTGTAACAGAAGCACAAATGGATGACCTTATGCATGGTAACATATAAGACATTTTCAATGTAGCGAACCATGTCAGCAATATATATACTACAAAAAAAACTTTGTTCAGCGGACGTTATGGTTAAGTTGCCCTACCAAAAACCTGTGCACTTCACTAAAAAATCTTTTCAAATGTACCATTATGGTTGAAATTAAAACCCAAAAACCCCGGAAATTCGCCAGGTATGGTAGGCTAAGCACCTATTCTTGCCATCACCACTGTGCACTGCTAACACTAACACCCAGGACATGAAAGATGCCATCATAAATGTCATTGATGACATCACTAACGCCATCACATGTTTAGCCCCTTTGTTTTTCTTCACTGCCACATATATATATGTATATTCAGTAAAAACTTTGTTAAAGGGACGTTATACTTCACAGTAAAACCGAAAAACACTTGCCATTCCCTAATTATGGTATGCTAAACAACCATAACTCGCGCCACCAGAGGTACACTGCTAAGTCTAACACCCAGGACATGAAAGATGACATCACAAATGTCATTGATGACATCACTGATGACATGAAGTGTGTGTGTGTTTTTAGAAAGTTTTTGTATATTAGTTGTTGTTGATGAGTTTGTGGATTTTTTTTTTTTAAAAGACTTAAAATGTTCGCGAACAGCGCGCCTGTTCGAGCTATCCGTAAGCAATAGAATATGAATGTTCTAATGGCAATACACCTACCCATACCAATGTCAACCAAGGTGGAAATGATCTTAGAACGCACCATCTGGGCAAGTTGTGCGTAAATAAACAAAGGGGCGCCCTAATGATATTATAACTCTCTGTACCGCTTGCAAACGAGATAGAACATGTTCGTAGAACACACTAGGTGTCCGGGATGTCTGTAAATGAGCAAAATGGGAGTTTCTTAAGGAAAGTATACCTGTCCGTATCGTCTGAAGCCAAGAACGACCCGTCTGTTGAACAAGCGTGGTGGCCGGCATGTTCATGGGGAAACAAAATGGAGGTGTCCTAAGGACAGTGGACCTGTCCATACAGTCAGCAGATCATGTATGCACATGCGCAGTACACCCATAAGTACAACGAACATCACGCCTGTCCCTAACTGTCTGTCTCACTTGTGTCGCACTTTTAAATAGTTTGAGGACCTGAACACTGACCGTAGGACACTTTCGCGCATGCACAGGTGTGTTAGTCTACTTTTGCTGTTCAGCGGGCACCCATTTCCCCCGCGGATGTTTTCAGGACGTCATCATGTGACCACACCCACACTGAGCGTGTGGACTAATTTGTGCTGTTTGTGTGCTTCCGCAACATTACAAAAGAACTTATACACACAGGGAAATTATTTCACAGTATAAGCACATCATTTCACATGTCCCATACAATAGCTGTACCGGTGGACGTATTGTTTAAAATTTTTGGAACGCTTTGAGTGATCAAGATGGCCATGAGGCGCACCCCTCCACCCCTATAAATGGCCACACCCCCCAGCGCATCTTCATTGTGCTTCTGGCTATAGCAGATTGAGTTGTGCTGCCTTTACTGCTGTAGCGACCAATAGAAAACTAATTGTTATTGCATCCATGGCTACTGTGGCTTCATTAGCCTCACCACCACCCCCAAACAATCCAACACCACCACCTCCCCAAGGGCCTGCAGAGGGATATACGGGTGAGGATGTAGAGATCGAGGAAGAGGAGGAAGAATAGAATGAGGTGGAGGAACTCCGCACTACAAACACTCGCCGGGAGTCGTGGGTGTGGGGGTTGTTTTCCATTTGTGGGAACGTACCAAAGGCACGTGTGAACCTGGTCAGGTGTAACTAGTGCCAGTTGGTGCTGAGTCGCGGGAGACCTGGTGTGTACAGCTTTGGTACGACAACCATGAAGCGACACCTAACTTCGTTCCACAGTGCTGACATTCGCAAGGTGGTGCCATGTGAAGAACGTAGTGGATTGAGTTCCTCCACAGCATCCTCTGTGTCTGATCCTCTCACCACAAGAGACACTCCTGTGGGGGATTGCATCCCTCCAGCTGCCTCACAAGCCATTTGAGATGCTGTTGACCCGTATCTTTCAAAGGTGACAATAGTGTGTATGTATTGCGACGCAGTTCTCTGCAGGGGGGAGAGTTTTCAAAGTGCTTTTGAGGCTACGGTCACGGAGCACCAGAAGAACTGCTTCCTACCTAAGTAAAGCTCATCCTATATCTTTCTCTCTCCACCTGCCCCTTCTCATCTCCGTGGTTGGTGTCCCTTCCTTACCCTCCTTTGCCCTAGTGTGTTGTGTGCCCAAAAGCAGGAAAGTGGAAAACAACAAAAATTCAAAAAATGGCTTTTCAGAGCCGCCTTTCTCAGTTTAACAATAGCACTAGTAAGTGAGCGTTGTAGGCCCCTTCGCATTTTTGGAAAAGTTTGCGGACAGTCGTAGGACACAAAAATGGAAGGGGTAAGCAGAGTAAAACAAAAGGATTTTACACTGGGAGTAAGTGGTGGCTCTGAAAAAAGCCTCTCTTTGGTGTTTTGAGTTGCTTCAAAAACTGTACATTGGAAAAAACAGAATGGCAAATATGTTAGTGTGATTCCAAAAAAGTGCGCAATGCATTTTGTACATTGCGAAGAAAAATCTGATTGCCAGCATATGTGAGATGGACTCCATCTCAGCAAAAAATGAAAGAGCTGCGAAACAAAATGTTTTCATTGTGGAATGAGGACATGCCAACATCTCTTAGAAAGGCACAAACAGCCTTATTCACATTGCGTCTCGCTTTCTCCATTTGTGGACCAAATGCAGAAGAACGCAGCCATATTTGTCTTTGTGCAATACGGGAAGAAACTATGTGGCAATCGGGAAACATGTCCATGATCTTCGCAAGTCCTTCCTTCATTGCAAATTGCAAAGAAATTCCAGAGACATGGCCTAAACTGTTTCCTCCATAAAGAATGATAAGTATACCAGGATGACGCTCTGTCAGTAAAGTAACACAGAGAGGTACCAAGTCCAGCCACCTCATTCCACGCACGCCGTGCCAGTGCACTTCCACATGAGGAAATCCAAGAACTGTAGATAGACGGCAACTTTCTGCATGCACCTTCAACCAATGTATCCATGAGTCTCCCAAAATCCAGAGAATCTGTTTTCGAGCACACAGAGCCACAGCGGTGTGGACTCATGTCAGGGAGTAGACGGTCTCACTAAATCTCTCCGTTCAGAACACACACACTGAACTTTATTGACTAATCCCTAGCTCCGCTCATTCTCATTTGCATGCGTCTCCACCCCAGAATCCCCGTTGGTAGTGTGCGCTGCCTGCAAACAACCGCCATGTCCGTGGACACGTACAGGATCAGAGCGTGACGACTGTACATTTAAGTATTATTTCCCTTTTCCCCTTTAAGGACTGAAAAGAGCCGTTTTTTTGTTTTTTTGTTTTTGGGCAGATGCCTTACAGACACCTGTTATTTTTGTTTTTTTTTATTTTTTGTTGTTACTTTACTCCCACAACCATTACAGAACCTTCTCTAAAGCAAGCCTTACATTGAACATGGCATTTCCCAAAGAAGATAGTGCAACACCATCTGATGCAAAATAATCTGCTTTGCTGGGAACAATGTTGTCGTGGCTGCAGAAAAACATACCAGCTCGTAACATGAAAGCACGCATGCCGCGATATATGTTACACCTCCCAATACTTTAATCAGGTCAGAAAACAGAACTGTTGTCCCATTTTCCTCTAGGGAGGAAACCAGAAAAAAATACTTTTGCAGTTGGAAAGATGTTCATGATTGCTTAACCAACTGTCCCAAAACTTCCAACAAAGTATGTGAACACACGTAGCCCAAATGGCAAGCACCGTAGTGCAAAAGTACCACATGAGGAGTGGTCATCGTACGCATGTCTCTGCAAACTTGCAAAATTGCTGCAACATTGCCATCAGTCTCAGCGCTCTACACCACCTCCACTCCTCTCACATCGAAATGGTGTGCCACATGCCTACTCTCGGCATAGTACTGTAAGCCATGGACAAAAATGTCTCCAAGCACCAAAACCCTGACCCTCTCCACCTCTGCCATCTTCAGTATACGCACCGTCTTTCAACACAAAAGAGCAATGTGAACATCTGATTGGCTGATGCCTACATCCCCTTTCCATGCTGGATTTGCTGTAGAAACTTGTATGTGCCACGCCCTTCCCGTGAACAAGCGTTGTCTACGTGCGACAAGTAACTCTTACCCAGTCCTTCTACCCCTTCCACATCGGTCGCGAATCCATTCCCTCATTGGACACAACTAAGCAGTCACACAATCATCCACCAATCACATTCAACATCGCTAAATCTAACTCCTTCATCAACATTTCGCACTTCAAATGTACTATTGATGACTCTGAATGGAAGTCGCATATCATTGCAAAGCACCTACTTCAAAAACTACTGTGCAAGTGTCGCGGATTTCTACGTACAGCTCAATGCATGCACACATGCATGAGTATAAAGTACAGGTATGCATATCTTAATCAGAGAACATGAGCAACCCTTAGGATTTCATTTCAACAATAATGCCGCTAAATCTGCATAGGCAATACACACCAACGCTCCCCCTTTAAGAGCAAGACATCTGATTTTTCATTGACAAACCGCACTACTTCTTACTGTCTGCCGCATAACCTATACATACGTAACAAGCATGCCTATTTAGCGGGAAATTCGATTTTTGCATTAGTAAATGTCGGAGTTTTGTACTGTGTACGGCCTACAGTAATGCTACTTGCAATGCGATGGTATGAGAAAAATAAGCGCTCCCGATTGACGTGGTGACATCTCCCTCTAAGGGTCTCCCGATTTTTCGGCATCGTACTTATAATTTGAAGGAACACACATTTTTCCCATCTACTATAATGCCTATCGCTTACAAACCTCTCTCCTATAGATAATACAGCTTTCACAAAACAAGGCGTTTTCATAACCTAAAAATTGTACTCATTTCTAAAGGACTTGCAACTAACATATTGCAAATAACATACAAAGGCAGCACATAGTGAAGAGAAATGCACACATTCACTGGGTTGCAATATGAAAGGCGAATACTCTGAGGAAAGATGCAAAGTTAACGTGTACAGTATCATCACTGCTTTAAACACACAAAGCGACTAACTTTTTTTTACATTCGCAGTGAAGACTACTCTCCTGAGAATCAACAGCATCTACACTGCAAACGATATATCCGAAGAAAACTGGTCATTTCGCAAAAAAAGTAAATACAGTACTACCTTTATATTCTAACTATTCCTCAAAGAGACTGCGTGGGTTATTCATTTAATTTGCGCACCAAAGCAAACATTGATTTCTGAACCATTCTACCCACAAATCCCCATTTATTAAACAATGAAAATCAGGCAGAATGGCTCACAAATCCCTGTGTGTTTGGAACTCAAATAATATACAGAATCATTAGAATGTTAGTAATAGAAAAGAAGTAGCTGTTTCAATTGTATGCCATTACGTTTGCTATTAATGCTTCTCGTCACCACTAGCCCACTTTGTACTCTCATCTGAAGTACATTGTAGCAGCATACAAACCGAAAAATAGTCTTCCCAAATCATTGTAAGAGTCCAATGCACATTCGCACACCACGACAAAGAGCTTCCCCATCAAACTTATGCACGCATGCACACAGCACAAATACATTGTACAACAGACCAAAGCATGCCTTCTTTTTTTCAACAGACACCAAAGAATGCCTACCAAAAAGCAAGTCCGTTGAAAGGAATGCAGAAGTAGAGCAAATAGAAATTAAAGTGTCCAACCTAGGCATCCCCCTGTAGTAGAGTTTGTAGAGAATGTTGGAACAAACCAGCTAATAAATCTTTTAGCAAAGAAAAGGACGCTTCAACTACCGAAACTTTACCTCCTCCATCAAAATGTGGCACAAAACGTTAAAATGTTCCCAAAAAATCGGCTACCAGTGCTGCTAACAATGCTCCTAATAATCCTGATATAGTAACAAGAACCCATAGTCAAAAAAGTATTTTAGCAAAAATGTTTCGCCACAGAGACCTTCAGAATCTAATAAGAAGAGGACCGAAACCATCCTCAACCCTTAAAACCTACTGTAGAAAAGTAATCATACAAGCTCTCATGGACAGTGCAATCCTTCTCAAAAGGAAGTTGTTTATATTAGTGTTAAATAGGATGAAACCACTAACAAAACTAAGTACCAAACTACAAAAGAAACTCATCAATAAACGGAATGTGAACAAAAATAATTTCTTCCATATTTGTGGAGGTGAATGGAGTCACACGACAACCACAGAACCATATTTTCATGAAGAAGCATACAAACAAAATCAAACAAACACAATTGTCATTCATAGCAGTGGACAAGGGTATGAAAAAATCAATAGTACCATCATGGAACAAGAAACACTGCTTAAAAAAGTATCCCCTGAAAACTCAGAATTACCTCTCGATTCGACAGAACCAGACCGTCCAGTATACAAATGGCCGTGCACATCAATGTGTGCCATTCCAAACAAATCTTTCAAATCTTTTACGTCAGTTCCTCAATCAGTATGTAAATGGTAAAGACAAAATTAAAATGAAAGTGCTGCAAAATACAAGGGACTACAAGAACATTCATTAGCCTGCATTTCTGGATCTATTTGCAAAAGCACCTTCCATGACATCAAAAGGATATCAATACATCATTCAAATGTAAGAAATCTAGTCTATAAAATATACTATGCTAAAAGTCCAGCTTCAGAATTAAGCAATTTAAATAACACTCTTCTGCATGGTACACCCAAATACCTACAAGAAGAAATTGACCGTATCCAGAGAAAATATTTTGGAAGTGAAAGCCATTTACAAAATGCAATACTTTTAGAACAGAGTAGCAACAATTCTGCACATAGCAACCTTCTATTACACACATACAGAAAAGAAATACTAAAATTTAAAAGGGCATTGGCTGAAGTACCAAACCGTGTGTGTGTGTTTGTTGCCGCAGAACGTTTTACAAGGGGAACACAAAAAATATAGACATAGCATACAAAATAGAAGACAATGAAGATTAAAAATGGTTTGAATTAGCTCTCTACCTTTTAGCAGAAAACAAATATGAACTAACTGAAGGCCTAATATGTTGCAGTTACTACTGCACTACTAAACTAGACAACAACCAAACTCCTTCACGTGCTATTACAAATAATCTGGAATTGTTCCCACTACCAAAAACCCTGCAACAACTCAATGTGTATGAGAGCATCATAATTCAAACAGTTCACCCATTTCAAGCAATTATAGGCCTTCATCCAAAAACAGCAAAATTACCTCCCTCTGAATTGGTGAAAGGCATTTGTGGCAAAGTAGTTTATTTGCTATTAGATTTAACGGAAAATGTACACAGAGCATTCTTTAATTGTCTTGGTAAATGGTGTACCAACAAAAGACAAAATAATTTGGCAACAACTGGTGGATTTACAGAAAGATAGACAAGCCTTGCAATATCTAAGAACCAATAACGAGCACTACAAGGAAATATATATTGAAGAAAGCTTAAGGGAAACAACTGAAATAATTCAAGAGCCAATTCATCCATTGCATTCCAATGAAAGCATAGATGATGCAGTAGAAACTTACCAAATGCGACAAACCAAAGGTTCACCAATGAGTATATGGGAAAAAAGTATAGAAGCACGTGCCTTTCCACTACTATTTCCTACTGGCAAAGGTGGAAGATACGATGATATACCCAATCAGATTGAGGCATCAGAATACCGCTCATTACGAATGTATTCGCAAGATCCCAGATTTAGACAAAATGTGGAATACATATTCCACCTACTCTTTGAAAGTGAACTAGCAACGCTATGTTACTGAGTTGCACACATTTTGAAATCTGGAACCCACTTTCAAAATATGTCAGCTATGCAGTTAATACAAAAAGTACAGGAAAATGATGAGGTTTTACAATCAAGTATAACAAATTTGTTTGCAAACATGCGTGGTACAAAAGAAAACTGGTTCCGACGGCACAGAGACATACATTGTATGATCAGAAACCTTGGACCACCGACTTGGTTTGTTACACTAAGTTGTGCAGAATATGCATGGGAAGATTTACATTAGTTCCTACGCATAGCAAACAGCAACAAAACCAACATAGATATATTAACACCTGGAGAACTTTGCTCTCTAGATCTAGTTAATATGTCAAGCTATTTCCATCATCGTTTCATTGCTATGCTACACTCTATTTGCAATAAAACTGTTCCTCCCCTCGGAGAAGTGCAATACTTCTTTTGGAGAAAAGAATATCAAGCGAGAGGAGCACCACATATTCACATGCTTTTATGGATCAAAGGTGCACCTAAATTTGGTCACGACAGTGATGCCACTGTTTTGCAGTTCATTCTCAAATATGTCACTTGTGAAATCCTTTCACAACAGACACATAGTGATCTGCATGGGCAGATTTTACAATTTCAAAGACACAAATGTGGCAAATATTGTTGTCACAAATACAAAAACAAAGGTAAATACTACACCAAATGCGGCTTTGGTTTCCCTAGACCAGTTACAGAAACAGGTGAAGTAAACAACTTCATGTCTTCAGTTTGACATAGTGTTAAAGGTAAATCACCTAAGAACACGTATTACATAAAAAGAACAGAAGAAACAAAATATATCAATGATTACAATGCAATCATTGCCCTCTTATGGAACGCAAACATAGATGTGCAGTGCATTGCAGACAATTCTACTGCTGTTGCACGATATGTTACAGCCTACTTAACAAAAGCAGAAAAAACAGAGCTTCAAGACCTCTGGGATGACCTAGCATCAGACAAAACACTATAACAGAAATTGTACAGCCTAGGCATAAAAATGCTCTCTCATAGAGAATGTGGTTCCTATGAAGCAGCAGATCATTTAACAGGTACTTCTTTGTATGGAAAATCCGACAACACAGTATGGCTAAGTCTTGGTCCTGCTAAATCTAGAAACAGAGTTCTGAAATCATATGAGGACATAGAAACAATTGCCAGAAATGATCCCAACAGCCAAGACATTCTAAAAAACAATTTACTGGAAACATACTATCCGAACAGGAGTAGCACTTTGGAAAGCATGTGTCTATACCACATAGCTCAAAACTTTGCATACAAAAATAATACAAAACCCGATGAAAGCAAACGTAGATATGGAGTGACCGATTGTGAAGGCAGTTTAGTGAAACTTACCAAACAAAGCTTAATTAATCATGTAAAATTGTCATTAAAATCTCCTCAACAGAAAGAACTATATTACATGTCTCTGCTACAACTTTTTAAACCATGGAGAAAAGAGGAAGACATACTAGATAACTATAACTGCTATGAAGATGCTTTCAAAGCAAATGAAAGCGCTATCACCAATGTGAATTTTACGCATTATAAAACAATATTACATAATGAGCAGAAACAGGAAGAAGAACTTCAGGCCCAACTAGATAAGGACTCTTCCGACAGTAGTCAACCTTCTGTAACAGGAAGTCAAGAACCACTAGGACAGTCACTAATGGCAAATGAGGCAGAAGTAGCTATGACAGAAGTAGAAAACACCATGTATCAGTATCAAGAAGATACAGAAGACTTAAATGTACAACAAGCTAAACTTAACAAAGGTCAGCGCACCATTTTTGAAGACGTAACAAAACAAATTGTACATGGTGTACAACACGAAAATAAAGAATGTACCTGCCAAAATTACAAACCCATACTGCTGTACGTCAGTGGTGAAGCTGGATCAGGAAAAACATTCTTAATCAAAATCATCAGCAAGTTCCTTCAACAATTGAAAAACAACAAACTGTCAGCTGTTGTAACGGCCCCCACAGGTTTAGCTGCCTACAGCATAGGCGGTGTCACTTTACACCGATTACTACTCCTTTCAGTAGAGCATCAAAATAAATTACACTATTACAAACTTTCTGCAGAAGCTGCAATGGAACTACGCAGAGTATTAAAACAAATGAAAATGCTATTAATAGATGAAGTGAGCATGGTCTCCAACCTAATGTTGGCTTTGATTCACCTCAGATTTTAAGAAGTACTTACAAGTAACTACAAAGAACTCTTTGCAGGGAAACACATCATCGTTTTCGGAGATTTTCTACAATTGACACCAGTGAAAGGTGAACCTATTTTTAAAACCTTAGAACACAAACTCTGCTGTAAAACTGTTGGCAGCATAGGAAATGTCAACCTTTGGCAACATTTCCAATACAGAGAATTAACAGAAAACATGCGCCAATCTGCAGATCTCACTTATGCCAACATCTTAAAAAGTATTAGAGTTGGTGTAATATCGCAAGAAGCACAAGCAGTATTGAAAAACCGGCACATTCATGCACTTTATGGCAATAACGCATGTGCTACTTATGTTATGGCAGAATTAGGGCACAAAAATGTCAATTGTATGGCCTTAATGCCAACTCTTGCAAGCTGTTTCAAATTCAATGAAACAATGTTAAATAAAGAAATGCAACCAATAATGGAAATTTGCGCCACAGACAAACTAGACGTACATGGTATGACAGTACCCATGTGTGAGCTAGCCACAACAAGACTATATAGTTTAGAAAATTAAATCTCCAACACAGCTGCGTTGGAAAAAATATTAAAATTATCCTTAAATTGTAGAGTAATGCTTAAACGTAACGTTGACGTGGAGCAATGGCTAGTTAATGGAGCACTGGGTACAGTTGTTGGCTTTCAATCACACCCACGTGACAACAACATTCAGTTTGTCAATATTCACTTTGATAAACTTTCAGAAGTGAAAAGGATAGGGCGCTCAACTGCTCGATTCCTTCTCTTCCAAGACATGTATGTATGTAGAGAGCAATTTTCTCTAACTCTTGCATATGCAGTCACCATTCATAAATCCCAAGGTCTTACCCTAGACAAAGCATTGATAGATATAGGAAACACAGTCTTTAAAGAAGGCATGAAATTCGTAGCATTATCACGCTTATGTACACTTGCTTGTCTATTGCTAATGAACTTTGATGCAAGTAAAGTCAATGCCGATATTCCTTGCATTTTAGAATACAATAGACTGCGTTCACTGTACACCTCCCATCTGAAACAATATCCTGTTCCAGAAAAAGTAAAACGTGGTAAAAGAAAACTGAAACCAACAGCAAATGGTGGTCGGTAATTTTTTCAAAAAAATAATGTCGAATGACAATTTTTCCGAAAAAATAATGTCGAAAAAAAAATTTCGAATTCTGTTTTTTTAATTATATATTTATTTTGGGGTTCGGGATAAAAAAAAAATTGGTAAAACAAAAAAAAAATTAAATAAAAAGGGCGGTTGGGGGGGGACCCCCCCATTTCGAAAAAAAATGCAGTAAAAAAAAATTTGACATTTTTTTTCCCGACTTTTTTTTTTTCGGAAAAATGACTTTCGACATTATTGGTTTTGACATTATGACTATAAACCCAGCAAATCCTTCAAAGAAAAGAAAAGAAGCTAAAGCTTCATCAATTACCACAAACAAAGAAGAACCTATTAGGGAAAGTAAACCAGGTAACTTTTCAAAGAAGGAACAGAAACTCAGAAAAATGTACTCAGAAACAGAACTAGCTGGTCCATTCAAATTTGCAAATGAAACTGGTGTAAGTTGCTATGCAAATGTAGCAATGAATATTCTATTTCCATTGCCACCAATTGTTAACAACATTTACTTACACAGTACAGACCAATTGTGTTTACAAATGTTAGTGCTTCATAGAAACGCAACAAATAATCCTGACAACACATACAGTGTTCACAGAATAAGGTAATTGGACTACTGTGCTGGAAGGGTGAGATTCACTATAAACAAGAAGATCCACAAGAATTTCTAACGTACTTACTACTAGTACTGGAAAACAAAAGCATACCTGTAAATAAAATCTTCCAGATTTCATACATGTGGAAACATACATGCACTCTCTGTAGCAATGTGATACAGGAGCAAATCCCAAATGAGCGATTTGTGTATGTATCCATACCTAATTGTGAATCCATCAGCAACTTGTACAGAATGGAAACCATGGCAGATTATGTACTGTGTGCAATTCAGACAATCGCTCCACCTTACTGATACAAACACACAAGGCATAAAATAAGTGGTATCGCTTCGCAAATCGCGATATAATAATTATGTTTTGCTGTTTATTTTAACTATCATGTCGCACCAACTGCGATATGATTTCCATGGCAAAAAAGAAGAAAAAAAAAGATTATGTGCCTTTAAAAGTTGTGCCTCTGTGCACAACGTGCACTGCAGGCGAGGCAGAAGCACCGGGCTGGGCTGAAAACATTGTATCAATGTTTTGTCAGGCCAGCCCGCATGTGGCGTCATCATGTCGTGAGAGGAGGGTCACAGTCTGGCTAAATGTCCTCAGGTAAGGAGGCCGAAGCAGTGTTAGGAAAGGTTTGGGTGGGGGAGCCGGGCCCTTTTCATAATGGTGTCGGTGCTGGGTGCAAGTGTCTGATGATAATATTTCTCCCGCCCGTTCAGGCAGGAGAAATATTATTCTCAGCCACTTTCTAACACCAGCACCCGCAATAACGCAGCCTGCTGTTCATAGAAGAGGCCTTCTATGAGCAGCAGGCTGCGTTATTACTGCAGGTGCTGGTATTAGAAAGTGGCTAAGAATAATATTTCTCCTGCCTGAACGGGCGGGAGAAATATTATCATCAGACACTTACACCCAGCACTTGCCGCCGTAATAACGCACCCTGCTGCTCGTTGAAGGCCTCTTCAGGCTGCGTTATTATGGCCGGTGCTGGATGTTAGAGAGCAGTCGCAGCAGGGTGCGTTATTACGGCGGATGCTGAATGTTAGAGGGCACAACACCCAGCACCCGCCGTAATAACGCAGCTTGCTGCTCATAGAAGAGGCCTTCTACGAGCAGCAGGGTGCGTTATTACGGCGGGTGCTGGATGTTAGAGAGCATCTCTAACACCCAGCACCCGCCGTAATAACGCAGCCTGCTGCTCATAGAAGAGGCCTTCTACGAGCAGCAGGCTGTGTTATTACTGAAGGTGCTAGTGTTAGAAAGTGGCTGAGAATAATATTTCTCCCGCCCAAACGGGAGGGAGAAATATTATCATCAGACACTTGCCGCCATAATAACGCAGCCTGAAGGGGCCTTCAACGAACAGCAGGGTGCGTTATTACGGCAGGTGCTGGATGTTAGAGAGCATCTCTAACACCCAGCACCCGCCGTAATAATGCAGCCTTGTGCTCGTAGAAGGCCTCTTCTACGAGCACAAGGCTGCGTTATTATGTCGGGTGCTGGGTGTTAGAGAGCAGGCGCTCTCTAACACCCAGCACCCAACATAATTCTACGAGCATTAGGCAGCATTATTACGGCAGGTGCTGGGTGTTAGAGAGCGCCTGCTCTGTAACACCCAGCACCCGCCATAATAACGGAGCCTTGTGCTCGTAGAAGTCCTCTTTTACGAGCACAAGGCTGCATTATTATGGCAGGTGCTGGGTGTTAGCGAGCATCCCCTCTCTAACACCCAGCACCCAAAGTAATTCTACGAGCATTAGGCAGCATTATAACGGTGGGTGCTGGGTGTTAGAGAGCACCTGCTCTGTAACACCCAGCACCTGCCGTAATAACGCACCCTTGTGCTCGTAGAAGGCCTCTTCTACTAGCACAAGGCTGCGTTATTATGGCGGGTGCTGGGTGTCACAGAGCAGGCGCTCTCTAACACCCAGCACCCATACCTGCCTACGTTTGAAAATCAAAAATTCCTGAGATTTAAGCCCTGCCTACCGCGAGTCACACAAAACCGCGCTCTGCCCACATGTCAAAAAGGTAAACTTTGTTGTAATGTGTTGTGATGTCAGAAATTTGCGGTTCAAATTGAAATATGCATATTTCATTAAATTGCCTTTTCACAACCACCCAAATTGCATCGGACAAAAGGCATTCGCATGTAAACTCCAAGAACCAATACAAAGTTTTCCCTGAATTTTGCAGTACCGAAATTGGACAATTCACCTTAGTTGTTTTTGATCACGTTAGGTAGGGCAGCACAAGGGACACTGCCCCCTCCTAGCTACGCCACTGGTCATACAGTGAAGGTTATTAAATAAGGGCACATAATAGACGCCAGGGTGCAGGACCAGATATAGAACCGTGGAGGGGACTCTGATGTGTGCCCACCGGCCTCCCCACTGATGATGGTGGAAACAGTGGGGCAGGGTCGGACTGCAGAGTACAATTGTCTCGGGCACCAACCGAAAAAGTGCTCCACAGTGAATTAACTCCTTTTGTGACATTGTTTGAATAACCCAAGGGGGAGGTGAGGCAAATTGTACATTTTAATTCAGCAACACTGGTCAAAACCATTGGGCCAGTTTGATGAGTTACTGGACTCCAGTAACTCATCAAACTGGCCCACATTGGCCAAAAAGGTGGCTCACTTTGACCCAATAAATATGGACCTACACAAGCATTTTGCGTTCTTGGTTAAGCCATGGGCCTATTGCCCTATATAGGCCAGTCCGAGCAGCCTGCAGTGGTGCATGGAGGTTAGCTGCCTTATTTATCACGAGGCAAGCAGCCAGAGCCAGTAGGAAGCTTTACACTGGCCAGTTTGCGGACTGGAACCATGGGGGCAGTTGCTGGACCTCCTCCCCCCCAAAGAGGCTTGAGGCCTCACTTGTTTGTAAAGGCGAAAGGCCCCAACGCTGTCCCCGATTGCAGGGCTGGGTGTTGGCAAGTAGCTGCGCTGGCATTTGTACGGCTGTCGATTCTCGAGCCCCCCCCCCCTTCCAGAGTTCCAGAGTGAGTGTGCATTGTTGTGGGTAGCCGGTAAATGAGTTGCTTTTTGCCTATTTTGTAGGAATTGGTCTACAGTGTAGAGGAAGATTAGGCAGAGAGGACCTTGCAACTTGATAAGAACGGCCCTGAGAGGTAAGCCTACCCTAACGTTTTATTTTAAAAATATCTTGCAGCAAACCTTTCCAGTTTACAAACATTGCACTGATGTTATACTTCAGAGGTACATAGAAATCATTTCTGCATTCTTGCTAATTCTATATCTTGGGGTACAACTAATTCTGGTGACATTCAATATTCGTACAAAATTCCAACTACAAGCTGACTGGATTCACACACGGTCAAGTGTTACTTGGAAAGAAAACCTTTACAACAATAGATATAATCTACCATGCAGGAGCTACAACCAATGCAGGTCACTACACTGCATACAATAAAAAGAAATGTGGATGGTTCGAATGTAATGATAGCACCATTACTCTAAAGCAGAGATTGCCAGCAAATCTTACAAATGCGTATTTAATCTTCTTAAAGCCAAAATTTAATAACTAATCTTTACTTCAACATTACCAAAAAATTAAGTGAAAGACTCCAAACAGTTAGAATACACCAACAGGTATCTAACTGCCCAAGAGGATATAACAACGACACAAATAAATGAATATCACAGATCTGCAAGAACAAATGCACAGTTAGAATACGCCAACAGGTATCTAACTGTTGCTAAAAATCAGCAGCAAGGCAACAAACATAACATTAATCAGAAAGAAGAAGGAAACTCTCAAACAAAACAAAGAAATAGGTAGTAGAATAGCAAATAAAGGATCTGCAAGAACAAATGCACAGTTAGAATATGCCAACAGGTATCTAGCTATTGTTAAAAATCGGCAGCAAGGCAACAAACATAACATTAATCAGAAAGAAGAAGGGAACACTCAAAGAAAACAAAGAAATAGGTAGTAGCATAGCAAATAAAGTTTTTTTTTTATTCGACAAGGATTTTTTTTCCCCCAGACCCAAGGATTTGAAAAACAAACACAGAAACTGAGCAGAATGCACAGTACACTGGTTTGTAAACTAAACATGAGGGTAAAAAAAAAGGCAAAATGTCTATAATACAATGTAGTAAGTTTTCATAAACTGCACAGACTAACATGCCTTTTTCTCTTATCACAGAAAGTAAAAAGGATACTTTGGCCAAGTACTAAAGTCATGTACGACATATATGGATTCTGAACAAAGTAAGCAGTAAGTATAATTACAGTCATTTCATACATATGCGAATCTACACATCTAATCTATGGCACTAATATACTGCACTGGCTGTAGGCTAGCCCTAGCATCTTTGTTGTATAACCTACCACCTACACCTTACGACCAAGCAAAAAAGAGTATAGTTCCTACCCACAACCATCGCTACATATCAAAAACATGGCCAGTGTAATTTGACTACTTATAACTTTACTCTTGGGAGCGTCATCTGCAGCCATGCAGCCAAGACGCTAGGACGTGCACACAACTACCGCATCACACCACACCCATGTTCACTTATAACCTCACTGCTTATGACTTCAGTCTTGGGTGCATGGCCTTTGGCCATACACCCAAGACTCTGGGTCCTGGGCAGGACCACCACAGCATATCGGACCCATTGTGCCTTGTAATTTCACTACGTACAAAGTTGGTTTTGGGAGCATGGCCTCCCCTCAACCATCTGAATGATGTTTCATAGTACGAGTGTACCTATGACTGGGATATGCTGCAGTAGTTGTGGGCACAGGCTACAGACTTGAGTGTGACGCCATAGATTTTTCAATGTATGGGTATGCAGTATATAAAATCCATAGTTCCTTACAACTGCAGTGCTTATTACTTTGTTCATGGGTGCATGGCCTTTGGCCATGCACCAAATACTCTACGTCGTGGCCACTAATACCACACCATATGACATCCATTGGGGCGTATAAGTACACTATGTACAAATGTGCTTTTGGGTGCATGGCCTTCGGTCATGCACCCATGACTGTAGCCCCTCCCCACAGCCACCTGAGTGATGTAGTACCAAACCATATTACACCCATTTGGGGGGTGTAACTACACTACGTACAAATGTGCTGTTGGGGGCATGGCCTTCAGCCATGCACCCATGACTGCAGGCCCTCCCCACAGTCACCTGAGTGCTGTTCAATACTACGGGTGTCTCTGTAGCTGTGAAATGCTGCACTGGTTGTGGCCAGGGCCTAAAGTCTTAGGTGTATGTCCATACATATGTCAATATATGGGTGTGAAGTGGCTTATAACTCCAGTGCTTAGAGGTTCCTTCTTGGGTGTATGGCCTTAGGCCATGCAGCCAAAACTCTACACACTCCCCACAACCATCTGATCAATAATGAATACTACAGGTGTACCCATTGTTGTGACATGCTGTGGTGGCTGTGGCCAGGGCCTACAGTCTTGGAAGTATGGCCTACGGCCTACGGCCATGCACCCAAGACTCTAGGCCCTGGCCACAACCACCGCAGCATATTACACCCATGGTTGCTTACAAATCAGTAGCACACCCATAGAACAAAACATTGTAAGTGTAGCATGTACTCAATTTGTACCCAAGACTCTGGGACCTGCCCACACCTATCAGATACATAATCGATTATCTGGGTGTGATGTATAAATGTGATATGCTGCAGTGGTTGTGGGCAGTGTGTACATGCTTGGGTGTATGACATACAGGCTGCAACCATGCACCCAAAAGTGTACATCTTGCCCACAACCACCGCACTAGATAAACCCCAGGTTCACTTATTAGTGAAGAGTTTATAACTTTGTTGTTGGGTGCATGGCCTTCGGCCATGTACCCAAGAGTGCAGGGCCTCCCCACAACCACCTCAGTGATGTGCGGTAGTTGGGGTTTATCTATAGGTGTGGTATCCTTAAGTGGTTCTGGCCAGAGGCTGGACTCCTAGCTTTATGTCCATAGATAATACATGGTATGGGTGTGCATAGGCTTGGAACTCCAGTGCTTATAACTTTGTTCCTGGGTGCATGGCCTTTGGTCCGCACCCAAGACTGTACACACTCCCCACAACTACCTAATCGATAATCAATACTACAGGTGTATCCATTACGGCCTACGGCCATGCATCCAATACTCTAGGCCCTGGCCACAACCACCGCAGCATGTCACACCCATGGCAGCGTACTAATGAATAGCGTACCTATAGGAAAAAATTATGTAATTACGGCATGTAGTCAATTTCAATGTTCGCTAACACCACACGTGTCCTTAGAACAGTTTCAAGTTCCCTGTGCACTGCACAGACTGAAATACTATCCTTATTAGACCCCTCATTTTCTTTAAGTACAAACATCCCAAACAAGGGGGCCATAGAAAATACATCATGGAGACCTACCGCCAGAACAAATGATTTTTTTCACCCATCTCTTATTGTCTACTACAGTGCTTCTGGCCAGAGGCTGGACTCCTACCTGTATGTCCATAGATAATGCAATGTATGGGTCTATAGTGGCTTGGACCTCCAGTGCTTATAGCTTTGTTCTTGGGTGCATGGCCTACGGCCATGCACCCAAGACTGTACACACTCCCCACAACCACCTAATCGATAATCAATACTACAGGTGTATCCATGGGTGTGACATGCTGTTGTGGTTGTGGCCAGGGCCAACAGTTTTGGAAGTATGGCCGTTGGCCTAAAGCCTTCAGCCATGCATCCAATACTCTAGGCCCTGGCCACAACCACCACAGCATGTCACACCCATGGCGGCGTACTAATGAATAGCGTACCCATAGGAAAAAATCATGTAATTACGGCATGTAGTCAATTTCAATGTTCGCTAACACCACAGCACTTTTTTGGCGGCCTATAACTTCGCTCCCCCTGGACGAATCCTCACCAAACTTTGCAAAAAAGTATATGGCCGGCTGTGACTCTTTTTGTCAAGTTGGGCGAGGTTTCGTGTGGGTGGGAAATGTTAAAGGGGAGTCCTACATTTTTTTTCCCCATTGACTGAACGGAAAAAAACTTTGCGCTCGGCTACAGGCCGAACGGCTGGACGGATTTTAACCAAATTTGCAGCAGGAGGGGGACTTGGGCCAGAAAGCGTGCTTTTGTGTGTTTGGTGGAAATCGGATCGGTACATTTTTGCAAAACTCAGAAATATACGTCCCAAAAAATTAGTGATATCTTTGTCAGCTCCACGGACCCATTTCCCTGTTCGCTTCGCGGACCGATTTCTCATTGGCCGGCGGTACGCCGTGCTGTTGGCGAACAGTCAATGCAACCGGTGGTTGGCTGGAGGGAAGCGTGCTGTGCATCAAAGTTTTTGGGAGATGCCGCCATGGTGTATCAGAGGACAGTGCCTCGCCGAAAGGCATTGGAAAGAATGGTTTGCAGGATCGGCTGGGTGAAAGACGGGGAAGCAAAGATATTGGCAATGTTTTGTGCTGAAGGCTACGCCTGCCGGTGGTTATGTTGACATTGTGCGTTTGCGTTATTCGACAGCGGTGGCTATGTGATGAAATATTAACCTGCTTCTTTAACTTGCCTTGCAGTGGGTCTGGGTAAGGCGTACCCTTTTCACTGCATTGCCAAGCCATGTAGAAAGAGAATAGGGCTTGGGTACCACCACCGTAATGTAATGGCTTTATCATTGGGAGAGCAGTGAGGCACTTAGCAATTAGGTAGGTGGGCGAGTTTGCTCACACCATAACGACACAGAGAAAAGGAAGGATTGTTTGGCAGCACACTGTTGTGATATGGACCATTCCCGCAGCTACTGACATACACTGCATGGGTGGTTAGGTGCACAGGGTACTATCATATGTTGGTCACTGTAGGCAGACTGTATAGGGGATGGGGAGTGCCTTGGTGATAATATGAGGATAATTACAGTTGGCGTACTATGTTGTGTTGTGCCTCTAAAGGCACTACTGCCTTGCATGCATGACAATGGCCTTTGGCTGTAAAAGTGTGGGTACTGGTTGAAATTAGGTGGGCAAATGTTGCTTTGGTTGCCTCATTTAGTGTAGGTATACGTACGTGTAGGCAGGAAATCACCGTGGGAAATGTTAGCATACATGCCTATATTGCCTTCCAGTTGGTGTGGAGTAGGACTAGGCAATTGGGTGCATGTGTGGAGGCCAGAAGCCTCTGCCTATGTAACGAAGAGCTTCGGCCTTGGGCACAGGCCTGCATTATGCAGGGCAGTTAGACATTGAAAATATGATGATATTTGCAGTTGGAGTGCTATGTACTTTGCTATTGATATGTGGATAGCACTCATATGTTCCAAGAGTAGCGTAGGTGTTGGTCACACTACCTGAAACGCATTGTAGGCATGTATTTGAGGACTGTGATAATGGTGTGTGAAATGCACACATATATAGAAAGAGTGCATTGAGTCCAGGTAGACTGCATTCCCGCAGCTACTGACATACACTGGATTGGTGGTTAGGTACACAGGGGCCTATGGTATGTTGGTCACTGTAGGAAGACTGTACAGGAGATGGGGAGTCCCTTGGAGATAATATGAGGGTACTTACAGTCGGTGTACTATGTTGTGGTGTGCCTCCAAAGGCCCTACTGCCTTGCATGTATGGCAATGGCCCTTGCCCCAGCAGTGTGGGCACTGGTTGAAAGTGGGTGTGCGAATGTTGCTTTGGTTGGCTCCTTTAGTGTAGTTATACGTATGTGTAGGTAGGAGAGCACCGTGAGAAACGTTAGCATGCATGCCTCTATTGCCTTCCAGTGGGTGTGTAGTAGGAGTAGGCAATTGGGTGCAGGGGTGAAGGCTGTAGGCCTCCGCCTATGTACCGAAGAGCCTCAACCTCCGGTACAGGCTTGCATTACGAAGGGCAGGTAGAAATTGACAATATGACGATATTTGCAGTTGGAGTGCTATGTTGTGTTGTGCCTGCAAAACCCCTAATGGCTTGTGTGCATGGCTGGGGCCCTTGGACAAAACAGGTTGGCCACTGGTTGGAAGTAGGTTAACAATTGTTTCCTTGGGCTCTTGGATATAACAGGGTGGACACTGTTTGGAAGTAGGTTACAGAATGTTGCCTTGATTGCAATCATTACTGTACCAATATGTACCTGTGGACAGGAAAGGTAAGTGGTCACATTTTTCATTGAATGGTTCCATTGCTTTGCAGTGGGTGTGGGAAAGAAGTAGGTTGTTGGCAATACAACCACAACGAAATACTGCAATGTATGGGAGTACTGTGCTATTGATATGTGGATAGTACACAGGAGTTGGGCACACTACCTGAAACGTATTGTAGGAATGCATGGGAGGACTGTGATAATAATAATTTAGTATTTATATAACGCTTCGAACCCTCAGGCATCTCAGCGCTGCTTATTACCCACGGTGTGTGGTGCTCGTTTATAAAGCTCGGAAGGATGAAAGGCTGAGTTTGGCCCTGCCGGGATTCGCACCTGCGTTAGCAGGCTCTGCACAGATGTCAAAGCGAGCTCTCGACACGCTGTGCTATCGGACCGGCTTATTAATGGTGTGTGATCTGCACACATACGTAGAAAGAGTGCATTGAGTCCAGGTACACTGCATTGGGGATATGAGGGTATTTGTAGTTGATGTATGATGTTGTGTTGTGCCTGCAAAGGTGTACTGGATTGTGTGGATGGCCAGGGCTATTGGATGTAACAGTTTGGCCAGTGGTTGGAAGCAGGTCGGAGAATGTCGTGTTGTGTGACTTCGTTAATGTACCCACACGTACCGGTAGTCAGCAAAAGTATGTGGCCACATGGTAGTATGCATGTCTATATTGCATTTCAGTGGATGTGTTGAATGAGTAGGGTATCATGTGCATGGGCGGAGGCCGTCCGCCTCCGCCTATGTAACGAAGACTGTAGGGCTTGGCCGCAGCCTTGTTTTAGGGGGGCAGTTAGACATTGGCACATGGAAGGAATTTGTATGCAGGTACTCACATGTACTTTATCGGTGGGTAGTCGTGGAGGCGAGTATCATTTTTTGGTGAGTGCAGGCAGACTCTGTTGGGGATAGGGAGTGCATTGGAGACAATGGGCCTCATTACAAATCAGGCAGTCTGGAAATAACGGTGGCGGTAAACCCGCCGCCACCGTTGTTTCCGGACCGCCTGATCCCGACTCCTGCAGGTGGGAGGTGATGTTCCCGCCAGGTCTGACCTGGCGGGTTTAACTCCGCCCGCCTGCAGGCGGACGAGGAAACACCGGCAGCATTACGAGATGCTGCCGGTGTTTCCATGATCCCCATTCCCATTGAGTCCTGTAGGACTCAATGGGAATGGGGATTAACACCATTCCGCCTCCGTGATTCCCGGGAAACCGGGGTTGTAATGCCCCGGTAATTCCGGGAAACACGGAGGCGGAATGGTAATATGAGTCTGGCGGTAACCAGGCGGTTTTACCGCCTCGGTTACCGCCGGACTCGTAATGAGGCCCAACATGAGGATATTTGCAGTCAGAGTGCCATGTTGTCTTGTGCCTGCAAAATCCATATTGGCTTGCATGCACAGCTTGGGCTCTTGGACATAAGAGGGTGGCCACTGGTTGGAAGTAGTTAACAGAAAATTGACTTCATTGGGTTCACCTCTGAACCGACATGTACCTCTGGACAGAAAGGGTAAGTGCTGACAAGTTTCCATGCATGGTTGTATTGCTTTGCAGTGGGTGTGGCAAAGGAGTAGGCTCTTGCTAAGAAACCTGCAACGCAATGCTGCTATGTGCGGGAGTCCTTTGATATTGGTATCTGGATTGAAGACATATTTACAAAGAGTACTTTCACTTTGCCTTAGGTAATTTTCTTAGGTTATTATAAGCTTACCTTGTGCCATACAATACACTTGTAAATATGTAAGTGCGGTAAGATCCTCGCCTTTGCAGAATCACTGTGGAGGACATGGTGCAGGTCGTAAAGGGGCATTGGTGAGATAAAACACCATTTGCGTTAGGAGGGGTGTGGATGTGACGTGAGCCTCCATTCAGGGAGTGCAGTAAGAAAGTGGGAAATGCAAGAATTGTTTTTACTGCATAATGTTTGCAACATGGCGCATGTACGCAGATACTAACACATAAAGCATTGTGGTGTAGGTGCGCAGGTGACAACCTTCAGAGGCTATTGGGGATGGGGAGTGTATTGCAGATGGTATAGGGATTGTTGTAATCGGTGTACCATGTTGTGTTGGAAGTGGGAAGTGCGTACTGCCGTGCATGGATGGCTACAGGCATTTTACGTAACAATGTGGACATTGTTCGGAAGTAGGTTTAAGAATGTTCCCTTTTTTGGTCAGCTCTTACACTGATATCTAAGTCCAGCAAACACGGCTGGAAATACGTATGTCTCCTGTGGGTGCTCACTGTCGCAGCATGGTTGTGGAGGAAATTTTGCAGTTGGCATACCAGTAGAGGTGGCGTGAAGTGACAGCATGTGAATATGGTGACCGTTATTGGCCTTGTTGCCATTCACATAACGAGATTACACAATTAATGTACAGTATGGTACACCTCTCATAATACCCTGTACTTTGAGAGCGAAGGAAGGCAGTGCGACATGACACGAGTTAATAAGTATTATACATGAAAACTATGGAGAATGTACAGTCCAACACACATACATTTGCAGCCAGCAACATAATGAACTCCGTTAAGTGGAGATATATACAGGATGGCCGGCCATCTGACTGTTACCTTTGTTTGGCGTACTTGTTCAGATGTCGAAAGGAAGCAGGTGGAGCTTTAAGTGTGTGGAATTGTAATGTGTGCATCGATTCCATTAGATGTTCCTGTGTGCCGCCTACACCATCACAACTGTCATTGGGGTTAGTGACTTCACTTGTGGATAGTCGTTCGCTCAGTAGGGTGCCAGATATCTGAGTAGAAAGAGGAATAAGGGTAGATGTAAGTAGCAGGTATTAGTTGCATCATAGAGGACAAAACTTTGCAGGAAGGATAATGTAGTAATAGCAGCATGCCTGATGAACCATGATGTGTGTGTTAGTGCATAGCACCATATGTGAACCCACTGCCTTGGTGTCTTGTTTGTAGGTAATACTGTGATTTTACGGCTGCACGAAAATGTCTTGGAACTGTTGGGACTAGATGATGTTTTCATGTGTTGGTTTTTTACAAAAGTTGACAGTGGTAGCGGGTGTAGTTGGACCGGTGGCATAATGGGCCTCATTCCGAGTACGGCGCTAACCAATGGCGCTATTAACGCCTTGGTTGACGCCGTACCCGGACCGGCAGCGCCTTGGTGGATGGCGGAATCACCGCCCCATTCCAAGGTTGGCGGGGCGGTAATTCCCCATTCACCAAGGCTCTTCCCCATTCCCAAATGAGCCCATATTGGCTTGGAGGCCCCTTTGCGCCCTCGACTTTAACACCTGCTCAAAGCAGGCGTTAAGGGCGAGGGCGCAGAGGGAACTCGGAGTATGGCGGTAAGGGAATACCGCCACCGGTCTCGTTACCGGTGGCCGCTATCCCTTACCGCCATACTCGGAATGAGGCCCAATGTGTCTGTGGGCCTCATTCCGAGTCCGGCGCTAATGGAAAAACGATGGCGGTAAAGTAATTCCGCCATCCTTTTCCGCCGTGGACTATTCCGACCCTTCACACCGTAATTACCGCCGCCGTAAAGTACGACGGCGTAAATAGCGGACCAGTGTCGCGCGCCCGAGACACCACGTCGGAAATAAAGCTAAGGCGTTAACCAGTGCTGATCCCAAGTAAAGTGGACACGGTAAAAACGGCCTCCACAAGGGCGCAAAGTACCTTAACGCCATGGCGTAATTACCGGCATCGCAGAGAAGGTGTTAACAACCCTGAACAGTTCCAGAAAGAGGAACAGGTGCACCCAATCAGCACAGGTGGAGTCCATAGAGTCAGGCACAGCACAAAAGGAGCACACCCACACCCCCTCCCACACCAAGATGATACCAATTCTCGCAGCATTCATGGAGCTGGAGGCCCTGCTTGCAAGGCAGCAACTACGACAACATCAACAACAGCAACCACAGCAACCACAGCCCCCACCACAGAGGATACACAGGAGGAGAAGGAGGCAGATACAGGCCCAGCATGCCCTACCGGTGCAGCCACCATTACCACGCCGTCAGCCCCCAATTCCACGCATCAGACCCACCCCCTTCAACCTCACACCAGAGCAGATACACACCCTGTACCGGCTTGACCGGGACACCATAACCACTATAGTAGCCCTGATACATAACGACATAGTGAGCCTAATAGAAATCAGCACTGCCATCCCCCCTCTACTAAAGGTAGTGTCTGTGCTCCACTTCCTTGCCACAGGGACCTACCAGCATACAGTGGGGCACATGCATGGCATTTCACAGCCCATATTTTCCCGGATACTCAACCAAGTGCTCGATGCCCTCCTCAAGCACAGAAGGGACTACATATGCCTCCCCCGGACTCCCCAGGAGACATATGATACCAAAGCTGCCTTCCATGCACTTGCAGGCATGCCAAATTGCATAGGTGCCATCGACTGCACCCACGTAGAATTGGTGGTTCCACATGCCATGGAGGTGCCGTATCGCAACCGCAAGCAATATCACTCCATCAACGTCCAGATGGTGTGTAATGCCAGTAAAGCCATCACACAATGCAATGCCCGATACGCCGGATCAACTCATGACTCCTTGGTCCTGCGCAACTCTACACTACCACGCTACATGGAGCGACATGCTGAACGACGTACCTGGCTGCTTGGTGAGTAACCGGAATGGGCCATGGCAGTCCATTGGGGCTGTGAGTAGGCTGTCAGCATACTCCACCCGGGTGGTAAAGGGTGGGGTAGAGAGATGCATAAGGGTGGGACAGTCAACGCCATTGTACGATGTAATGGGGTGACTGTATCCTGGGACATGTGTGCATGTCCAGTGAACACCTGCTGCAATGACAGATTAGCCCAGTTCTCCACCATGATTGCACGAACACTTACCTTCATTCCACTCTCATGCAGGTGATGCTGGCTACGCATTGAAGCCGTAGCTCATGACCCCGGTCCGCAACCCACAAAACAGGCACCAGGAGGACTACAATAGATCTCATACCCGTACACGGGTGGTGATAGAGCAGACCTACGGCCTTTTGAAGGCACGATTTCGTTGCCTCAGCCGGTCAGGTGGGGCCCTCATCTACAGCCACAAGAAGGTGGCCAAGATCACCATGGCATGTGCAATGCTGCACAACATGTATGCGCTGTACCCTGCCCCTGTCCCGGGAGGTACTTGGCCGGGAGCCTTCCTGCTCCTCACTTTCATGACCGCTACCTGTGGGGGGCAAGAGAGAGACAGCATGATCAATGATCTGGGGGTCATCATGACTTCAAGCCTATGGTAACACATTGGGAGAGCAGCGTCTTGGTGATATTTTGGTCGGTGAGTGAACTTGGCTTGGATGGTAAAAGCATACTGTTGGCGGGGTCAATCATGTTGGCGGAGTACTGTGGTGAGTGACATTGACCAGCTTTCTGTGTGGCATGGCCAATATGGGTGTCAGCCTTGCACCTGACATCATCCTGGGTCCCACTTGTTACGACATGGTTGCAGGGGGGGGGGGCTACAAAGCAAACATGATGTGACTCTTTGGCCGGCCCTTTGCAGTGATTTACATTAGGGATGCATGTACTGTTTGGACTCATGACACTCACCTGCATCAGCGGATGAGGGATCACCGCAATCCATTTCGCCCACACCTTCGATGGCTTCTGTGCCCATCATCTCCGCACATGTTTCCTCCCAGGGCATCATTTTAATGGGTGAGCCTGGGCCTCCTCCTGTCTCCAGGGCCTGCTGACGGTTTGCTGACATGATGGCCCGCACCCTGAGACGGAGGTCATCCCAGCGTTTGCGGCAATGCGTTGTGCTGCGGGGGGTGTTCCCAACGGCGCTCACCCTCTGTGCGACCAACTCCCATATCTCCTTCTTTCTGAGGATGGTGGGCCTACGCATGTCGCTGCAGAATACAATATCTGCATGTTCATGCAGAGTGTCGACCAGGACCTGTAACTCATCCTGGGTGAATTTTTCTTTTCGGATGCGCGCAGCGCCCTTTTTCAGAACTTTAGGCATGATGATGTTCTCTGTTTATATTTGGTCGATCTGAGTCCTGTATGGAGTCCTGTATGTCCTGTATGGAGAGGATTGCAATGGATTGTGATTTTAAATATGGCCGCCGTGATGCTTCCCGTTCCTGTGCGATGACGTTACACAAAGGGAAGAACATGGAATGTGGCAGTGTACGAGTGCACAGAAGGTGAGTTGCTTTAGTGTACGACTTACGTTCTATGTTTGTCGTGCCTTGTATATCTGCATTTTGAGGTGGGCAAGAATGGCAGCAAAAGAAAGTACAATGACAGTTGCAATTTACTGGGAATGGTGGAGACATGGCAGTGTAACAGCATTTTTTTTACTGCCGTCACAAAGGTCAGTGTAACATACGGAGAGAAAGTAAGCGGTAGAGGAAGTTTTTAAATATGCATACTGAGGAGCACCTTAATAACTGTTGATGGTAATACACATGTTATGTAAATGTGTACTTACTTGATTTTGGCAAATTCCATGCTTCTATTGGGAGGGCGTGAAATTGCAGTGTACAGCGTATGGGATTGTTGCGGAGTACCTTTGGGGCACATGCACAGAGGAACTGTAGTGCCAAGTTATGTATCTTTTTTCGCTAGACTTCTACACAATATCTGACCTTGGAGCTAAACATGCTTCCCCCTCAAGGCTGTTTTACAATGAGCGTGTTTCCTTTTTAAGGATAGGTATGTTAGGTTTCGATTTCCGGAGATTATGAAGGAAAAAAAGGAAGGAATCAGCCGGCAACGTGTTTCGATTGTGAAATGTATTTATGAATGTTGGTAGTGTCATTACAGTGACGCTAGTGCAACGTACAAGTAGATATGATGGTGCCGTACAAATGGTCACGTGAATGCACAGATGGCAAAATACATAAAATGTGCTTTTACAGTGGGTAAGGACAAGTTAGATGTGCAGTGTGTTATGAGGCAACAGTGGGTAATGCGAGACTGTGTTTTCTGTTTCAGAACACGTGGGTGGGTGGTCCATAGTACGCAGTTTGGTGTCGTACTGCATGACCATTTTTGGGACTACTGTTTAGGAAAGGAAAGCAGTTAGTGTGAACGTTTGTCTAACATTGTAAGGTGGTTATGGGCTTTAAATGGTGTTTTCTTTACACAAGAAAAAAGGGTAACAGAAGTTTATTTAAGCAGTAAAGCAGTGGTTGCAATGTGGCTGGGGAACTATGATGTATGCCCTGTAGTTAAGTATGGGTCGGCTATGTTTTTTGGAAACGGTGTACATAACAATGAAAATGACCTCATGGCCAATATGGTGGCAGTGGAAAGCAAGGAGCCAAATGCTGCAGATGTTAGGACAGTTACGTAAAATGTATTGATGTACGCATGAAGTTGTATTGTTGTGATTGTCCAGATTGTATGGTAGGTTACTGTATTGTTGGTAATTCAGTGTGTGTACATATGATAGGGTTAGGTGACCAGTGTACGTAGGAAACAGGTTATGTATTCTGTGGAAGAAATAGCAGGCAATGTAAACTGCAGTGGCTAAGGGGTAGGTGGATGTGTTATGTGTGGGGGTAGTTGTACGTGGATAGATATTTGTATGTATAGTTCTGCAGTGCAGTGGTAAAAGTGGGCAGGGTGCACAATGGTTAGTGCATGGCTGGAGGCCCTACAATGTACAGGGTGTAGTGAAGCGTGTAGGGCGTGGCCACAAGCTGCATAGTGTAATATAGGTGTGCATTGTCAGTGGTGGTATTGGTATGTGTATAGCAGAGATAAGTGAACTTATTGCACTGTGGATATTGTACACAAATATAATAGCAATCGTCAAAGACTTACTGTTTGCATTGAGGAAGGCCTGCACTGTGTTTTGTGTGTGAAGTGTAAAATGTTATCGTACTGGTTGCTGCATTATCTGTGGGAAAAGAGAACACAATATCTTAGCACAGCTATTTCATTACTTTGAAGTACACTACATAGCATACATTTCTTTATTTTGTGGACCCTCATAACTAGCACTTCGTAAGTACTATGCTTTGAACCAGTGTACTGTGCATTCAGCACACTTCCTATCATTCTGTGCATAATCACTGGGTTTGTGGGGAAAAGAAATCCATGCTGGATTGAAAAAAACTTCTAAATTTTGTTGCTACTATGGTGCGCAATGAATGATAGTGACGTTTGGCGTGGTCACAGCACGTTTTAAGCTGTACTCTTGAAGTAGGAGGAAATGTAACGGTGTACGATATCTGGACTATACATGTTGGTATGATGGGTGGCGTTCTATAGCAGGTGGTGATTTGTGAATGTTTTACTGCTTCCTTTTTGTACCATTGTTTCTTTATGTGTTTGGTTTCTGCTGGTGGTTTGAAAGTATTATGACACTGTTCTGTGGTATTGCAGTATTATGACCGTAGTTACGTAGCTGGTGGCGTATTGTAACTGCTTATACTTTGGAAGTGTTGTAAGTTATGTTTGTAGCACAGTAGTTGTTGAAGGTTGAGTTGGGTAGTTGTGATGCTGCAAATAACATTGTCGTATTCAGGTTTCAGTTAGATACCAAGTGGCGTATTCTAACTGTTTACAATGTCCTGTTTGTGAAGGGTATGTAGAGAAGCTTGTCCATTCCTGTGGTTATTTGGACATCTATGTACATTTTTAACTAGTACTGGCGAATTACGGATTTATGTGATTGCACGTCCATATGTGTTGGAGTTGTATGACTATTGTCGGAGAGCTGGTGACTCATTTGCGTAAATCGTGATGTTGGAGGTTACTGAGGATAGTTTTGAACCCTCATACTTAGCACTTTCCCTTCCATGTATCTAGTGGAAAATACTGGTACTGTGCTTTGTGTAGACATACAGTTTGTGTGAATTTACTCCTTGGTTTTATTGGGGATAAAATTGTCCAACATACACTGTAGTGTATTTCGTCAATGCTTCCAGTATGGTACGTTGCTATAGGTCGATAGTGTGGAAGGAAAGATATGTTTTTGTCCACTTACAAAGGTAGTGGTTGGTGCTGGGGAGTAAGGTATAGTAGGTTTGTAGTAGAACAATGTGGTCCAAAAAAGGTCACTGTGAGCAGCCAGCGCTAGTGCCAATTCTTTAAGGATAAAAAAGCAGCGTTCAACATGAAATGTTTGAGGGTGCCTAGACCAAGAACCCTCAGTAATAGCAAGATGAGTATAACAGTGAACTGCGCCAATTTACAATGAATATAACAACCAGTTGAGTTATAATTTTAATTCCATTCCACAGCCTGACACGTGTTTCGAGCGAAGCTCTTTTTCAAAGGCTTAGATCCTTGTCCAGATGAGTAATCAATACTGCAGATTAAGTATAAGGAACAGTTCCCGAACTTAATTTAAATTGCAAGTGCAATGACTAATAAGGTTGCCGTCCTTCCGGCAACAGCCGTATCCAAGGGAGAGCGCATCCAAGGGAGAGTAGGTTTGTACATCAATGAGTAAAGTTTGGCTTCCAGAATATTAAGTAGGAATTTCCATGATTTGCAGGTAGTCTGTGCTTTGGACTGATGGAAGTTTCACTGCATTCCCACTGTGACGGCTGTTTTGTAATGTATGCAGTATGGTGGACTACATTGGTGGAGTCTCTGCTAGTGCATAATTTGGATGGTAGCTGCATACCTGTTGGTGTACTGTAACTGCTGATACTTTGGAAGTGTTTGATGCTATGTTTGTAGCACAGTAGTTGTTGAAGGTTCAATTGAGTAGTTGTGATGCTGCAAATAACATTGTCGTATTCAGGTTGCAGTTAGATACCAGGTGGCGTATTCGAACTGTTTACAGTGTCCCATTTGTACAGAGTACGTAGAGAAGCTTTGGCATTCCTGTGGTTACTTGGACATCTGTGTACATTTTGAAGTGGTACTGTCCATTTGAGGATTTACGTGCTGATGCGTCCATGTGTTGGAGTTGTACGACTATTCTCTGATAGCTGGTGACTGATTTGCATCAGTGGTGATTTTAGAGGTTACAGAGGATAGTTTTGAACCCGCACACTTAGCGCATTCCCTTCCATGTATCCAGTGGAAAATACTACTACTGTGTATTGTGTACACATACTGTTTGTGTGACTGTACCCCTTGGAATCATTGGTGAAAAAATTGTCAAACACACACTGTAGTGCTTTTCGCAATGCTTCATGTATGGTTGATTTAGGTTGATAGTGTGGAAGGAAAAAACACTTTTTGTCTACTTACAAAGGTACTGGTTGATGCTGGGGAGTAAGGCATAGTAGGTTTGTACAGCAATGAGTACATTTTGGCTTCAAGAATATTAAGTAGGCATTTGCAAGATTTGCAGGTAGTCTGTGCTTTGGACTGATGGAAGCATCATTGCATTCCCACCATGACGATTGCTTTCTAATGTATTAGTATAGTGGCCTCCATTGGTGGATTCCCCTGTGTGGTAGATTATGGCTACAGTTGTGAAGGTTTTTTTGCCAAGTGATACCTGTTCGTATGTGAAGGCAGTAAGTTGGCAGTTGTTTTTGGTACCGTCGGCTTTGTATCTTAAGAGCATTAATTTCACATATTGACTATGTGAGTGTATATGTAGCGTCAAACGAATATCAGAATTGCACGACGTACACAACATGCCATGGTTTGCATTTTGCATCAGTTGCTGAAAAAGAATGGCGTCATAGTTAGGTATTGATACAAACACAAAGCATTTGTTAGGGACTTGTTCATGAACAACATTGTTGCACACAGTGAATGTATGTTTCCACATGTAGGAAATGTGAAAGATTTCATTTATAAGTATGTTTTTTCTTTCTAGTATTTGTAGCAAGTACATTAGAAATTCACGAGGATCTTCTTGTCGTTTTAAAGTGAATTTCACCATTCCAGCACTGTAGTCCAATTCTTGCCTTATTCCTGAGACACTGTAAATGGTGTCAGGATTACTTACTGCATTTCTGTGAAGGACCAGTATTTGCAAGCACAACTGGTCTGCGCCATTTAAATATACTTTTCAACAACTCCTGGTATTTGGAATAGAACATTGATTGTTACATTTACATAGCAATTAACACCTGCTGTATTGGAAAATTTGAGCCCTTTGATGGAAGGGTATGTGGTTTCTTTGCAGAGGCATTTTTTTTGTGGGTGGAGTTGGATATGGTTTGTCTATTTTACTCATTTTGTATTTGCTTTTGGTAGTTTCTGTAGTATCCGTTTATTTTAATTTCTTTGATGGTACTGTGCCAAAATCATTTAGTACTTCTGACAGAATGAGCCTTTTTTTCAAAGCTTTAGTTTTTTGAGGAATAGGGTACATTTTTAGATGGAGTGTGTACAGTGCACGTAGTCTATTGTACTCTAGGATGCAAGGAATTTCTGCCCTGACTGCAGTTGTATCAAAATTAACTAGATACAGTCCTTACAGTGTTTGCAGCCATGACAGTGCTACGTAACTCATGTCTTCTTTGAAGACTGTGTTGCCAATATCAATCAATGCTTGATCTAAGGTTAGACCTTGCGATTTATGAATAGTTACTGCATAAGCTTGTGACAGAGAAAACTGCTCTCTGTGTACATACATGTCTTTAAAAAGAAGGAACCTCGCAGTTGTGCGTCCTATATTTTTGATTTCTGAAAGTTTATCAAACTTGATGTTTACAAACAGAATGCTGTTGTCCCGTGGGTATGCCTGGTATGTGCACCTCTACCACCTGAACTCGGGCCTGCTTGGTTATTTAATGTAGGGTCTGATCCATTGGACGAGCCCGATGTGTGATAGAAAGAAACAAATCTATTATTTCTCCGGTAATTTTGACCATTAGCTTGGTCTGTAAAAAAACCTTCTTTCAGGTAAGGATTTATTAGGAAATGTACAGCAAATGAACTTGAGGACCTATTGAAAGAGTTGGCTCAGAGGACAGGTATGACAAAGGGTACAAGTTTGATGGTGCACAGACAGGTGAATGTGAACAGTTTTGATGTGGTAATAAGGAACGCAAAAAGCAACCTGAGCTGTGACCTTTGGAAGCGTGATAAAAGTTCTTGTACCACATTTAAAAAAATAGTGAGGGGTTGGATAATGAAAAATGGCTGTGTGAAATGGGTATCCCGGTGGAAGCTGTCAATTTGAAATGTACAGAGGCAGGGCATGCTGGGCATACTACGAAGTAGAAACTCACACTCTGTCTGGCGGCTATTGTCTACTGTGAAGGGAGAAAAATGGGATGCCCTTGTAAATCCTATTGCAGAAGAGAAATGGGTTGGGCATGTGCAGAGGGCTTGGGCAAACAGTGAACAAATGAAACGTATTGACACATGTCATGAGATATACTGGCCCCTGAAGTTGACACAAGAGGACATTATAACAGCAATTGAAAATGGAAGAGCTCAAAGGCCCCAAGGTCAAATGGACTATCTAGTGTAGTCTTGAAAAAGGATCCTGTAGGATGGGTGAAGATCCTTGGGATCCTATTTGAAAGTGTCTGTTATGATATGATATGATATGATAGTTTATTTATATAGCGCCTATACACAATGTGTTTCAAAGTGCTTCAAGGAGGGAGGGGACATAGGAAAATACAGTTACATTCAGCAAAAGTCCTTGAAACAATACAGAATGTGAAAATAACTATCATAATAGGCCTGTCGACATTTCTGATAGTGCAAGTGCATAGAACAAGTAAGGCAAGGGGTGATGGAAAGGAAGGAAAACAGAGCAAGCAGTAACATTACTAAGTCTGACGACAATTTACGCAGTGCAGGTGGTAACAAGAGGCGGGGTGGGTGGGGGGGCAAGTGGACGGAGGGGGGAAGGAGAACAAGACACGCTACTGAGCAAAAAGTCAGTGACAAATTGAAAAGTAGGGGAGGGGGGAGGGGGAGAACAAAAAGGGGGGGACAGACAAGCTGCTATCAAGAGTCACGGAACAGATGATAGGAGTAAGTGCTAGGAGGCGGAAGTCTAAGAGGGGGGAGAAAAGGAGGGGGGAGTAGGAGGGAAGTTGAAGAGGACGGAAATGAGGAGGGGGTGGAGCGTAGAGCAAGAGGGGGGGGCAAGCAGGGTGAGGGCACACAGATACTCACGGGGGGGCAAACAGACACTCACGGGGGGCAGGGGGGGCACACAGATACTCACGGGGGCAGGGGGGCAGAGGGGGGCACACAGATACTCACAGGGGGCAAGGGGGGCACACAGATACTCACGGGGGCAGGGGGGCACACAGATACTCACAGGGGGCAGGAGGGGGGCACACAGATACTCACGGGGGGCAGGGGGGCACATAGATACTCACGGGGGGCAGGAGGGGGCACACAATACTTACGGGGGGCAGGAGGGGCACATAGATACTCACGGGGGGCAGGAGGGGGGCACACAGATACTCACGGGGGGCAGGGGGGGCAGGAGGGGCACATAGATACTCACAGGGGGCAGGAGGGGGGCACACAGATACTCACGGGGGGCAGGAGGGGCACATAGATACTCACGGGGGCAGGAGGGGCACATAGATACTCACGGGGGGCAGGGGGGGGCAGGAGGGGGGGCACACAGATACTCACGGGGGCAGGAGGGGGCACACAGATACTCAGGGGGGCAGGAGGGGGGCAAACAGATACTCACGGGGGGCAGGGGGGGCAGGAGGGGCACACAGATACTCACGGGGAGCAGGGGGGCAGGAGGGGGGCGAAGTATACCCACATCTTGGCAACAGTCTACCCTGGTACCTGTATATAAGAAGGGGGACAGGAGGATGCTGGACGATTATAGATTGTTGTCAATGCTGGATGTCAGTGAAAAGCTATTTGCATCCCTTGTACTAAAGAAATTACAAAAAGGGGTCAACTCCAGTGACATCCTGTACTCTTTCCAGGCTGGCTTCTGATCAGGCTCTTCCACTGTCCATAACATTCGGCTTCTAGACAAGTTGATAGTTGGGGCCATGGGAAAAGATAGACCCTCTCTATGTGTCACACCCATTGATTTCTGATCAGTGTTTGACTGAGTGGGACGTAACATGCTGCAGGGAAAATTAGAGACTCTGAGATGCCGCGAATGGCTGTTGTATGTATTAAAACTCCTGCACTATGATACACCAGTGAGAGTCTGCTTGAATACCGAGGACCACATGTCAAATCAGATAATGGTCAACGGGAATCAAACAAGGGTGCGTGCTGCACGGTTGGAGGTGAGTGGCCTCTGGGCAGGCACAGGATCACCAGCGTACTCTACGCTGATGATCGTGTGCTGTTCGATCATGCATACAGGGGAATGAAAAATGTAATGAACTGGACAGAAATTTGAATAAGACAAAGTGCATGTTAGTGACAAGTAGAAAGGTAAACCGAGTTGAAATGAAAACAACACTATAAACCATTGACTTTGTAAAGAACTATGTATACCTGGGGCTAGAAATGGGCATAGGGGCCGATTACATGCATATAAGGGAGACAAAAAAAAGAAAAGCTCGCCAACTCACCTTTATGGTCTCGAGATTTGCTAGAAAGACTGCAGGATATACAGTGCAGGGCATTCTTATCTTATATAGGCAATGTTGACTGCCCATGGTGCTATACGGTCTGGAGGCTCTAACTATGGAAGGGATCATATGGCTGATTCATGTGGAAGGCTTCTTTTGATGAACTGTCATGAAATTACATCCTTCCACTTCAATGGAATAATAAAGATTAGATCTGGGGCTGATCTCTCTCTGTGGCCAATAACTGAAAAAAAAGGGAGAGCTATATATAAAAACTAAATCTTCACCAAAATGCCCCTTATTGAAATCAATGGGTTAAACTGAGTACACCGAGTTTAGAAGCAGGGGGAACAACGTTGAAGATATTAACCTCGACTTCTTCAAGAACCTTAGTTGGACCCCAAGATTGTATAGCAGGGTTAACTATGAGGACCGCAAAAGCTCTTTCAATCGGAAGCTGGACTTATGGGATTGGAGTCAAAATGTCACCCATATAGAAAAATTGCAAAAATACAACCT
Organism: Ambystoma mexicanum; assembly: GCF_040938575.1. NCBI lineage: Eukaryota > Metazoa > Chordata > Amphibia > Caudata > Ambystomatidae > Ambystoma > Ambystoma mexicanum. Next base: position 1,069,140,982 of record NC_090934.1, read on the forward strand.
TATTTTCTCCGTAGTCCGAGCCCAGATATTTTAAGCGTGGTGATCAAATTGCGCACTAACCGAATAACGCTGCTTACTATGCGTGGTGTGCAGTTAAACATACCAACAGAACTTAGATTTTACTGGCTCTGTAAAGTACCTGATGTTTCAGAGCCCACAAGACATTTGTTCACAGAGTGCATGATGATGGACGCACTGTATATGATATGATATGATATGATATGATATGATATGATATGATAAGGCATTAATAACGCGCCTATGCACAAGTGTTTCAAGGCGCGACGAGGCAAAGGGGGGGAACAAAGGGAAGACAGACAATGATCCTAATAGGCCAGGTATCATTCAGATCGCTCAAGTGCATAGGAGGAGGGAAGTGGGAAAGTGCGGGGGTAAGGCGGAGGGGACAGTCCAGTACATTGGATAATAGAATAAGATGCAAAAGTAAAGTACGACCAGCAGGTGGCAAGTGCAAGGGTAAGTGCAGACATCAAGTGTCAAGTGCTGGTAGTGGGACTGTAGGGATACAGGAACAGTCCCCAAGTGCCGGAGTTTCCAGGAAGGGCTGTGCAGGTGTGTGACTGGTGGGAGAGGGGACCTGGGCCCGAGAACAGAGGGTGGCCAGGTAGCCAGTGCTGTATCAGTTACAGCCAGGAGTCATCAGGGGAGAGGAAGAGAAAGCAAAAGCAAAGAGAAAGGTTTTAAGGTGCTTCCGGAACCGGAGATGGTTCTCCTCAAGTTTCAGGGAGGCAGGGAGGCTGTTCCAGAGGGAGGCCCCAGCCGAAGAAAGAGATCTACCACCAACTCGTTGCTTGGAAAAGCGACTGACCCTGAGGGAGCTGGAGGCGGATGAACGAAGATCTTGAGAAGAAAGATATTTAGGAAGAGAGAGTTGAAGGTATTGAGGCCCCAAAAGGCCTTGTGGACAATGCAGAATGTTTTGAACTTAATCCTTGCAGCCACTGGGAGCCAATGGAGAGATTTCAGTCCTGGAGAGATATGATCCCTGGGCTCGAGGCCAAGGACAAGTCTCGCAGTCCTGTTCTGGATGAGTTGCAGAGGGCAGAGAGTAGAAGCAGACAGATTTAGAAAGAGGCTGTTGCAATAGTCCAGCCTAGAGAGAACCAGAGCTCTGGAGACAGTGAGCTTCTGAGGGAAGGAGAGGGAAGAAAGAATACCTCTGAGGAGGTGCAGCTGCTAGTGTGACTTCTTAGCGACGTCAGAGATGTGAGGAGAGAAGGAGAGTGTAGAGTCGAAGATGACCCCGAGATTTTTAGCCTCACAGGTGGGAGTAGAGGGATGGCCAAAAGAGGCCAGCCAGAGAGTGACAGGAAAGGAGGGAGCGGGTGTGCCGATGAGGAGAATCTCAGTCTTAATGGCATTAAGGCAGAGATCATTGGCGGCACACCACTCCTGGATGGCAGACAGACAGTCAGCGATGAGAGAGGGAGAAGGGGTGGCTGAGGGTAGCTTGAAAATGAGCTGAGTGTCATCCGCATAGCACTGGAAGTTGGGACAGAGTGTGGCAATGCAGTGGGGAAAAAGTTCCAGTTATTGGGTGAAAAGCCAGGGAGAGAGGTTAGACCCCTGGCATCATGTGTTCACATATGATAGGTTTGTCTAAATGATGACACTCTGGGACGGATGCGTTGCACATTTCACTTTTTCAGAGTTGGTCACATATTAAAAAAAACAGCTGAAGATCTGTACAAATTCCAGTGAAATGAGAGAGCAACATGGGGAGAAATAATCAGATGTGGGAAGCCATTGTGGGCCAACTGAAGAGTAAAACATTGGAAATGGCATAAGGACTTTGCGGCCCAAATTGACCCGCTCTGTGCAACATCTCTGCAATACATATACATAAGAAATGGTTGGTTATATTGGACATTGTAATGACTGTAATGACTGTAGCACTCCTTCCTCTAGATGAATCTTTCCTTTTTCAGGTTAATTATTATAGTATATTACCATCGAACTAATATGCATCAGAACAATTGCCTGAAATTATTGTGACTGACTAGTAGGATTGTGCCTTGGTGTCTTATGAGCATTTGCTTGTACGTTTGGTGATCTTCTCTCTTTTATTTATTTCCTTCTAGAATGTTCTTCTTTTATTAGAATTGTATACATTTTTAGAACTCATGAGAATATTTTTTTCTTTTATGACATTTTTGGGGAAATGTTTTAGAACCATGCATTCTGTGTACTTGTAACGACGGTCATATTGACAGATTGACTGCTTGATTGTTGTGTGTACTTGTTTCTTATAGCTGTTAATTGGACATGTATATGTAATATATATATATATATATATATATGTATATATATATATATATATATATATGTATTATTTGCTTTATTTAATTCCTTTTTTCTTTTTATAAAAGTTCGTAAGAACTAAATACAAATAATAATAAATTAAATGTAAGAATGTGTTTTCACCATTGGTGGCTTTCACATGTAAAAGGTTGTAATGGTTGTATTCATCTGTGACTCAGATAGCCCTATGCATTCTCCAGATGTGAATACAAAAGCAATCCTCTCAGGGTTTTGGTCGTTCTTATCAGCCAGAGCCATTTTGACGCAATACTGTAAGCGCGTAACTCAACCCCCTCCAAAACGTGAGTCATACCCAATGCCATCTTCTGTTGCTTGGCTGCAGATAATGGTTCTGTGAGCAGTTGGAAGACTGCCTGCACTGCCAAATGAATCCACAACTGCCAACTGCATGGATCAAGAACTCTGCTTGCTTGCTTGACCTTGGTCCTCATCTACCACTTTGTGAAGCCTTTTCAGCAGACCCATTTTTGTCACTGAATTTGGGTCGGCTTCTATCTAAGAGAGCAGTGCTCACCAAAAGTGTTTAAGAGCAAAGATAACTTTTCACTGGTCAAATTCTCTTCCGCATGCTCAGGTGGTAACCTTCAATACAGCTGCGCCTCTGATCCGTGCACTGCTAAAGGCTTACAGCAACACCTAGACAATATTCGAAATAATGTTGTATCAGAATTTCCAAAACAATAGACCACAAAAAGAAACTTTATTGCAGAACCCTATAGCTAAACATCTAGATATCTCAGTTTTGACACAAAGCACATTCTAGCTAATACATTTTTGGGCACATTTCTTCTGTCTGTGCAGTACTGTCTTCATTTCCCAAACAAGGTATAATGTGTATGCTGTCCCTTGCACTGGATCACCTCTTGCAGGGTCGGGGCCTTGAACATTGCTAGACTACTACTGGTGACTGAAGTGCGCATCAGAGGGAAATCGTTTTAATCTCTTTTTGGGAATGGCTGTGTCCAGTTGATGTGGACACCTAATAATTGCTGGTTAACCCTTTCTTCTACCTTCTCCCATCCTGCGGCTTCCTCGCCCTTCCTTTTCTAAGCCTGTGGTGGTTTGTGGTAATTGCTTCCTACAGAACCAGTGCCTCGACAAAGAAGAGCGGCGCAAAAAATATCTCCTCTTGAATTCAAGCAGAAGGCTAATGCCATGTATTCAATAACCCACAGAGACTTAGTGTCACTTCAGTCAATTACTAGGTGATCTTTTACATCCGTTTCCAAGGTGATTCGTGTATTGTTTAAGCGGTCGTGAAAGAGGGGATTTTAGGAGACAGATGCAATGAATTAACAACCATCGTTACCCAAGAATTTTCTGCCATTACCCACACACTCTTTACTGATTGGCAGGAGCATAGTTCACTTGCTGGCAGATGCAGAGTATTTTTGATTGGCACAGCAAATATGCATATACAATCACTGGCACAGCCTGTAATGTATGTGCTAATTAACATCTGCATGTATTAACATGAATTTCAAAAAACACGTATTTTCCTATGTCAGCGCTGTATTATTTTAAAGGAAACACACATGATTAGTGATTGTGCTGCGTTACGCGTTGTGGACAGTGTATTATTAGTACTCCTGCACACATTTTAACATTGAAAAGGGAGGTTGGTAGGTTTTTTGTGTAACAAATAAATACAGCAGCAGCTAGTCTGTCACTAATGAGACATGCAAAATGAAAGCCAGCCAACAGACCATTGATGCAACTGTTTAAATAAGCACGTCATTCACGCATTTACCACACTCCCCGTTCATTGGCTCATTCGGGAATCTAGAAAACAAAGGAGATGATGCGATTTGCCCACATGTGGCATAATTTTCCATATGGCACATTGGACGCCATTGCATCGTCTGCACCCACAATTGATCTGTGAACCAATGTGAGAGGTCCAAGTTCTTCCAATGAGACATCAGAATAGAAGATGTCCACGAAGAGAATGTTGAATGTCAATTTTCCAGTTAATGGTCAACAATAATCTACTGAAACAGAATAAATATTAGGATAATCATGCCTTGCATCCACACCACCTTACCAACTACCCCAAAAATAAATAAATAAACACGACATTCCATTTTACCCCACTTTCCAGGTCCCTTTTCTTTAGCCTTAGCACATGTCGGTCCAGGAGTCTACCTAACAGTGATGTAGACATAAGCTTCTAATGTTGGGGAGTCCTTGATTACATCTCTCTCTCACATTGTGAGTGTTACAATCCATACCCCCCCCCACAAAGCTCAAACATATATTGCAAAAGGTGTACTATTCACTTTACAAGTCTATTATGGACCTAACATAGGGCTCTTTAACATAACAACAAATTGATTTTAAAGCAAATAGTACGGTTGCTTGGCATGTTAGTAGGAAATGCAACACTTGTAGATGGCCCGGCAAACAGGAGTCATGGTATATTCCTTAATGTGATTGATATGGGTCACAATATAGACAGACACATATGGCTAACATTGGCCGCACATGCTGCATGTATTTTATTTGTATTAATCGTCATCATTCTGACTCTTTGATATCGGTTTTACCTTTGACAAACCTAATTGCATGTCCCACCATCTATGCAAAATGTGTACGTGTAAAGTGCTGCCAAAGTATTGCATAGCCTTCAATGCTGTCAGTTGCTCTGGATTTAGATAGGCATACGTATATGTGTTTCTAGCCCCACCTCTTGGTGGAGTGTCCCCATGTGAGCTGGCTGAGCCCATGCAAAATGTGGTCCAATGCCAGCATCCAAATATTTACTCACATAGCACATGACACAATTCCATATAGCCAATTCTTAAAACGGCAAACTGTAATGTTGCAGTGGTCGACATCTCTGCATGCAATAGCACATGTAAAGTATCAGGCAACAGGCTTTTCCTGCAATGCAATGTACTGTTTAGTTATTTATTTATACTTCTTTTTATTTAGTATGTGGCAGTGAAAGGTAGACTTTCATATTCATTGTAACAACGTAAGCTCAGTAATATATAACAAGTGCATGTTCCATTGCATCAGTGAGTTCTCTGAACATGCTATCTATAACATTTTAATTTTGTTGTCATTCATTGCAAAAGTATTAAAGAGCAAAAATGAGCAAGGTCATGGGATACCTGGCTGATGAACGAAGGGTGAACACACACCTATGGGGGTTACACCTTGGTAAGTGTGTACACGTAACTATAAATGAATTCTGACAAGAATGTATCAGGACAATTCTGAGTACTGCAGTCAGATCTTTAATAAAACTGCAGTTTAGGTGTTTGTGGATACACTTAACTTAACTAGGAGTTACACACGATACAACAGTATTTACACATTTTTCATGTATAGTAACCAGTTTGTAAGTGACAAATTTCAAATATTTGTAGCGTCTTTCCAATGCTTACACATCTACTGAGGGGTCCTTGGGAAGGAGACCAGTGGATTTAGTGAGGTGATAGCATGTTATAATCAGCACATATACATCAAAACAATGTAGGGTTGAACAAGGACAATGCAGACAATATAACAGTCAACACAACAGGGTTTCGGCCAGAAGGTGAGCTGTGATGAGCTCTGATGGTGTGGCCTTCATCAGGACGAGATATTCCAAAGCGGGAAGTATCTTGTGAGGTCTATTGAGATAAACAGACGAGGTGTTATAGGAGTGGACAGATTTGTGGGTATCTAGCACAGGTAGAGGTATCAATACATGAAGGACCGGTGCTTACTGGAACTTGGGAGCGCAGTGGCTCAGGGAGTAGCAGTGTCAGGAGTACACTGGAGGATTTTCGAGGTCCTAGAAGTGGCCGTTCCTGTGGAAGTAGGAAGGACATGGAGGCTGTGTTAAGCCATAAAAAGTGGGGGAGCAACTAAGGGTTAAAAAAGGGGTAAGAGCAAAGCTTACCTTGGGGAGGCCCGTTACCGCACAAATTATGGGTGGAACAGGCTGGCGTGATGAATACGAGAAGTCAACCGCAAGCGTGAGGTGCTACGGAAAAAGGACACACGGGGCTCAGATTGCGGGCCACGGAGTATAAGTGTCATGGTGCACGTGAAGGCTGGTGAGGCATGCAGATGGCCACGGATGAGGTGTGGCGGATAAAATCACGAGTGGGTAACATAACAAGTGTGTCCCACGAGGAAGTAGGTCTGAGCATGACTTATAAATGGACAGAAGTCCGAATCGTTGTGTTCGTGGTGTCAAACACGTCCGTGATGCTAAAAAGGGAGTAATTACAACCTTAAAAACCCAAGCGGTGGATTAGCTGGATTGCCCGTGGAGGATGTCATGCTGGGGTGAAGAAGGTCTAAAATGGAGGCTAGGCTCCCGTTCTTAAGTGAGACATGTAGCTAAGAATTAGGTGCAAGGGATCACGTAGCTGCATTAGTTGCATGCGCGTGTACTCACCAAGGGTTAAAGGAAGGATGAGCGCTGCAGAGCAAGCTGTCAGCGGTCGCGGTCCCTGGCTGCGCACGGAGTGAGCTGGGGAGCTGACTGTGATTAAATGGGGTGAGCGGCCATGATGAGGTGTGCAAGGCCGGGGTGCCCGTGAGGGTGCCTGACTGGAAATGGCGCTTGGTTCCAAAGGCAAAGTAAAAAACACACTCAGCCATGGGGGAGCATACTGGTGTGTACGCATACGCATGAAAAGATGCCTGGCTCGGGTAGGTAGTCCATGGGCAGGCAGGCGGGTGGAGGACGCCTCACTGCCAGGCTAGGATGCTGATTGGTCGGCGTCAAGGGTGTGGTGGTAATGGTGCCCAGAGCTGCTAAAGGGGGGGTAAAGAAATGGAATGGATGATGTGAGCATAACAACATGTTTTGGTGACACATATCATGATACATATTTAAAGGAAATGCTCCATTTTTGATGGTGGTTATGTTTAGCAGTGACACAGGAAAAGGCACATATTAACCAAATAGGGTGGCGTTCACAAAGTCCAGTGGTGCCACATGAGGTCAATTAGGAGTGGATGCATTGTCTCAATTTACAGGAAGTGTTTCCACTCTAAGCAGATGTTTAAACCTGACCAGACAGAATTTAATTTGTGTGCCCATTTCTGTTCTAAACGGGTTAAGATTCTGTCGACGTCTCCCCCTCTGATGGTGGGGTAACTTTCTGTATTACCACCCATTTGAGGTCCATATTGGTGTGATTTTTCTTGACAAAATGATCTACAAGGGGTTTATCAGGTACTTTGTTTTTTATGCACGAGCAGTGCTCGCAGATCCTGGTCTTCACTGGTCTCATGGTTTTGCCCACGTAAATGAGTCCACAAGGGCAAGTTACAACATATATGACCTGTTTCGTATTGCAATTGGTATGGTCCTGCAGAGTCCAATTAATGTCATTATGTTGGAATATTTTGGTAGCCTCCGTGAATTGGCAGACAGTACATTTGCCACACTGGTAGTGGCCTTGTATGGGTGGGAGATTCCATAGAGTGCTGGTAGACTTGGTAGGTTCGCTGAAGGTGTGTGCAAAGGATTCTCTGATGTTCCAGCTTTTTTTAAGGAAAATAGTGGGACTTTTTGTAGTGATCCCACGTTTCTGATAATGGGCCAGTGTAGTTTGATGGTCTTTTTAATGAGGTCACTGAGTGTGCTAAACGTGGTGACGCATACCAGTCTGTCAAGTTCCTTTTTGGTTATTTTGGTGAGACATATAGTGTGGTCGGTGTTGGCGGCCCGCTTCTTGGCGTTTTTGATGGCTTTTCTGGGGTACCCCCTGTCGGGAAGCCTAGTTTGGAGGTCAGTGTCATGTTTGTCAAAAGAGGTGCGTTCGGTGCAGTTTCTTCTGATGCGAAGGAATTGTCCGTACGGTAAATTGTACTTCATGCTTTCCGGGCGGTAGCTGTTGAAATGAAGCAAGGTGTTCCTATTGGTGGCTTTGCGAAACAGTTCTGTGTTGAGATGGTCGCCAGATCTACAGATGTGTAGATCTGGAAAATCGATCCCATGGAAATCCCAATGGATGGTGAATCTGATGTGCTGGTTGCGCTGGTTCAGCCATCCATGGAAAGCCACCAAATCTTCAGAGATGCCTTTCCAGATGAGAAGAATGTCGTCAATATATCTCTTCCATAAGATGATGTTCTGTTGGTAGGGATTGTGCGCTGACAAGATGTGTTCTGTTTCATAATGGGCCATGTATAGGTTCGCTATGTCAGGAGCGAACATGGCGCCCATGCTGACCCCTTTAATCTGTATATACAATTGGTCTCGGAACAGGAAAAAGTTTTTGGTCATGGCCAATCTGACACATTCCAAGATGAACTCAGAAGGGACTGCTGTGATGTTGTTTCTGGTGTTGAGGAAAAGTTTCAGGACTTCCAAGCTTTCGAGCTGGGGTATCGATGTATATAAAGCTTCCACATCCAAGGTGGCCAGGATGTATTCAGGTTTCATGTCAATCTCATTCAACATAAGAATGTTACGTGTGCTGTCCTTGAGATAGCAGTCCATTCTGTTGACAAAGGATTTGAGAAAAAAGTCGGTATAGACCGAAAGGGGTTCGAGTATAGAATCACATGCGGAGACAATAGGTCTACCAGGTGGATTGATGAGGTTTTTATGAACCGTGGGTAGTATATAAAATGCCATTTCAAATTATTGAGATTCTTCCTATCATTGATATTGGCAAAGTGGATCATCTATTTATCTTTTGTTCAAGCTGATGCAACAGCTCTGTATTACTGAACACAAACAGGTGGTCCTCTGACCGTGACAAGTGAATACATAGTTAATGTACTGTTTTTGGAATCCACAGAAGGAATTCAGTGCTAATGGTACAAGTCGGTAAGTCGGAATGCCTCAGATTTTGAAGGATTAAGCTTTAGGCCTGATACCTCGACAAAGGATTCAATTTCTAGTAATAGGGGATCTATATTTTGGGTGGGATGCTATACATTGCATGAGGTCCTGTGCATATAGGCATACCGATTAGTGTACTCCATGGATATTAAGACCTCTATGTATGTGTTTTTCGCTAAGTGCACTCGCAAGGGCCTTTTTCTCTATGGGTGACAGCAGGCATCCCTGTTGTGTGCCCCTCAATATTTGTACAGGTGCAGATAGTATACTGCTGGTCAGAACTTTGGCCAATGGATCCTTATGAAGCATTAGAAAATATTCTGAGTGCTCCCTATTTTTGGTTAATGGGAGGCCTATTTCAAAAAGAGAGAGAAACGTCTAAAAAATAAACAGGGAGAAACAGGCTACCCCGCCCTTAACAACTTGTGTATGTGGACTTCAGCTCTGGAGAAAGCAGAACTGTGGCAAGAATCAGTTCTCAGGTCAGAGAAGTATAAGAACAATAATTTTATATTTTATTATGATTCACTGCAAAAGTGCATAATAACTCACACCACAAAATACAGTACACTGAGAGACATTTACAACACAATACACTACTGCGCTTGCAGCTACGCAGCATGTAAATTGAAACAACCGGCCTGACAGCTACGTCAGGAAAAGTGGGGTTAGTAGACAGATGTTCAGAAAAGAGACGGTATGCTCTCTATAGTCAGTCGACACATTGGGGGTCATTACGAGTATGGAGGTAGCCATGGTGCTATTAGCGCCATGCCTACCCCCATACAGCATACCGAGTCCGGGTTCCCTGAATGGGGAAATACTGAGTCAATCCGACCTTGGAGGAACCGGTGTTTCCCCATTCAGGGAACACATCCCCATTCCCTTTGAGCCCCCATAGGGCTCAATGGGAATGGGGAGGGAGCTAACAACAGGCCCATTAATAACGGGTCTATTGTTAGCTCCCTGGTCCCCTTGCGGGACCCGCAAAGGACGCCTGATCTGATCAGACGTCCAGAGCGGGTCCCGCAAGGGAACCTCGTAGTAGGGTGGAATGGGTTTAACGGCACCGGCACCTTTACCGGCGCCGTTAAACCCATTCCGCCTGGGTCGTAATGGTTAAAAATAACCTACTTCTTCACGATTTACTGCAAATTGAACATGATTCCATAGCTTGCCACTAAGCTGTTATTATTTTGTCGTGTATAGTGCAGAATACTACATATATTGTTCTTTGAGTGCTCTGTGGTATCTGATCACTCAATACCTACAAGTAAATTAGAACACAATACTGTCTATATCATCTTTATGAAAAGTACATCATATTATTGAACATTCTGAAACCTATCGGAGCATGTCTGTTACCATGTGGATAACTTGATCCTATTAAAATGCGATCCCAACAATGTGGGGAGTCTCCGTTCTTCTGCTTATTTGTGATATCCCTTGTGTTCTTAGCGTCAAGGGCCGTATATATGGAACTCTACAATCCATAAAATACCTTGCATTATGTAACGAGGCATGCAGAACCCAGACTGTATCTGATGACGGACCTCTACGTTGAGGCGCCCATTGTTTACATAGATGTAATTAAACCATATGGTTGATGTGTGCACATCCTCGAAGAGCACAGTCCGTAATTTATTACTTAACTGTACTTCCACGTGGTATTTGTCATGTGAGCATGCAGGAGCCATCATGGATTGGGCAATGTCAAATATTGTGTCTATGATGCTGATAGAGTTGTACACAGAGACGGGAAGCATGCAGATGTTACCTATGTTCACTTTCAACGGAATTACCATTGCGATTGGACATAATGATTCCATGACTAGTTCTTTAAAAATGATTTAAGAACTATTTCCAAATACACTGAATATGATATTATTATATTAATTTGTTGTTCTGCATATGTTGTATAGTTCAAGCTCGTCAATACAACTTAATGGTCTACTTGATTTTGGCAGAAACCAAAAAGAAGACAAATTCAAAAGAGAGGATTAGAATTATTACATAGTGTCCTTTTAGCGTCCCTCTGTGGCACTAATTGCTGAGATATCCCTTATTGAGGCTCTATGCTGATGATTCAATGGTAAGGTCAATGTAAAAATGTTTTCCACCCAATCGAAGTGTTCAATACTTTTTTAAAGGAATCTAGCCTATATATCCACTTCTTTTTGGTTTGTCTTTGTAATACGTCACCATCACCACCCTTTGCTGGACATCTTACAGTTTGAATCACAAACCAAAATAGGTCTGTATGTTTGTGGTATTTTTCTTTTAAATGCGCCACCATCGGGTTTTTCTGGCACCTGGTTTCTCATGCATACCCATTGACAGATCTCTCTTTTGGTTTTCCCGACATAAATTAAGCCACATGGCCATTTGATACCATATATGGCCAACTTAGTTAGATAGTTAGAGAACGTCTGAAATTTCCAGATGAGACCAGACGGATCTATTTCTTTTAAATATCTTGTGAGCGAACACACTGAGCATTTTGCACATCGAAAATGTCCAACCACAGGCGGGAGTGACCAAGGGGTAGCATGGGTGTTGATCTGCATGCTCTGCTTATCTTCATAGGTATGGACTAGCCTATCCTTCAAATTTCTTGGTCAATTGAATGCAAAACGAGGTTTGTCTATATGGAAATTAGATGTTTTGAGGATGTTCCAGTTATGAAGGATCGCCCCTCTAAGTGCATGGTTTATCGGGCTAAAGGAGGTCACACACGTGATCTTCTCTACTGGAAATTTCACCTGTTTGGTCAGGCAGCTGCCTCTGTCCATATTTTGTGCTCTTTTTTGAGCTCAACGTATTATCTGGGCTGGGTATCCTCGTTATTTCAGTCTGGTACTCAGAATGTTGCTATGGGCGTTGAAATCTACCATAGTAGAACAATTATGGTGGATTCTTAAGAATTGTCCAGATAGCTGGTTTTCCTTGAGACTGGAAGGGTGGAAACTTTCAAAAGTCAGTAATGTATACAAACACTTGTATATTATCCTCACTGTTGACTTTATACTTATTCAATATTCAGGGATTATGGCAACGATTCAGCCCTATCTGTACAAGGCTGAATATTCAGAAAGGAACTGGTTGAAAGAGAAAGAAGTTGAAAATTATGGAGAATCTGATGAAAGTTGTGACAATCACAGGGTCGATGTTCTCACCTGGTGTAGCTACCATATGCTCAGCATGATGATGGTCCTAATGCACAAACTTCAAGCAACAGTTTGCCCTCGTAATCCAAGAAATGAGTACGTTTACTCTTTATACGTTATATGTTTGACAACTGAGACCGCTCCCATTTTATGCTGTTCTCCTTCAACATTGTAACTTCGATGGATCACTCATGATAGAATTTTTCTTTTATTTGAAAAAATGTCTCATTCTAATCTCAAGCCAAAGTATTCTACATTATATTTAATGATCAAACAATTACATTTCTTTCACTTTAAATATTTCCCTATGTTCCAAAAGTTTTTTCTGGAATGGGCGTTCCCATTTCTAATTCACCCCTACTTGAAAATAAAAGTACTGTGAGTACTTTGCTCAAAAGGGTACTTTTTGTAAGCATAACAGTGCCTTCTACTTTAGAAGAAAGGGATAACAAAATGAATGCAATTATTGGATTCAGTCAAGAACTCTACTTCTGTATCTCTTACATAGATGGTACAGGCTTGTGACCCATTGAACGTTTACATGGTGGATATATAGAAAACTGGGATTCCGCGTTCATTGAGTAATACCTGCCTGTGTGGTTCGAGCCATTCTTGAGAAATTCCCCAGTGACTCCGGACAATACAAGGTTTTTATCTAGACAGTACCTCAACCGGAGCAGTACAATTTAGGAGTTTACACTGCCATCAACCTCACCAAACTAAATAAAATTAATGAGGAAATATGAAAAGTTATTAAAACAAAGCATCAAATATTTATAAAGGTATGCTATAACAAGAAGATCATAAAAGATCAGTGTCCTTTAAGAAGTTTCCTGGTGTATTGCGCTAGCCTCATCTGCATCCATCCACCTCCGGGCAGCTCGCACCTGTGACCATGCGCTTGCAAGCGGCTGGGTGGTTGGAAATGAACAAGATGCTGAATACCATGTATACCTCAAAGGGTTCTTTCGCATGTGGACCATTGGTCACATGACCACCGCAGCCCCAGTGTCTCCAGGCTCCCCTTTGAAGACCACGTCACAGTATTCAACATGTTTTTGTGGGTTACCAGTCATTTGGTCAAAAAAAAAAGGTCGACAGGACAAATGGTCGACACCATTTGGTCGAAAGACAAATGGTCGAATTTTTTTTTTTTTGTATTTTCACTTTTTTTTTTTTGGGGGGGGTCCCCCCCTAAACCCCTTTTTTTCTAAAAAACCCTTTTTTCCCTAAACGAAAACCTAAAAAATATATATATAAATTTAAAAAAAATTCGACCATTTGGCTTTCGACCAAATTCCATCGACCATTTGGCTTTCGACCAAATGTCTTTCGACCAAATGACTGGACAGCGTTTTTGTGTCCTATGGCTATGTACCCAGCCTTCTGCGCTTACCTCATCCAAATCTATCCCGCCCTCCGGTATCAATGGCAGTTTGCACCTGTGACCATGTGCTCACAAGTACGCTGGGTGGGTGGGTGCTATTGAACAAGGTGCTGAATACCATGTACACCTCTAAGGGTTTTTTTGATGGGGACCATTGGCCTCATAGCCACTCCAGACCCGGTGTCTCCAGACTCCCCTTTGAAGACCCTGTCCCAGCAATCAACATATATATGTGTCCTTTGGTTATGTTCCGGGCCTACTGTGCTTGCCTCATCTGCCTCCACCCCTCACCGGTAACTATGGCAGTTTGCACCTGTGACCGTGTGCTTGCAAGGGGGCTGGGTGGGTGGGAACGAACACATCAAACATTCACATACACACCAAGATTTCTAAGCATGTTTAAACACCTTGGGCGTCATTACAACAATTGCAGAATGTGTTTAACGGTGCTGGTAATGGTGCCGGCACCATAAACGCATTCCGCAATATTACGAGGTTCCCTCACGTGACCCGCTCTGGATGTCTGGTTTTACCAGACATCCAGAGCGGGTCCCACGAGGAGACCAGGGAACTAACAACAGGCCGGTCGTAATCGGCCTATTGTTAGCTCCTGCACCCATTCCCATTGAGCCCTATGGGGCCTCAAATGGGAATGGGGAAGTCCGGGCTCCCTGAAGGAGGAATTACCGGGCCCTCCAAACTCAGAATGGCCCGGTAATTCCCCATTCAGGGAACCCAGACCCGGACACGGTTTTGGAGGCAGCCATGCCCATATTAAGGACATGACTACCTGCAAAGTCGTAATGAGGCCCTTTGAAAGTTAGCAAAAAAAATCTCTGCAATATACAACGGATATTGGCCCTCATTACGACCCAGGCGTTGGACCATGGTGCTAATAGCACCATGGCCCTTGCCGGTAACTTACCGACTCCGCCATAGCGGAATGGGGAATTACCGCCCCATTCTGAGGTTGGCAGGCCGGTAATTCCCCATGCCGCCATGGCCCTTCCCCATTCCCATTTTTGCCCCATAGGGCTCAATGGGACAGAGGAAGGCGCTAATTACGGCACCGTAAATTACGGTGCCGTAATTAGCTCCTAGGTCCCTTTGCGGGTTGGTTTTTTAACGCCTGCTAAAAGCAGGCGTTAAAGTGCCACCCGCAAAGGGACCTCGTAATCAGGCGTTAAGGTTTAACGGCGCCGCCACCTTTTACGGCGCTGTTAACCCCTTAACGCCTGGGTTGTAATGAGGGCCATTGTCATCTATCCACTTTTTACCTTGGTTGCAGCTCATCTATTTTCCAAGTAATGGTTAGTAAACTATTGATTTCTTGAGTGTCCTCGTGTTCAGCTTTGTACTTTTCTATTGCTTTTTACTCAATATACATCGTATTTTGATTTTAATGTAGCTCAAAGACTTCAGCATTATCAACTTTTCAATGCATTTTTATCTCTGGAATCACTACATCACATGACAGTGTGTTGTTTGGAAAGGTAATGATTGTAATCCATGTTTAAAAAGCAAGTTCTGTTTAGGTGGCTCAAAGCTATTCAATGTACCAGTGTTAAGTTTCTTAATGTGGTAGACTAATGATTTTTTACTAATGTCCTTGCTGTGATGGTGAGACCAGGTTACATGGCATTCTTCATATTTTTTTAACACATCTTCTGGACTATCAAACAATGTCTTCATCTTCGTGGTTTCCCTGATACCAGCCATTTTAAAACTCCTGGTACAGTGAGGCATGTTTTCCCAAAGGATATGACGTTAATAAAAACATGGTTGTTGAACTGTGGATTTCCAGTGTCCCAGATTGAAAGCAGAGCCAAGGATGTCTTGGAGGACGTGAGGGGCAATCGATTCGGCGTCTGCAGCATGCACTTCTCAGAAGATATATTTACGAACCTTCGAAGCACACTTAAAAGCATTGCCGCCCCCAGACTCCTATAAAATGACTTACCTATGCAGATCCAACTGAGTATCAGCACATGCTGACTCAAATGAGCATTGAACATTGAAATATGTATGCATGTTCATATGTACACAATTGGTCTGTATACATATGTCACCTAAATAATCACACAATCTATTGATATAGTGTGTCAAACGGTAGCATGATCAAAGGGTTGGAGTTTTTTCTGTAATACTGGTATTGATATTTTATTGCCTAATTTTCCATTGTGACACATGTTCAGTAGTTTTTAAATGTTACACTTTCTTCTTGAACAAATCCATACTTTAGGGATACACAAATAGTTCAATGCATTGTGAGCCTTTGTAAAAATATTAATAGCGTGATCTGAAAATGTGTTGTTTTGGTAAATGTGTTGATTACCATGTCTGTATTTATGTAGACCACATCGATGGAAGTAAAGACCGTTACCATGGAGGAAACAACAGACATGTCAAATACCCTCCCCTACCTTCTTCTCTCAAGGTGACCTTCACGACTTTAGGCCATCTCTCTTTTTCGGCTCTTGCTGCACCTCTCTCCTCCCCTTCCTGATTTCTCTTCTCTCTCGGCCAATGATGCTCTATCCACACTTTCCTCTTCTATCTCCTCAACTCTTGATCTACTTTACCCCCTCTCTTCCTTCCATCCTACTCGCAAACCCTCTCAACCATGGCTTTCCCCTCAACTTCTCTCCATGCACCATCTCTTTTGTTGCCTCGGGAGACTCTGGCCCTCATTACGACCCTGGCGGAAATCGAAAAACGATGGCGGAAATGCAATACCGCCATCGAATAGCGCTCGGTGCGACTATGACCCGTCACCGCAAAGTACGATGCCATTAGCGACACCGTAGTGAACGCCAACGCTAACTGCACCAAGTACGCGCGCGCGCGCCATGCCAAACCGTAAATACCACCATGGCGCAAGGGTACGCGAATTCCGACCCTAGCGGACATGTACCTAACGCCATCAAGCACGGCGGAAAGTACCATTCCGCCATGGCGAGAAGTACGGCATCGCGAATCAACCGTAAACGGCCCAACTGAGTGCCTGTACACCGCTCCCTGCCCACATAGTACAACTCCCCGTAGGTGCAATGAAGTCACAATGCAACCAGTGAAATGTACAAGTCACCCATGCATGCCAACGAACAAAAGAATCACAAGAGGGGCCAATGGGAGCTGCAGGGCACAGATGGCACGAATACAGAAGCCATTCCAATGGACATGACCACAGTCCCCCACCAAGAAACGCACGCAAACACAGGCACCTGTGACCAGCAATATTTCGAAAATCACATCATTCCACCAGTACACCTGGCTGACCGGCATCTGTCACACAAAACCTAATCCCCCGCCCCTGAGCATGACATCATTCAAACAGTCATATTGGCAGCCCTCATCCCTGACCTCACTGGGCTTCGTAGGCAAACGCGCCCAGCACAGTACCACGCAACTATACTCCGAAGCTGGAACCCAATGCAGATCTCCTCACAATACATCGCTCCCCAAATAGGAATATGCCACATCACTTGCAAAGAAGAACGCTACACGGCCCATATCAGAATAGAAATTTAATGCACAACAAAATCACCAAGCCCATACAGCCATTAGGCCATGAACTCCAAAACACATTTCACCATTGTGGGCTGCATCCGCAAGAAATGACCAGCTACTTCTTGTGTGACGCCCTGTTCCATCATGGTACACAGAGCCACATTCACGTACGAAAAGGCAACATGGAAGCGCACAGAACCGCAGGGCCGTCCCAATGGGGAGGCACTAGTCCAGCTGAAAGGCCGAAATGTTGCTCCGAGCCACTAGTACTGCGTAAGGGCATGTGGCCCATTGGCGATCGTCCCATAAGATCGTAATGCTGCTCCACTGATTAACACGAAGCAGCAGGTGTCGGGAGTAAAAGCCATCTGCAGGAGTGGCATACAGATGGCAGTGGCAAAAGGGGAGGAGATACCTGTCAACCAAAAGAAAAGAAAAAGAACAGAATGGCCATCAGAACTACATTCGAACAACTCACTTCAATGATCACACTAAATCCACAGCCATATGCATGCTAGCCCACTCCAAAGGATCATCACCACCCCAAAACCACTTGCGACTCATAACTATCTATATCGAGGTGTAAACACCATCACAAACGAGTGTACCTGTGCATGCGTCTGTGAAAACAGAATCCATCAGATGGGATTGGTAACGTGCATGGACACAAGTGTCTGAGGGCGCGTCGAGACAGGGAGGGCTCAACAAGGCCAGATAGACGATGGTCCCACTATGGCAGCCCTGCATCACATAGCGCAGGGGAGGCGGACAGATTCCAAGAAGCCCTGTACATGGCAAACTCTGTATCAAATCATCTGTCCATGCATCCATTCATCATTCCCTCATCCCGGGATAAAAACGCCTGAATATTTACTCACATAACATTAGAAATATCCATTGAGTCTGTGCGTTATGCAGCCTGCAAAATCCACAGTGCCCCAGCCCGTAATTCCAGTGTAGTGAAGTAACATGTATTTGGGAACGTCCGGCCTCATCGCCCACGTCGCTATTGCGCATCCCAAACTATTCATATCAATCATTGCATCCTCGCCATGGCCCCTGTCTCAAGGACATTGAACAATAGAACGTTATATTTGCAGTCAGACCTGTGGGCATCTCCTCGCCGCTAGCTGATAACCGAAAGCGCCGCCCTTCGAATTCCTCATTTGCAACATCACGTCGAAAAGGCATCTGTGGCCGCTTGAAATCACAAATTAATCCATCTAGTGCGGCTGTGTGTGAAAATGGCAACTGCCTTCACTCACAAATGGGACGCCCCGCCCGTCGTTGCAACTCGGTACAGTGATGCATGAGGGCCCACCGTTACTCGAGTACTACGTTCCACTGACCCCTCACAAGTCTGTTCGCGACTGCAAAGATTGCATGTGAAACAATGGGACCATAGCCGAATGAACATATCAACCAATGTTACACGGCCATCGGGTACAAATACATGATTGCAATAGCAAGATGCCATTCGTCGAATTGCAGCGTTGTGTGCGGGACGTGCTCGCCCAAAGGGGAGTGCAGCTTGCACAGGTGGAATGAATCACCACAGGTGGAGGCCATACAGCCTGAAAACACATAAATTGCACACCCAGTCTCCTCCCACAACCACACCCACTCCGAAATGCTACCGGCAGGACTAGCTATGTTGGCCCTGGGGGACCTGATAGCACTGCAAGTACTCCAACTCCAAGAAGAAGACGAACACCAACTTCAACCGGCCGCACGGAGGAGACGCAGGAGGAGGAGGAGGGCAAGGCAGGGCCAGCAAGGGCCGACAGCACAGCCACTACCACCACGCAGGCAGCCCGCAATCCCACGCCTCCGAGCACATCCGTTCACCCTCACTGATGAGCAGATCCACACCCTCTACCGTTTGGACCGGGACACCATAGCCGCCATCGTGGACATGACACAGGCTGACCTTGTCAGCATGATAGATAGCCCAACCGCCATCCCACCCCTACTGAAGGTGGTGTCTGTACTCCACTTCCTGGCCACAGGCACCTACCAGCACACAGTCGGACAGTTGCATGGCATTTCTCAGCCACTGTTCTCACGGACACTATTGCAAGTGCTCGATGCCCTCCTGCAGCACGCAGACGACTACATCTCTCTACCACACTCGGAGCAGGAAATTACCAACACAAAAGTGGGATTCCATGCACTTGCCGGCATACCGGGTTGCCTTGGTGCCATCGACTGCACCCATGTGGAATTGGTCGTCCCACATGCCATGGAGGCCCAGTACCGCAACCGAAAACAATTTCATTCTCTGAATGTACAAATGGTGTGTGACTCCAACAGGATCATTACACATTGTTGTGCCCGATTCCCTGGATCAACCCATGATTCTATGGTCTTGAGGAACTCTACAATACCACGCTACATGGAGCGACACGCAGGGAACAGATCCTGGCTACTCGGTGAGTCTCATTTCATGCATGATGATGTGGGGTATGTGATTCGGCAATGACCTGGCAGGAAGGGGGGGGGTGTGTGTGCGTACGTAGCAATGGCATTCCACATTATACGTTTATCGTCCACATACAGGTGATGCTGGATATCCACTGAAGAGATGGCTCCTCACACCAGTCCGGAACCCACGGGACCAGCATGAGGAGGACTACAACCATGCCCACTCACGTACCCGTGTAGTCATAGAACAGGCATTCGGCCTACTGAAGACTCGTTTCCGCTGCCTCAGCAGGTCTGGCGGGGCACTCCTGTACCGCCATGAGAAGGTTGCAAAGATGGTGATGGCATGTGTCATGCTCCACAACATGTGCGTACGTAGAAATGTGCCCATGCCCCCTGACGCAGAACTGCAAGCACCTGAGGATGGTCATGATGAGGGTGGGGATGTGGCAGCACCTCAAGGAGTCTGCGAGGCACAGGAGGGCCGTGACATTCGTCAGCATCTCATTGATGCATGCTTCTAGCACTCACGCCTGGTGGCTGATACATGGACACGGTACTCGTGGCACTGTGTGTGTCTGGTACATGCACAATATGGACTGTACGCCTATGATGGCCTAGTACACAAAGATCATTGTCCACACATCTCATTGGTTGATCGTGCATTGTTTATGGCATATGTGATTTCATGTTAAACACCCTATCGACCCGCCACCCAAGTGAGCCCAACACACCCCCTCCACCCTCCTACCTCCCCCCCGAACACCAGTGTCCAAAGATGCTCATTGTCAGTGGGCAGTCGCTATTGCAAGCCCCCTCTGCGGGTATCAGGGGCACCCCTGCCTGTGGAGCGCATGTTCCTCCCAGATCTACGTTGGGGGCTGCCCTGGACGGAACTTGCAACGGATGATGTCTCTGCCTGCTCACGTCCATGCATGTCCCTAAGGGTTTGTGAGAGCTCAGTGAGCACATGGCGCACTGCGGCAAGTTCGGCACATACGTCTTTGGACGTCGCATGCAGTTCCCCCCTCAGGCTCTCGGTGCTTCTCTCCATTTGGACTCTCAGGCTCTCGGTGCTACTCTCCATTTGTGCCCTTAGTGTCTCTGTACTTCTCTCCATTTCTGCCCTAAGTGTCTCAGTTGATGTTTCTATGTCTGCCTTAGTGCCCCCACATTCATCGGCATGGTCCTTGAGGAGCGTGGCCAGTTGCTGTTGTTGCACGATTAACTGGTCGAGGGACTGTTGCCTCTGCTGGGCCATGGCCATTTGCGGTGGTGTCACAGAGTGGCTGTTCGCCTCATGTTGCCCTGCCACAGGGCTTGTGGGGGATGGCCAGTCGTCGTCTTGTAGGTGCCCCTGCGTGGTATCCTCATGTTGTACGGGATGGGACAGACAGGGGGATTGGGACAGGTCATGGATGGATCTGACTTCGACATCCCCGTCTTCTGTGTCGGAGCATGCTGCCATCAATGGGGTGTCACCTATGGTGCTGCTGCCACCAGAGGCAGTGCCTTCTGTGGCATCCATTGGGGGGACCTGTGGTGCTGCTGTTGTGGGCATGCTGGCTGCTGGGGTGCCTGTTGATGTTCCCTCCTCTGTGCTGCCACCTGATTTGTGCTGCTGCCGTGTCTTGATGCGTGCAGCTGAGGTGGAGGGTCTTTAGCCGTTGGTCTTGGCCCTCTTTGCAGGTGTGCTGGTAGGGGTGTCCTGAAGCTCGTCGTTTGGATCGGACCCTGTGGTGGAGTAAAGGAGGGCGAGGGTTATTAATGGGTCTGTGGGAATTGGAATGGCATTGTATCACATGCATTGGGGTGGTACCTGAGGGTGATTTGGGTCGGGGCCTTGGAGGTGCTTTCATTTGTGTGTGGAGTGAGGGTGCAGTTGTTTGGCAGCCTGCAGTTAGGGTGTGCCTGCTGCACGTGTAGTGGGTGTTTTTGGGGTTTTTAATTATTTATGTATTTATTGTGTGTTTTAAAGTGCGCTATCAGGCCAATGTGTGTGGACGTCCTCCTGGCCATGTGTTTCTGTTGCACTATGTGGACACATGGTACTTCACATGATTGGACATTGTGGATTTGGCATTGTTTTATTTGGGCCACCTACCTGATTCTTCGGATGTCTGCACTCCTTTCTCCATCCCTCCGACTCCCTCTATACTCTCCATTCCAATGGTGGAGGCACAGATTTCTTCCCAGGGGGTCAACTTGATGGGTGATTCCGATCCTCCCCCGGTGGCTGTGGCAATGTTGCGGTTGGCAGACAGTATGCTACGGACGCGTATCCGCAGGTCGTCCCATCGCTTTCTGCATTGCTGTGGGTTGCGGGGTGCGGTCCCCACCGCACTTACCCGCTGTGCCACCAGAGCCCATATGGCCTTTTTGTTCGCAAGTGCCGTCCTGGTCGTTTGCGTGGAGAAGACGGCGGCGGCATTCTCCTGGAGGGTCTCTGTTAGCACGGTGAGTTCCTCACGGGAGAAGTGGACCTGCCGCTTGCGGTCGCACGCTTTCTTCGCTACTTTTCCCATTTTTCTTGGTTTCGCTAGGGTGGATGACGGGTTGGGGTGTGTCTCAGGGTAGTGTTTTTAGTGGTTGTGTGGATTTTGTGGTTTTATAGGTGTACGGCGGGATGTTTCCCGTTCCGGGCCCATGTTTTTACTTCCGTTTCCGTATATTTACGGTCACCGTACTTTCCGGTTGGCGCTCACTGCGGTGTCCGCTGAGATGGGTGGCGGTATTGCACCTAGGGCGCCGTACGGCGGCGGTGTGGGCCGTTTTGGGGTCATTTCCGCCATCGCGGACTTTGCACTTCCGCCATGCCGTGGTGCTCGTGCCCGATGGGTCGGAATGGGCCGCACTTTGCTCCATCGTGCAATGGCGGAAACGCTATTTACGCTGTGGCGGTCCGGTCAGTCACTTTCCGCCAGGGTCGTAATGAGGGCCTCTGGCTCAAATTCCCCTCACTATCCAACCAAACCTCCGATTTCTCCTACCATTCTCTTTATGGCTCCTGCCTCAGCTCTGCTAAACGTTCCTACTATTCTAACCTTCTCCACTTCCAAGCCTCTCATCCTCGCCGTATCTTTCAAACCCTCTCTCGTCTTCCCTCCCCGCCCACCCCTGAACCTTCAGCCTCATCCCCCTCTCCCCTTCTAACTTTACAAACTTCTTCTCCTCCAAGATACTTTCTCTTCATCAAAAGATTAACTTCTCTTCCTAATCCCCTTCCCCCCCTCCCCATTCCCCTTCAGCTTGCATGTCTGACTTCTTGCCTGTCTCCCCTTCTGATTTGTCCCTCCTCCTGTCCAAAGCCCATCCTACGTCAGCCCCTATTGACCCTCTTCCCGCCCTTCTCATCCCGAAGATCATCCCTCTTCTTATTCCTTACTTAACCTCCTTCTTCAACATCTGCCTTTCCTCAGCTACCTCCCCATCCGCATTCAAGCATGCCACTATTATACCTATTCTGAAGAAACCTTCTGCTGATCCCCTTCTTACCCCTAACTTCTGTCCAATCTCTCTTCTCCCATTCCTCTCTAAACTACTTGAACGACTAGCCTACTACCAGCTCTCAGCCTTTGTCACTAACATTTCCTTCCTTCCCCCTCTCAATCTGGCTTCCGACCTAAACACTCCCCTGAAACGGCCCTAACTTATATTCTTAACTCCCTCCTCTCTGCTCGATACTCTAAACAATCCTCTGTCCTGATCCTCCTCAACCTTTCTGCTGCCTTCGACACCGTTGATCACTCCTTACTTCTCAACACTCTTTCTTCCTTTAGTTTCAAAGGCTCTGTTCTCAATTGGCTCTCCTCTTACCTCTCCTCGTGCTAATTTGCTGTCACCTGGGGAGGTTGTACCTCAACCACCCTCCCCTTGGTTTATGAAGTACCCAGAGGTTCAGTTCTCTGCCCTTTCCTATTCTCTCTCTAGTCCTCTCTCCTTGCCCCCATCATCTCGCCCTTCAGTATTTCTCAGAATTTCTATGCTGATGACACCCAACTCTTCCTTTCCTTCTCTTCCTTCTCTAGTAACCTCCACCTTAAACTCTCTTCCTGTCTTACAGCCATTAAAAACTGGATGTCATCCCGCTTTCTTTCCCTCAATACTGATAAGATTGAAGTCTTATTCTTTCCCTCCAACACTCTTCCCCCTCCCTCCCCTCCACCTTTTATTCACTTTCCCCCTCTAATCTTCCCATCTCTGCCAATGCTCGCAATCTAGGCATTCACTTTGATTCCTCCCTCTCCTTTTCCCACCATATTTCTCTTACCTCTCGTGCCTGTCGCTACCACCTTTTCAACATTCACAAAGTCTGCTCCACTCTCACCTTACATGCCACTAAACTTTTAATCTCCTCCCTTATCTTCTCTCGCCTCTTCTACTGCTCTTCTATATTCTTTGGACTAACTGCATCTCATCTCTCCCCCCTCAAATCCCTCTACCACTCAGCTGTCCGTACCCTCTGCCTTCTTGCCCCTCATTTCCTCCTCTCTTTCTTACCTTGGTTGGCTTCCCTTCCACTCCCAACTTAAATTTAATTTCCTCTGTCTTGTCTTTAAATCTCTCCATGATCTTGCTCCCCCTTATCTCTCCTCTCTCCTCTATTTCTACACCCCTTCCCATTCCCATCGTTCTGCTGATCTCTTCCTTCTCACTATCCCCCTTCCCCATGGGCCTCCTCCCGTTTCCACTCCTTTCAGCTCCCCTGCACTGGAACTCCCTATCTCTCTCTATCCGCTCCATACCTACCTTTCCCTCCTTCCATACTGCCCTGAAATCTCTCCTTCTCCATCCCCACCCTGACACCTTCTCCCATTTCTCTCTCCTTTCCCTCATATATTCCCCCATGCACCTCGCCCTACCCGCCCTTTTCCCTTACCCTCCTTGCATCTTCACCCTAATGTCCTTTCTGTTCCCTCCTCCTTTCCCATCCTCAGCCCCTCCCTCCCTCTTAACCTCACGGATTAAATGCTCTACATACTGTTTTATTGGTGTGATTCATGTTTGTAAATTGCTTCTACTGTTATCATTTTTTTATGTACCTTGTTGTTATAATGTACAACGCTTTGGATTAAAGCGATATATAAAGACAATAAATACAATACAATAACCAAATGGTGAGGCCAACCGACATGCACGTAAAATTATTTTACAGTGTATCCAATTTTCTACAGGAGATTGAAGATTAGTGGGTTCGATACTAGTTCTGTGCGCTTGTGACCATTTTATAACATAGCAAATTTTGAGAATTATAGTCCGGCTGCGAGGACCTCAAAACAAGAAACCCACCCACTAGGGTTCCAAATATGAAAAACATAAATAATAGCGTGTTGGGATAACAACTTGCGCTCATAATGCATGTGTTACAATTGGTATTAGTTCTTGGATTCTATTTCCACAATGTGCATTAGTTAAATGCATATATTTTATCCAAAGAACATGAAGACAAGTCATCTTGGTAGGACAATCTAGTTTTATTCTTGGTCAAAAGACAGCCGACAAGTGTTTCGACCACCTGGTCGTTCTCAAGGCTGTTAGATAAAATTATACTCAAGAACAAAGATACGTTTCAAATTACATAGAAGTCACAGTTTGACATATATTATAAAATGAATAAATAAATTAACCAAACCAAACATACCACATGAGAGGATTCAAGCAGAGAATTGCAACATCATGGTCAGGCATTAGAGAAAAATAAATTGAGAAGAGGTGTATGAACAAACAGTATCAAATGAATATGTTAACAAATCATTCACAAATTGTTGCTAAATGGAAAGTATTAATTTGAAAAACATGTATCCATAGAAGTCCAGAAAGGAAGACTTGAGTGAAAAAATCACTGACTTGTCAGAGTCCATAATTAAGTAGCGATATCTGTGCCTGTTTAATAATCCGTTCAAAGAAAATCTGTAAAAGATAAATACCCAGAAATGAAAACACCCATGGAGTGGAAACTCTACACCATGTGTGTACACTTAGTGTATCCCTTGGGTGAAAGAACATTTTTTGCTATTACAAAGTAAAGGGTCTGAGGAAATAAGGGCTCCAGGCAGCAGTGATGAAGAAACAGTAATTTATTTCATTACAGCGACAGCGGCCTAGGAGAGCCGAGTGCCAACATGGCTCTCTCCCTGCAGTCTGAACTGTAACCCATCAACATTCTTAGAATAACATTCTTAGAACTTAATGAGTTCATAGTGCAGCTCAATGCTTAACTAGGATCTGGTAATACATTTCTATGAACTTGTTTTAACTTACACTTACATCATAACACATCTCATCCCTTATGTGCATACAGCTGTTTACTCCACATAATAATCCTTAAACCAGCTGGGTTTGTTCTTGACTCTATTTGAATGTGTCTCTGCTGCAGACCTTGAATTGTTGTCATCCTTGGAACACTTATCTATGACACTAGAGTCTCTGATACTGTTATTAGCAAATTCACCATTGTCATGTTCACCATTGTCATGTTTATAATGTGCATTGTCCTTCATGCATTCTGGACATTTCACAATTCTGGACATTGACCAACACTCCCCCCCTTCTTCAATTACTACATTGTTTCTTACTGCAGATATTTTCTTGGGACCAATGTATTTGCTTTCTACACATTTGGGAGTGAATCTAGAGTTCTTTATGAGAATACAATCTCCCACTTTCCAGGTATTACTTTTGACACTCTTGTCCTCATCAAATCTTTCTTTGTACACATCATGTGCTTCTTTGATGAGAGTCATAATTCTCTCGCGATCAATGTTGGAACTCTTGGCTAAGTCCATCCACCCTGGACATAGTTTTGTTCCAGGTTGTCTCCCTTTCAATGACATGAACGGAGATACATTTGTAACTGAGTGTGGTGTTCCATATCATTTCTCTTACTACACCAAACCATCTTAGATTAGAAGCCATGGCCAATTGCAAACCACCCTTTATGAACCTATTGGCTCTCTCAACGAGGCCGTTGGCCCTTGGATGATATAAAGCAGTTCTAGTGTGTCTGATGCAAAATTTCTTCAAGAAAGTTAACATCCTTTCAGAAAAGAATTGTACTCCGTTATCAGTGATTAATTCTGTCGGGAAACCCTCCCTGTAAAACACTTCCTCGAAGAATAACACCATCTCTGCAGTGGTTGCCTCACGCAAAGCCTTCCATTCAATCCATTTGGAATGGTAGTCTACTAACACAACAATGTATTTATACCCATTGTCAAGGTTTTGTAATGGTCCTATCAAATCAACTGCACTTTTTGCCATGGTTCACTCGGTACTTTGACAGGATTTATTGGTACTTCTATAACCATCTTGGTCTTGTCACTCTTACCACACTCTCTACAACCCCTAACACACTTCTCTGCATCGCTGTCAATCCCGGGCCACCAGAAATATTGCCGCAAATATCTCTTTGTTCCTCCCATGCCCAGGTGACCTTGATGTGCTATATTTACTAAATGAGATCTGACTCCACTGGGGGGTATTATCCTATTTCCTTTTCTAAGTTTACATCCGTCCTCAGACATACTTAACTCGTCCTTCACACCAAAATATCTGTCAAACTCTTTTCCCACAATATTCTTGTGAGGCCATCCTTCTCTGGTCCAAATCATAACTTGATTCAATATTAAATCCTCCTCACCAGCTCTTATCCACATCTCTTTATCAATGGCATCATGCTCAATTTCTGCAATGCTCACATCTTGAAATTCAGGTGCTCCCTCCAATTCACCATCACACACAGGTGATCTGGATAAACAATCAGGTACCAGATTCTCCCTCCCGGGAATGTAACACACCTTGAAATTATAACCCAAGAGTTCTACCATCTACCTCGAAACTCTTGGAGACCCTTTGGCCCACACAGAACCGTTCATCAATTGAACCAAAGGCTTGTGATCTGATCTGACAATAAAAGGTCGACCCCATAGAAAGAACTTGAAGTGCGTGACTGCCCAAAATACTGCTAGTGCCTCTCTTTCAATGACCGAGTAATTTTTTTCTGCTCCTCTAAGTGGCCTGGATGCAAATGCAATTGTGTATTCAGTTTTACCTGAGTCAAACTGAGTCAAAACTGCTCCTAAGCCAAGGGTACTAGCATCAACTGAAAGCAACGTTTTCCTGCCAAACATGAATCCACTTAAGGATGGGGCCTTGACTATCCAATCTTTGATTTGCAAGAATGCTTCCTGACACTCTTTGGACCATGTGTACTTCACATTCTTTTTTAGTAACTCCCTCAATGGAGATGAGATGGATGCAAAGCCATTCACAAATTTATGGTAATATTCTGCTAGTCCCATGAAAGAACGTAGTTGGTCCTTGTCTTGGGGCTGAGGAGTATTACTAATACTTTCTATGAGTGACTTTTTGGGAGAAATACCTTCTTTCGAAACTTTGTGTCCCAGATACTCCACTTCCTCAACACTTATTTTACATTTGCTTCTTTGGACCGTTAACCCAGCCTCTTTCAGTCTGCATAGTACTGCCCTAAGTACTCTGTCATGCTCATGCTCATTACTTGCAAAAATCAGAATGTCATCTTGAAACACCTTAACATTTTCCAACCCTTTTAACACTTCCTCCATCACCTTTTGGAACACAGATGCGGCCGAGGCCAACCCAAATGGCATGCGATTGTATTTATAAGTGCCTTCAGGTGTGATAAAGGCAGTGAGATGTTGCGATTCTCGGGAAAGGGGAACTTGGTGATAGGCAGCAGAGAGATCAATGACAGAGAACAATTTGGGTTCGCCAAGAGTGGAGAGTGTCTCGGAAATGTTGGGTAGGGGATGTCTCTCCACCAGAATATTGTGATTAAGACTGCGCAAATCTACACAGAGTCTTAATTTACCATTATTTTTGGCCACTAAGACAATGGGGGACAACCACTCTGTGGCCTCAACAGGTTCAATGACACCCTTATCTACTAAGTTATCGAGTTCACTGCATAGTTGCGCTCTCATGTTTAACGGCACATGTCTCACTTTATGAACAATAGGCTGAGATTCTTTCTTTAGTCTAATATGATGTTCGAAGTTCTTGAGTCTGCCCAGACCTTCGGTGAAGACCTCTGGGAACTCTCTTGACCACATATCATCAATCTCGGCAATGGTGACAGGCTCAGTGGCACTAGCTTGCACCCTGACTCTCAACTTCCTTTGTTCCTCCCAACCTAAAAGGGAGGCTCCCTTTCTTGCAACCAAAATGTCAGCTATGCATTCTCCACCTCTGTATTGCACACTTGCAGTAAACTGTCCCAGCATCTCAATAGGGGATTCCGCATAGCCGCAGGGCCGAATTCTTGGTGGATCCAGCATTGATTCATCCTTTTTTAGAACATCTTTAAATGTCTCTTTAGAAATGATGGTCCATGGGGAACATGTGTCAACTTTCATGAGTATTTCTTGACCATCAATTACAAAAACATCTGTTGGACCTTTGCTGTCTCCTCCTCCAATGGTCGAAATCTCGAAGACATGTCTGGGGTTGTCTTGCGAGGAGTATACCTCCTGTATGTTGTAAGCTGAGTGAGCACCTTCTTCTTGGTTGTCTTTGGTTTCTAAGAGATTTATTGATGACCTCTTGCATACATTAGCGAAATGTCCTCTGGTCCTACACTTGAAACATTCAGCATTCCTTGCTGGGCACGAAGGGTAATTCGGACCATGATTGACACTGCCACATCTGGTACACTTCGCACCCCATGTTCCTTTCCTGCTTGTATTGACATTAAGTCTCTTCCTGTGATCAACTGCGCACACAGCTTGGGTACTCTGTTTGTCAGACTTCAGTTCTTTGACATATTGTGAGGTTTGTTCTATGCTTCTGGCTAGGTCCACTGCTTCATCCAACTTCATGTCTTTTGCCAACAATTTCTCCTGTATCCTAATATTATTTGTGCACCTCACTAACTGATCTCTAATTAACGAGTCAGATAGATGTTCGAATTCACAGGAGTGGCTTAATGTTCTTAATGAGGCTATGTACGATTCCATGGATTCTGAGGACTCCTGCGTACGCTGAAAGAACTTGTGCCTCTCGAATGTAACATTTATTTAGGCTCAAAATGATCCTTGAATTGTTTAATCGCAAGGGCATATTCATCTGTGTCCTCCGCTTCACCAGCTTGTGCACTGCTTTACCCATTAAACACTGCACGGCCTTCCACACCAAGATTGTGAAGTAATAAAGCCTTTTTGCGAGTTGAGTGTTGGTCAATGTCCAGAATTGTGAAATGTCCAGAATGCATGAAGGACAATGCACATGATAAACATGACAATGGTGAACATGACAATGGTGAATTTGCTAATAACAGTATCAGAGACTCTAGTGTCATAGATAAGTGTTCCAAGGATGACAACAATTCAAGGTCTGCAGCAGAGACACATTCAAATAGAGTCAAGACAGTAATGGGGAAGGCAAGATTACACCCCCAGGGGACGCGCCTGCTGACCTGTTGTTCCGCTCCTCCTGACCTTCCTGCAGCGTCCGCTGTCGCACGGGAGTGTGGAATAATGCAGGCCGCGCTGTGAGGAGACTTCAAAGGAGTAGGGAGACACTGCTGAGAGCCATCCTTGTCGCCAATGAGGAAATAAGGGCTCCAGGCAGCAGTGATGAAGAAACAGTAATTTATTTCATTACAGCGACAGCGGCCTATGAGAGCAGAGTGCCAACATGGCTCTCTCCCTGCAGTCTGAACTGTAACCCATCAACATTCTTAGAATAACATTCTTAGAACTTAATGAGCTCATAGTGCAGCTCAATACTTTACTAGGATCTGGTAATACATTTTTATGAACTTGTTTTAACTTACACTTACATCATAACAGGGTCCTTACCCTGTTTCTGAGCCCTAAACTTCCTTAGTCTGAAAAAATGTAATTGAAAACCAGGTATAAATTGGAAATGCAAACTCAAATCTCTATACCAACGTCCGTCAAAAAATGCAAAAAGAAATGGACTGAAACAGACCTGACGGACAGGCATGTGTCATCCACTGGCATGTGTCCAAAGGTTCCAGTTCTATCTGTAGCAAGCAAATGGTTCAAGTTCCAATGTGTCACTATATCTGTGAATTATATGTTAGAATTGTTTCAATTAACCATCCACAAAGTTAGAGTCTCATTGTTACAGTGAACTAGTTCAAAGTTAGCCATCCATCCCTCTAGGAGATTGGATGATGTTTGTAAGCAAATCTCATTCTTAGAGTTCCAAGTCTAGTTCGCACCGAATGATATCAATAAAGAATTAGCCCCAAAAAGAAACAGAAAACCAAAACATGCGTTGCATTAATCCAGAAAAGTGTTGTTACAGTGCACACACAATTCCAGGAAACGCGAAAGGGTAAAAATGTCCTCTATCAAAGTAGTAACAAGACGATAATCCATTGTGCCACATTGCGAGCAGCATTTGTAATTGACCCGCGAAAATGCCACGTTCACTAGTTCAAACTACACATGTTTCAGAAAGCATGTGCATCAGCTGACAAACTATGCAGTAACCTGATATTGCCAATCCGTAGATGCGTTCCGAATATCAGGGATAAATCCCCAAAGAAATTCAATAACGTGCGTGTTAATTAACAAGAAAGGCCCTGACAGTGCGGCTTCCTTGAAATAAGCAATCCCGTCATTGCGTGCGGCAGTACAGCGTGATGACGTTACATGTTTTAAGGGTGTGACGTCATAGGAAAACAGGACCTCGTCATAATCGGTAAGAATAGTGCAATGATGAACAAGTGAGTGAATATTCCACCCAAAACATCTTGTTACAAATTAACAACGCTGAATGCTAAATAGCACATTTCTCCAACTATAAAGCCATGAGGACTCACTTGAAGAAAAAAAATATTTTTCATAAAAACACATACATTTCATGATCCGTTTTCAAGCCGTGTTCGGTAGATCGGAGAAAACAGATAAGTTTGGATTCCATTCGACGTAATTTGTAGATTCCCACCCCTTTTACCCTTTTTAGCTTTCATGAGTCCAATGAAGCGTAGGTCATCTTTATTGGCCAGCTGTTATGGATCAGAATACACTAGTGTAATACCAACAAAAGGATACAGGTCTGTGATGGACCAGAATACACTAGTGAACACACCAAATAAAGGATACAGATCTGTAACCAAAAAAGGATACACTTGAGACGTTCCAAGGTTTTCTTGATTTGAAGGGGAACGACATTGTCAATTGAAACCTTCCAACTAATGTCACCCTCTGACTAGTAAAATCGACAGTCAGTGAGAGCTATTAGTGGAAAGGGCGTGTATGGAACCATATCACCAGGCTGTTGATACAAAAGTGATCACATTAGGACCTAAACTAAGACCTTAATAACAAATATTGCCTATCTAGTGTACACTAACCTTTTGATCAGTACAGTCACGAGTAGATTCCAAAGTCAGCAAATAATCCAAAGGAACAACGACAAGAAAGGAAGTTAGTATAGGGATCTAACCCGGGCGGAACGAGGGCCACAGTAGAGTCAGGTTGGTGCATACAGGGTAACATCCATTAGTCCAGTGCACAGCTCTTCATGGTTAACCCAGGAGGTGGAACGATGTGGATATAGTCCAGATATAGGAAAGTAAGTGCCCTTTTTGTGAGGAATACTCAATTTGGGATTTGCAAGAGTATACTGTTCTACAGTTAACGATGAGAAGCCCAGTTTAACCAGGAAGTAGGTATCTGCTACAAGTAGATGGGAAATGACAGATGCCACGTTAGATAGTGAGTCACAACACTTGGACTAGGCTAAACTGGAGCAGAATAGCTATTACAGGAAATCTGAGTGTCTCCACAAGAGTGGCAGGGAAGCTTGAATGGAATTCAGGTGGCACCTGTGAAACAGCTGACGGCTCCAACAGTAGCTAGTACTGGAAATCGGACGCCGCTTGTAGAAAACTGCTGGCTCCGAGTGCACTGGAGAGGGAAGTCGGACACCGCCTAGGAAACAGGTGACGGCTCCAACAGAGGCTCGTGTAGAGAGTCGGACGCCGTTTGAAGATAAGCGAACTGAACTGGAGCAGGAAGTCAAACGCTGCATAGAATCAGCTGGTGGCTCCTGTTACGTAGGAACGCAGAGACAGGAGGTTGCCAGCTGAGACACTAGCGGCTCTGATTAAAGCTGTAGCTGCTAGTGCACCGCGAGGGAAGGCGGAATCCAGAGCTGCTCAAAGACTGGAGCGGGAATAGCTCAATAACGCTAAACGCTGGAAAAGACTGAAGCCGCTGGAACGCAACTTCAACTCTGGAACGAACAATGATCAGAAGCGCTGATTGACCGGAAATGCCGTGTTATATACACATCACATGATTAAAGCATAACACGTACACAAGAACCCAGCAGGTACACATCACATGATAGAAGTCATGTGTATACCAAACATAAACAAGGCAGATACGCATGTAAATAAAAGAACCTGTAGCATGCGTATTTGGACGTGCTTCTTTCTCTCAATAGTGACGCTTCCCAGGTAGCCTTCCAAGCAGTCTCCAGCACGTGTAAAATGGCCTGGCAGTTCTGAAGGCTGTGTGGGTTGTTAGCGCTGAGCGTTTGTGAGTGAAAGCAGACGTGCCAGTTGTAGAAGGGCTGACAGGCATGACACCAGCTGATGTTCTTGTTGCCAATGCACGGCCAATGGAAGTTTGGCATCTTGGTTTCTTAAACTTGGAAGGTGTTCCCTGATTTGTATCCTCAACTGCCTAATAGTGCTCCCAATGTACACATATGATAGCATATACCACAAAACAAGTTTTACAATTAATTAAATCATTAATCTTGATAGAATTGTCCACATTATCAACAAAAATGTTGCAATTGTTATGTGCGTTTTTTTCACAGATTGCAATTACAACACTTAAAAAAGCCCTTCCTAGTTAGTAACCAATTCTTATCTGAGCCTTCTGATGGAACACTCAGGAAAGAGGGACTCAATTTGTGTTTGATTGTTGAGGCTCTGGTGTACATGAATTTCGGTTGCTCAGACAAGAAGGGTGCAAAGTCTCTGTTCAATCTCAATATATGACAATGCTTGGCTGCTAATTTGTATAAAATGGAATAATCTCTAGAAAAAACGGGTAATTATAGAAATGTGTTGAGACTGTACATTACCCACTTTCTTGTAGTTAGAAGTTCAGATTGTTTCACCTTAACAAATTTGTCCGCAGCTTTCTTGATAATGTCAGAATCATAGCCTCTATTTAGGAAGCGTTCAGTAAGAATAGTACATTCTTTTTGATAGTCAGAATCCAAACTACAGATCCTTAAAGCCCTGCAGAATTCCCCTCCTGGGATATTGTTGATCGTGCTGCGTTGATGACTACTTTTAGCATACAAAACTGAATTCACTTCTGTTGGTTTTCGATAAGTATTGGTTTGTATGGTACCATCCTTAATAAAGATATGCAAATCCAAAAAGTCAATCTGCGGAGGGCTGGCATGACTAGTTAATGTGATACCAAATGTATTGTTATTGGTGTATCTTACAAAATTGTCAAAAGAATCTGAGGTTCCCTTCCAAATTATTATAATGTCATCGATAAATCTCCTCTGCACAATCAAATTATTGGAGAAAAGGTCTTGGTTGAGAACATGAGTCTCTTCATACTGTGACATAAATAAATTTGCCAGGGCTGGGGCAAACTTGGCCCCCATGCCCACCCCCTTCGCTTGCAAAAAATATTGATCATTAAATAAACAGACATTATTGCTTGGGGTAAATATTAGAAAGCTCTTGAGCATCTCCACATGTTTCCAATAAGATGCTGATAGATTGTGAAAGGTGTAGTCCAAAGTTTTAACTGCCAGGTCATGGTCAATGTTAGTATAAAGTGCGGTCACATATAAGGTTGCAAGCAGATAATCTGACTTCCATTCTACAGATTTCAGGAACTGTAATACATGAGTGGAATCTCTAATGTATGATTTCATCTTTACAACAAAAGCTTTGAGGGCCTCGATTAAGTATTGCGAAAGGCCCTTTGTGGCCCAGCCAATGCCATTCATGATTGGTCTCACTTCTGGCATATTATGGTACGATTTATACATTTTAGGCAGGAAATATAATGTGGACATAATGGGATCAGTCCTAATTAAAAATCTCTTTTCGTCCTCAGTCAAATATCCCTTTTGTTGTAAAGATCACACAATCCACACCCTCTAAAAAATGTCAATCAAAGAAAGACACAATGGGCCTCATTACGAGTCCGGCGGTAACCGCAGCGCGGTTTTACCGCCGGACTCGTATTACCATTCCGCCTCCGTGATTCCCGGAATTACCGGGGCATTACAACCCCGGTTTTCCGGGAATCACGGAGGCGGAATGGTGTTAATCCCCATTCCCATCGAGTCCTATGGGACTCGATGGGAATGGGGATCATGGAAACAACGGCAGCATCTCGTAATGCTGCCGGTGTTTCCTCGGCCGCCTGCAGGCGGGCGGTGTTAAACCCGCCAGGTCAGACCTGGCGGGAACATCACCTCCCACCTGCAGGAGTCGGGATCAGGCGGTCCGGAAACAACGGTGGCGGCGGGTTTACCGCCACCGTTATTTCCGGACCGCCTGAGTTATAATGAGGCCCAATGTTCCTTGTTTCCCCAATACATTCTGAAAATCTGAAAATATCACAAGTTGAAATAACTGAATCATCTTCGGAATTGATCGACAAATTTGTTCACAGTCTGGACTTCACTCGTCCTAGTGTGCAGGACTTGTCCACCGCCATTGAATCACAAACCACTGTACTGCAGGATGATTGGCTATTGAGGGAGCCTAAAAAACCTTGTATTTGCATGCTGCCTGCTGGAGATTATCAAAATGATGAAATATGATCATAAAATATGTAGGAGGATTCGTGGGCAGCCATTGGTGAAGTTTACTCATATAGTAATGAAAGGCACAAACCTGAAGATGAAGGGTAGCTGTGTCCACCAACATAACAAATGTTTAAGGCCCACACAACCTATCCTGGGAAAAGTGCCTGCTAGAAATGTACTTTGTGTATCTGCTTTGTTGTTTAGCGCATCAACGTTCAGTAAAACTTCAAGTTTCTTAAATTTGTGGACTCAAGTTCCTTGCTAAAACCGCATACTACAAATATCAGAGACATTTCTTGTTCCCTGATATTAGCCAGGTCTGTATAATCGAATAGTTATCAATGGACAATGCTCTTAAAGGCAAAAGGCTCAGGCTTGCTGGTGATGTACAGTGCAACAGTTATGTTCTTTTCTGCTAGATACTGCACTTACCACTTCCAAGACATGGAAACCCATAAAATAGTGAGTTCAGTTATTGTGCAAGTGTCTGTATGTACATCTTCTGTTGCCATGCAGAGATATGATTTCATTAAATCCATTGAAATTCTGCAATAAAGGGGAATTCAAATAGAATTGATAGCCCCCGACAGGCATGCTAGAATAGCAAAGGACATGCAGCAGTAGTTCCCACTCAAAAAGCATGAATTTGTTATATGGCATATCACAAAATCAATATCTAAAAAAAATAACAGCTGCTGGTACAGGTGTTTTTTTTTAAATTGTTCACATTCTATTAGCAACCATCTTTGGTGGGGCCAAAATCTTGTGAGGGATCTGTAGATGGTCTTCTTGAAAGGTGACGCTCAATGCTGCACCATTGTTCAAACGTGTACTCTTGGAAAAAAAACATTTCAAGAATGTGTACATGGACTTTTGAGTAAGGAGCAGGAGTGTAAGAAAACGTGGTTGGTGGGAGGCTGCCTTCCTCACACAGCACTCAAAATGATTGTGTGAAACAAAATGCTTTCAAAAGGCATGAAGAGACTCACAGAATTCTGCCACACTTGAGATTTTGAGGTTTATCACAATATGTGCCTAAAGTACAGGCCTAAAAGTTTGCATTTTAGCATAGACGGTATGGAGGCCAGAACGAGACTTGCTGTACTTGCACACAATGAGAACATTTCTAGGGAACAAGCCAAAACTGCAGGAACTTTTGGGATGCTTCGTTAAAACGTGTCATTTACAAAAAAGAAGCAAACAGTGGGCGTAAAACCAATATTCCAGCATATGGATTTAGAATTTGTTAAAGTTCTGACATTGACTGTGCTTGCCATGCATACACCCATAATGGCACTAGATTATTTCCCTAGGGCCCAATCTATGCCACAGAACATTGCAAAAGTGGTTTGTCCTCCAAAACCTTAACTTGTTGAAAGGTTGCCTTTAAGATTCAAATGATGTGTTGCAGTCTATATCATTTTATCCAAAGCAAGTTTCAATCGTTTGTATAATGTTTGGACATTTTATTGATCAATCCAAACATTTTATTGTATAACACCTGAAATGAAAATGTTGAAACATTTATTTTTATTTAATTATTGTTTGTGATGTAATATTTGTAGATATGCAATAATACATCTGTTTTGCTTGACCTTTTCTTCATTTTTCCCCTCAATATCATTGATTGATATTACAACAATGAGAATTTGATTATTTTAAGTAGGTACATTTATTTCAAAATCATGGAAAAGTCTTTTATGATTAAAATTCTATATACATATGCATTTTAATTTTTAAAAAATGTATGAAAGTTCATGGTAAAATGTTCATTACGAGAAATAGAACATTGATAGAAAGGAATGCATTGGGAAAATTGAATCGTTACAGTAAAACACATGCCACATGTAATTTTTCATTTGTTACAATTTATCTTGCACACAGGACATGGGGTAATAGGAAAGGAACAATTTGTTGTGTGGTCGATAGTAATCGTCCATTATTACAGGAGTGAAGTTGAGTGGGCATGACTGTCAATGGAGTAGAACCACTTTTTTCAGGAGTCTCCCCACTTTTTTCAGAGGGCACCTTGATATGGTATGGTAATTACTGGTGAAAGAACATTCCATTGGTATGTTAATGAGTCCACCTACCTTTTTTTGGGGTCTTGAACACTGGATTAGGTTCTGAGCATGTAAAACGCAGAGCAAATAGGTTGACAATGTATGGATTTTAGCATGTCATCAGGATGAGTCATAATTGAAACATATGTTCTTAATGCAAGTATGCATCACCTTTTTAGAACAAGAAAGGAGTGAAGCCAGTTCCACAAGGAGTTACATTGGCTTGCAACGGTCACTCAATCTAATGACCTACCTTTCTTGATTTATACCTCTATCTCATCTACCCTATTTTCCATACACATCACCGTCTGGTGTTCTTACTTTGCACCCCATCCTTGATGCCCCTTCATCATCCACTTCCTTACAATTAACTTTCATACCTCTGTTACCCTTTTGTACAATTGCTTTACTTGTTACTCACTTCCCTTGCCCTTGCCCTACATGGCACGCAACCCCTTTCCTTTGACCACATTGCTCATTGACTAAATGCTTGTAAATCACCTCCTTACATTTTCCTGGTTCACCTCCTTACATTTTCCTGGTAGATCACATTTATTCGCCATTCATCCTCTGCAAGAAACAACATGAAGTTGGGTTGGGTACTTAATGGAAATTGTAGCTATGGGGTCTGTGCATGGACAACACAGCGAAAGACCTGAGCCGACGTGGCATGTATTGTGCTGACATGTTGTATTTTCTTGTAAAGTTTTCTGCAAATTTCAATTCATGGAAGCAGAAAGAACTGTGAGGGGTGTCATTCTGGGATATGGTGATGGAGAGGGAGTAAGAGTGCCCTATAGTATGTATTTCTGTTTTCAAGGAAGAGCAGGCGCTTTCCATCAAAACACTTGTAAGAAAGGGCTATGGAAAGGGGTGAAAAGGATGGCATCTAAGATGCCCACATTCATTTGGCCTTTTACAGAAAATGCTTAAAAGGGACATTATTGACTATTAGATGCATAAAATATGACCAGTAATGGTATTATTCTACTAATAGGTAATACCTGACTGTTCCATTCTTTTATGTGTGTTATCCAACTGTGCCCAAAACTGAGTACCACAAAATACCACTCTTGTAATATTCATGGTTATTATTCAGGGTGCTGTGAAACTCTTTTTTATGTACTCACAAGTACTCAGTAATCTCACCAGAACAGAGGAGAAGCAGTCATACAGAATCAAAATAAGGAACAACTTGTATAAGATGTGCAGTTTAATTTCCTTGTCAAGTTGGATATGTGGTAAACGGCTGTGGATTGCAGTAGAACAAAGGTTTACGGCCCTGGAGATTTACAGATGGCTAGTTAGTTTATTTCCTCTTAACCTCTGCTGGGGAGGGGGATTGTGGCCCATTGTTCCATTGGGGGGGGCTCGATCGCCTGAAAGATCTTTGACCTTGGTCCCAGCAAGATCTACAATGGAAGTTGAAGAGCCCCCACCCCCTCTCCTTTTCCCCCTTTGTTTCTCTGCAAATCTGCACTTCTATCTAACCTGCAAATCCATCTAGAGCCTGAGTTTAAATCTAAACGCAAAATCCTGGTAGTGCGAATGAAAGGGCGGCGTATCCACTGAGCCTTGGCAAGAGTTGTGCTATTGATATCGCCCCCGATCTGACAGGGGCCCGGTCACCTTTGCCCTTGACATTAAGCTTGCCTCTAGTGGAACCAGGGAGTTCCTCTGCGAGAAACTAACCTGCTCTTTTAATTTTATGGGGGTGGCCTACCCTCCACCAAATGAGGTTCACCAATTCCCGGGGTCCATCCCCGTTGCGGTGGGTGAGAAAACAATCGCTTCAGAAGCCCACTATGGGACGGGGCATCCAGTAACGTTTTCAGCTCTCCTGGGAAAACCCCCAAGCTTGAATCAAGGAGAACCAGCCACTGATGAAATCCAGCCTCCCACTGCAGGGATCCCAGACAACTTGCCCACGGCCATTGTACCTGGCATTGGAACTGAGTGGGTTTGCCATCCAGCTGCCCTCCCCTTGGTCCCTGTTCTCCTGCCGGCATTGGGTCCCATTCTCGACCTTCCTTTGCCAGTTACTGCATCCCCTGCCTTGGACCTAATGGACATGGAGACTGATGGAGCAATCGAGGACAAGCTCTCGCCTAGTTCCATTTATAGTTCCTGGAGTGAGAACATGCTGGCAATGCTCTCGGGGACTAGTTCCTTACTTTGCCTAACCTCACTCATGGCCCTTAAGCCCTCTATAAATGGAAGTCAGTCATCCTCTGCATTTGTACCACACAAGGAGGCTCATACTGCCAGAAGCTGCTCCTGTGTACAGGTTCTCTCCGAACTGGCAGTCACAGAAAAACTGCTTTTGGTTCTGATTGATGCCCATGGGAGGAGTGGGAGGGGATGGGAGGAAAGGGCCTTTTGTGGGAGCTCTCCAGCACTCCTCCTGTAGCTAAGGGGTCTCATCCCTTGTGTCAACTCTTGAATACTGCATTCTGGGAAATAAATGCTTATGCATCGATGAGCCAGCCACAGGCTGAGCAGCTGCTACATCCCAACGGAGACAGAGAACTCCCTACCCAGTGCACTAAGCCTACCATGCCAGTGGTAGGCTCCACAAGTTCCTGAGCTTCCAGCGTGCTGAAAAGGTGTATTTTATTTTGATGGAGGATTTTTTATTTCAACGGGAAATGCATCTGAGACTGATCATTCAGCTGTCTGAGAGATTTGTTTACCTCTATGAAGGTCTGGCGCGAGACTTGAACCACAGGACTAAAACCAGGCGGCATTCAGATTTGTGCATTTCCTTATTTACTTTCAGTTAATTCTCTTCCTGCTTTCAATATTATGTCCCGGTCCCTTTAATTAAAGATGCATACATGCCAACATTCCGACGCATCTAGCAGGGAGATTTTGTATAAGAAATCGGGAGATGTTATTTTTCCCATAGGAATACATTGGCACTGGAATTATATTAGGTGGGTGAACGTGAAAAATAGCAATATTTTTCACTGAAAAGTCAGGAGTGTTCCGCCTAAATTGGGACTGTTGGCATGTATGAAGATGCGAGCTCCAGTGACCTTGTTTGTAGCTTTGTGTAAGAAAACCCTGCGAGTAGTGTGCTTCACATAGGGCCTCATTATGAGTTTTCCGGTCCATTAACAGCAGTACCGGTAGGCTTGACGGTACCGTTCTTACCAGACCGGCAAACTACAAGTTCTGGTCGCGGGTGCCTTCCCGCCCACATGGACGGCGTACCCGCACCCGCGAGCAGAGAATGTCAGATGCACGTGCACCATTCTGAATGGTGCCGGTGCATCCGACCTCCCAATTCCCATTGAGCCATTTTCTTCCGGTGCCCGTGAATGGGCAATTACCGGATCCAGCAGGGCTGTAATAACCAGGTAATTGCCCATTCGTGGGTGCCGGAAATAATCGCAAGTTTGGCAGCAGCCTGCCGGTTTTACCGGCAAGGCTACCGCCAAACTTGTAATGAGGCCCTAGTTTACGAATAGCGTCACTGTCTTGTGATCAGAAGATAGTAGCAGGATATTTAGGTTTCTTATCGGTCATTGCAGGCCAGCGCTCGCCTGCAATGTACTGTTTATCATGTATGTATATGCCATCCACAGTAGTTAGGTGCTATACATATATCACATAACATAACTATTTCTGGGGCAGTGCTACACTATGGGTTAATTTATAAAGCAAACGTAAAGCTTGAACGCGGTTTACAACTTTCTGAATCAATGTTTGTGATTGTGCATGCTGGCACCCGCTCACCTAAATATTGAATCATATGTTGATCATGTACATTTGAGGATGCCAAAGATGTGCAAAATATATTTAATCAGGACTAAACAGAAGCTCTGAATAGGTGTGAATTAAAATACACAATGGGAGTGGCCCTACAAAATCTCCATGAAATGCTAGAAACTCTGATGACCCACAAAATGTGGCAACATAATTTGTTGAAACATTTAGCCACAACATGCCTCTCTAAAAGCAAAATACAGAAGCCATTTAACCCTCCAATGCACAGCATGTTAACCTGGCAGACACCGCACAAGTTGTGTACATGTGCCGAATCATGATGGCAATGTTAATGTTTGTTAATGTCAATGTTAAAGGATATTCATACCGTGCACTATCACCACCAAAGTGGTCCCCTGGCGCTCTGGCGGATCTGAAA
Source organism: Ambystoma mexicanum (assembly GCF_040938575.1). Classification (NCBI taxonomy): domain Eukaryota; kingdom Metazoa; phylum Chordata; class Amphibia; order Caudata; family Ambystomatidae; genus Ambystoma; species Ambystoma mexicanum. The sequence continues at coordinate 1,069,182,647 of NC_090934.1, forward strand.
GGAAAGAGGGTGGGATGGGTAAGTAGGATTGAGCAGGAAAAGTGCAAGAGAGCTGTGATGTGCTGTTGGCAGCTTCAGTTCGGTTAACACCGTTCGCTGAGCTTAGGTGTGATTTTCAGTTGGTAGACGTCATGTGCTGTTGTGCGAGGCTATGTGTGGTTTATTTTGTTGTTGCAGTGGTTTGGGTCATAGTGCTTTAGAGGTATGGCTTTGTTTGGTAAGAGTTTGAGAAGTGTATGCAGAGGGGTAAGTTTATTTTAGTAGGGTTGGTCAGTGGCATCACTGTCTAGATGTGACACATAATTCTATGTGTATGAGACACATGATTATCTTTACACTTCTAGCTCACCAGGCCTAAGCCCTGCGCATTTGGTGCCTCACTGGTTGCTGCTCGTTTTACCTACTTAAGCAGCCATCCAGCCTCTTTTCCTTTGCAGATGGGGAGCAGGTACAAGTGGATCTAGGTCACCTGGCCTAACCCAACCCACCTTCTTAGCCCTGCCTCTTCCTTTATGCTCTTAACTCTTAGATCAAGGGCATCTCTCACCCGGGCATCGGAAGAGAAGGGCAATTACTGTTTGGACTTGTTCGGACCAGGAGGACCCATGGCCTGAACCCCTGCTCAGAAAGCAGAATAAAGCAGGCACCAACATGTGTTTTCTCCCTCTGTCCCCACAGGCCATCCCCACCATCATCAGGCAACGCCAACGTCAACTTCTCCGGTGCTGGGGTGAGGACAGGTACTCTGTGGCACAGTAAGTTGTGCATTTTTAAATATTTTATTCTCGCGCCGTTGTATGTGTGTGCCCACTCCCCCCTCCCTTTGTCCTGGTTGCTTCCTCGTTTGTTGACCCTCCTCCCTCCCTCCATTCCACCACACTCCAATTGGTTGACAAAACCTTTAAATCAGCCACCCAAGTCACCTCCTGCCATGGCAGCCCCCTGAGCCAAGGACCAGAGGCTAAGGACAGCTCCAGTGTTGTCTGCTGGTGTCCGCGTGATAGCACGCAGCCTGCAGCCGTCGACCTGCTGTGCCTGATCAGGTAAGGGGAATCTGTGGGTGTTGTATTATGCTGTGCGGAAAAACATAGAATTGTTTCCCCTTTTGGGAAATTCGAATCTGTGTGTGTTGCATTGTGCTGTGCTCAAAAACGTAGCCTTTTTCTCCCTTTTGGGAAAGTCGAATCTGTGTGTGTGTGTTGTATTGTGCTGTGCTCAAATATTTAGCCAATAATTGGCCATGTGCGCTACCTCACATCGTAGGTCCCTGCATCCTGTTTTGTTCCCCTTCCTGCATTTCTCTTCCTTCCTCTTGTATCTCAGCCATTCCTTCTTCAATCTATTGTATACTATTCTGACACTGGCTTGTGCTCCACTGTTTTTCTGGAATTACTTTGCATTGCCTGCATTCTTTTTCTAGGTTCCTGTTGTCTTCTGTGCCTTCTTGACTGTATTGTTGATTGTATTGACTTGGTGTTTTCTCTCTACGGTTTTTTATGTTGTGTTGCTATCCACGGTTTGTGGCATCACATTGCAAATGCCTGCATTCTTCACTTCTAGGCTCCCTGCTGACCTCTGTGTTTTGCTTTTGGTCCTGTATTACATCTGCTTTCTTTACTTCCAGGTTCCCTGTTATGATTTGTGCTTTGCCTGGTTCTGTACTACATCTGCATTCTCTACTTCTAGGTTCCCAGTTGTGCTCTTTTCTCTGTGATGGTTCCGTACTGCATCTGATTTGTAGGTCTGTTGTTCTTGTTCTCTGTAGCGTCCCCTCCCTTTCATTTCCCCCCAGTGCCTCCCTCCTGTCTGCCCCCCTTGCATGAACTCCCCTACCTCCACCCCTGCCTGGGGTCTCCTCTCACTACCCCCTCTTTCCTCCCCACACCTCCTACGGTGCTCTCTGTCTCACTTATCGTTTCTAACTGCTTTTCAATCGACTATCCTCTCTCTCACTAAGTCTGGCAGGAAGAAGTCCAAAAGGGACATCCTGGTCTCCAACCCAGGCCTCCATATCAATGATACCTATACCAGTGCTTCCTCTAGAGCTGCTCTGTCCGTATGTGCGAGGAGGCGCAGGAGCTCCCCCTCGGACATACAGACATGCAGTGCCCCAGCCAGCATTTCCAATGAGCTATGCAATGCTGGCGAAGCAAAACGCCCCAGCACTTGCATGGCTCAGTGAGCATGTGCGGCTGGGGAACTAAACTGAACTGTCAAAGGGAAACAGTGTTTCCCTTTGACAGTTCAGCCAGCCCAGGAGCACTCCACTAGCTGGATAAAGCAGCTGAGGGAGTGCTCACTGTTTCACTGGGCTGGCTCCTTAGCTCCTCCATAATGGGTGAGGGGCCACTATGCAGTTAGTAATGTTGACCATTGTTGCTGAATATATCACAATTTACTTACATTTTAACACAAAGCACCCCTTTGGGTACTATTGAAACAGTGGGCTTCATAACTACTCTGGCGGTAGCTGTGCCGGTAAAACCGGCACGGCTGCCACTGGAGTTGCATCCGGGTCTGGCACCCGCGAATGGGCAATTACTAGGTCATGCCGAGTTAGGCGGACATGATAATTGCCCTTTCGAAGGTGCCGGTAGATCCCCATTCCCATTTGAGCCCCATATGGCTCAAATGGGAAGGGGGAGCTCGGATGCACCGGCACCGTTAATAACGGTGCCGGTGCATCCGACGAGCGGAGGTCAGACCTGGCGGGGGCTGTCAAGCACCCACGAGCACAACTCTTACTATGGCGGAACGGTAGCAACGGTGCCGGTAGCTTACCAGCACCGTTGTTACTGGTCCGCCATAGTAGTAATGAGGCCCAGTCTGTGACTAAAGGAATGAATATCCATTTACAACTGTGGGCCACTTTTTCATTGTTGCCTGAGACAGTTTCATGCTTCAGCCCGCCCATGTGGGCCACCCCTACCCATTTCTTCCAATCTAAAAAAAAAATCAAAAAAATCTTTTTTCATGCTGAGCTCTCAGGGCCCCCCTGGGATGCACCCGCGGACCCCTAGGGGGTCGCGACCCACAGTTTGAATACCACTGCTCTAGACAGACCCTTACCAACATACTCTTTGTCATTCCCTCACCAGGCCTATGGACCACCCATATGGTCTCTGTTCTCTCTCCTTTTTCCTCTTCTCCCATTAATGGTGGCAACCTGGCCCCCTTCCACTCCTCTAAAACCATCATTAATGTCTACTTAAACGGCACTGTCTTGGTTCAGGGCCCTCAGGCCAATCTCCTCCTCTTTGATAGATGCTTCCCGCGCCTTATCAACCTGCTTTCCTCTCCTGGTATCCCTTCTTATTTCTCTCTGGCTCCTCTGCCGCCTCCTTCCGCTGCCACCTCTTCAGCACCCCCTGATGCTTCTCTGGCCACTCTCTTGCCTCCCTCCTCTGCCACCTCCTCTGGCACTCTCTTTTCCCTCTCTGACTACCCTACCTTCTCTTCATTCCTCCTCTGCCCATCCTCTGGCACCTCCAACACTTCTACAGCATGTACCTCTGGCCTGTACCCCCTCACCGGAAGTCCTTCAAATATGACAACCTGCTCCACATCACTACTCTCAACTCTTGTTCAGCTGTCAAACACTCCTCTGACATTTGCCATCTCCTGGAAGGACTTGATTTGGATGTACTCGATCTCACCGAGACTTGGTTCCCGATGGCTACAAGATCCTCTCCAAACCCAGAACCAACCATTCCGGCGGGGGTGTAGCCTTGATTTTCCCAGAGTGGATCCCTGCTTCTATCATTCAAATGCAGCACTTCTGCGTGTGCCGCTCGCACTCTGTGATCCTTGTGGTGTCAGCTCTTCCCACTAACGTGGGTTGGAGCTGATGCCGTAGGGTGCTTTTTTTTAGTATTTTTTTACGTGTCCCCCGCTTTACGAAATGGTAAGCGGGGGACACCCCCGCAAGCCCCGACCCCCATTACTGCACCCAGGAAGAGCGGGGGACACCCCCGCAACCCCGATCTGCTTTGATGCAGTAAATGTCACCCTCATTTTGTGTGCTTCAAAGTCGTAGTGACTGGGGGGGCGCACAAATGAGGGCGACATTTTTGTATGATACCACTGTTGCCACTATCTACATACTGCCTGGCCAGGTTGCCCTCTTCCTCTCTGAGTGGACTGACCTCTCCTCCTCACTGGCTGCCTCTACCGACCAACTTCTCCTCCACGGAGGCTTGAACATCCACCTGGATGCTACCAGCCCTTCTTCAGGACTCTTTTGTAACCTCTCCAATTCTCTCTCTATTCTTCCCTCTGCTCCAACTCACTCTGCAGGACACACCCTGGATGTTCTTATCTCCTCAGACCTCCCCTTCTCTAACCCTCTCACCACTCCTCTCTCTTGCAGTGATCCCTTTCTCCTTTTTTCCCACCTCTCTCTCTCCCCCGCAGGTCAAGCCGACTCCAGCACTGCCACCTACCTTCTCGGTCATCCAACCCATGAAGCGTGTGTCAGTTCAGGCTTTTGCTGCTATTTTCTCTCCACCTCCTGCACCTTTAGCTGACTAACCTACATCTCTTTATCTCTAGCACTCTGGATGTCCTTGCCCCTGTCATGCGGATCCGCTTGAAAGCCCAAATCCAAGTGCAACTCTTGGTATGATTCTGACCTCGCTGCCCTTAAATGCAAGTGTAGAGTGCACATCGTGTGAATATTCAACTCCGGGATGACACCTCCCCTGTGTATTTTTCAACAGGCTGTTTATTTCCACCAATATTAGAGGAACTGCTCTCCCTCGGTTGGTGAAGGCTGATAATTGCGCCACTTCAAAAACTAATTTATAAAAAGCAAGTAGTGATCTCCCATTAAAAAGGTAATTACCAGTAAATAGCTATGGCAAATACATTTAGGCACCAGATAAACGATGGGAATGCTGAGACGAGGACAAAGTTGTTTCCCCCTTTGTATTTTTTAGTAACCATCCACACAACACTCAGAAGTGCACCAAGGTGTTGACCAATAAGCAGCCCTACACACGCAGAAGAGATGTTATGTGGGTAACTAGCTTTTGGTTCAGTAGGTCAATAGATATAAGACCTTTCAGTGGCCAGTTTTAAAAAAATCATTATTAGTCATATTTGTTTGTAGTATTTGTCGTGATATGATCTCCACAACTAGAACAATTGTTTCATCATATCATTTTGAGCCAGTGTGTCCAGGATTACGGCTTGGAGGGTTTCAACCATCTAAAGAACTGATGCCAGATAAAGTTCCCCCTGCCTGGCTAGAAACACATGATGTGTTGATACCCACAGTGAATTGCCATTCGATATCTATAATGAATCGCTATTCACATTGTTACTAACACCACCAGTAATTTTCCTTGCACTAGTTCTTTTTGCATAAGCACTCCAGCTTTGTTCACATGTTTTACTTGTGACATGTTTTTTCAATAAAATGTTTTTAACATGCTCTGACAATTTTTTCTGTCGAGTTATGTTCCTCAGTTTTTTTACCTAAGTATTTGGTTTACCTACCTATGTGCATAAGGGCGGGGTAGCCTGTGCTCATTTTTTTTGTGTCACCTTTGCTCCCTTAAGACACAGCCCTACTAGTAACAAAAAAGAAGCAATCTGACCTTCCAGAAACACGTAGCCAGGAAGGCCCAAATAGTTTAGCTCAGAATCTGTACCCTTCAAAAAATCAAACCATTTATCATGCCGAAGAACTTCCAGATGGTAGTGCAGGCCCTTGTGGTCTCGAACAACAATGGGGTACATGCTCTCCTGACAGGGCTCCGAGCTGCTCACTTGGCTCCCCTAAAAGCAGTCCATCACGTTGCAGCACGTCTTATTACGGGAACACAGAAATTTGACCAGATTACCCCATCCTACGCAAACTACATTGACTTCTGCTCCAAGCCAGGATACTGTTCAAGACTCTGTATCGAGGGGGTCGCCTCGTAGAACTCACCAGAAAATTAGAAAAGTAGTCAAAAACGAGCATTAGCCCGTGTAAAAAGTAACTAAATTTTATTCAGGGCCCCAGACGCTGCTGGGACAGCAAATTCAGACAGATCACGGAACAGAACTGCATGAAAAGGTGCTGTCAAAGAAACGCCCCTACACTAAGAACTTTTATAGAAAACAAAATATTTAGCATTTGCGAACATGCGACATGAAAAAATCGCTGCACACAAGTTTGATTGGAACTTTCACTTTGAACCCATATAGAAAAGCATACATTGCAAGCAATTATTTGGTTTGCAGACCATCCCACACTGCCATCAAATATGCCCTGTGATGTCGCAATCCACCCCCAATTCCCACAGCACAAACTTAAGTAATTGAAACATTTGAGATGACCAGCAGAACTTTCATAATCTACCCTGGTCACCTCATTCTGATTCTCATGAGAATGACTACCCACCATGTCACCATCAGAGCCTTGAACCACAGTCATACTGCTGCATATATGTTGCATATTGGGGACACTCTAACCATTTTCCCCAAGGTGAACATTCTATTGGGCGATTGGAAACTGCCGTGGTTCTTGCCGACTCCATTAGAAAATCGCATTTCATAAATGATTATGAATTGTAAAATTATCATGTATTCATTACTTGCTGGCGGATCCTGTGAGCTAAAAAAATAACAACCACTGTGTTCTTTCCACAGCGCTGGCCTGGCATCACAAAATCTGAACTAATTCACAAGCTGCAGCAGCCTTTGCTGCAAACAAAATGCTCTCACACATTTAAAGTAGTAGCAAGCTTTTAGGGCCTATTATTGCGTTTCATTCTACCACTACGCATGATTATACTTACCTGTGTCCCAGCATGTATGGATTAGTTGTATTAAGCTGTTGATTTCACATATATCAGAAAGAGCCCCCTCCCCTTTTACAGTGCTACTCTCGCAGCTGATAAGTGCATTCCATCATTCTGTGCTGAACTTGCATTGTTATGACATCATTCTCCCTTTATTAATTTATTAATAATTAAATCTGTTTGGGCCTCCTGTTCTGTTTTCGCAACTACATCTTTATGGATACATATTTTCTTCAACCGTGTCATGTCTCCCCCAGTCTCTTCCCAGCCATTCAAATCTTCCTGAATCCACACACACCCATCCCATCCTTCAGACATTATATCCAGAACTCCCTGTAATTCTCGATATCAGCAGGCTGTGTAAAATCCCATCCATCAGGATCCTCCCCCTAACATTGCCCCATTATTTTCTTCCTGCTCTTCATTTCAAAATTACTTTAATCAACACTCAGGGGTAACATCAAATGTCCTTTTTGTTTGTTAAAATACACTTTGTAAGTGTTCTTAAAAATGCACAAGGTGATGAGAATCAGTATTAACGCAGGTACAGTCACTCGAAACAATCTGGAAAGCCAGTTGGGCACCCATGCAAATACTCTGTCTAGCCAGTCTTTTGCTTGCACTCCATTAACCTCGCTTGTCATCTTTCCCTGGAGTGTGCGTATCTCTTGTATAGCTGCACTTAGAGTTCCATTGAAGGCATCACCGTCAGGTATTGCTGTGCAGCAACTTGACCCGAATCTTGTGCAGACCCCTCCTTCGATGGCTGTTAGGAGGCCCAGAACAAACCTGTTCTGAAGGGCCATCAAGCGCAAAGCCCTCATCTTTTCCTTGATTGCATTTAACCTTTTTGCAGTTGAATTAGCCAGTTGCAATAGTTCGTAACGGGTTAGATAAACCCATTTAGAGTTGCTGCCACGTGCATTCCTGGAAACAACAGAGAAGCTCCAGGCCAAAAAAAACACCTACAATGATTGCATCATTCAAGCCAAGTTCAGTACCAAAGAACTCTTCAAAATACTTAGAGAGTTGGAAACCCCTGCTGCACCACCGGACACATGCACTAAATATATCACTGGTGCACCAATATTCAGAAAGCACTATTTGATAAAATAACAATGCTTCAAAGCAAAATAGAATCTAAAAAACATAGTCTCTCACATCTCAACTGACCTCATCAGCTCCATACCCAAACACCCACAAACTATTCAACTTCTCTCCTCTCTCTATTAAAGAGGTCAAGGACATAATCACAAAACTAAGACCCTCAAGATGTCAGGGAGACATATGCGCTGCTACCATCAACAAAGAGGCAGCCAAAGAACTGGCTCCATTCATCACCTCCCTAAGGAACGCTTCATTTGAAACAAGCATAGTCCCTAACAACCTAAAAGATGCCTGGGTCCTTCCCTTACTAAAAAGGCAGACTCTGGACCCAAGCATCCCCACTAATTACAGACCAATCTCTACAATACCATTTCTACTGAAAATTCTGGACAGAGCAGCCTACCTGCAGATTCAAGAACATCTTGAAATAAATAACCTCCTTGGTCTCAGGCAATCAGGCTTCAGACCCAGACACGGTACGGAAATGGCTCTGATTGACCTCAAGACACAAATTGAAGATCTAAAAGACAAAGGCAAACTTGCCCTCCTTCTATTACTATACTTGTCAGCTGCATTTGACTTAGTAAATCACAAAGTCTTATGTTATCATCTAACTTCAGTGGCACACTTCTCTGAGAAAGCCAATGCATGGATCCAGTCATTCCTTGACAACAGATCGAGGAGGGTCTTTGCACTGTTGTCTCTTGCGGAGCCAGCTCCAGTCACCTGCGCAGTCCCCCAAGGATCCTGCGTGTCTCCAACCTTATGTAATGTGTTCACAAATCCTCTGTTCGATGACCTTGACTATATGGGTGTCACCTACACTAATTATGCTGATGACACCCAGATACTCATCCCTATCAACGGAGACTACACGACTGACGCCAAAGCACTTAATGACATCTACCGTATCATACAAGCGTGGATGGCTAAGCATGGACTCTGTCTAAACGACAATAAGACAGAGCTACTCCTCTTAAGATCCCAAACACATCTCAACGGACTAGATGGATAGTTTAACTCCTTCAACATCGATGGTAACAACATTAAGGTCTCTAAGGATGTGAAAACACTTGCCATCTACATTGACTCTGCACTAACTCTAACAAGACAAATCAATGTGACAGCTTCCTCTACGGCTTACACCTGTAAATTAATTACTGCATGTAGACCATTCCTAACCATATCTAATTGCATATCCATAGCTAGAGCATTAGTCCTATGAAAACTAGACCATTGCAAGGTGCTCTATCTGGGAACTAACCAACGGAACATAAAGAAAATGCAAGTAATACAAAACAACGCCGTTAGATCAGCATTGAACATCCCTAGATCTCAACATATCTCCGAAACTAGACGCAACCTAAAGTGGCTATCTGTCAATCAAAGGATTGTATTCAAAACTCCCACGTAAGTGCCTCATGAATCTAGCGCCTAGATACTTGACCAACAATTTCTCACGCAAAATCTCAGCTCGTCCTACCAGATCTACACAGTCACATTGCCTTGAGATCCCTAGGTTCAAACTACAGAAGGCACGAGATAGCAGCTTTCCTGTACTAGCAGCTGGCTCTTTGCGCAAAAGACCTAGTATTTGCTCTCTCCACTTCCTTATTTGCTTGTGCTGCCTTATTTTTTTATTTTTTATTGGCACATAGTTGAAACCAAACCTTTACCATCAAATAATTTACATAATTCCTCCCTGGACATAGAAAAAGAAAACTAATGATCATAAAAAAGAAAAAAAAGAAGTAATTAAACAATTATTACTCAAATTTTAAAAAAATGAAAGAAGAAAAAACAGATTAAAAAAAACATGGCGGAGCATAGTCCAACGTATCTCGCTTGACATATACTCTCCATTGCAACCCCCCAGTTCTATCAAGAGGTCCACTACAGATCATACTTCGAGGCCCTCTATGAGTTCAAAGACGATCTTTAGAAAGGCTAATAAGGCCAGTGTCAGTGACAATTTTGCCCCCGTTGTCAACATGGACCAGTAAGCCTCAGCATCCAATGTTCTGTATTCCGATAGGATTTCCCAGTACTCGGGTACGCTGGTCCCTTAAGGCGTGACAAAATATCACTAAATGGATGAGGGATTCTTTATCACCACCACACAGTCTCCATTTACAGTTTATCTCCACTGTAAAGTCCCTGACCTCTGTGACTGCTCTTGTAGGAAACAAGTTAAGTCTGAAGCACATAAATGGTTGTCAAAAATATGCGCTGGTGAAATTGATCAGATAAATTGGTAGTTGACCTCTTGCCTTATTTCCGGAATGGGCCTACCATAGACTTTACATTTGCTCTTTGTCTCCAATGAGGTGATCCAATCTAGGTCTATCAATTTTTTCTTTACTAGTGTTGGATTTTCCAAAAGTACCTTTACAGTGGCATTTACACTCTACAAATGTAAAATGTATATCCTGCTCCATTCATCTAGGATCGGCTCCACCTGACCCGTATAAGGCTTTTTCAATGCAGCAAAGCCACCATCGCCTTCAGCACTCAAACATTTACTGAAGGAAGCCAGGGACTTCCACACCACTGTCATGTTAAGTGAGTTCAGGCCCAGTTCTACTCTTATAGCCTGAATGGTCGTAGCATTTGGCAGCCTAGGAACCTGCCTCCAAAAGAGCCCTTCGATTTTATGCCATATGGTATGAGGTAGTGCCAATAGAGCTTCTGAGCCATAGGTCAAAACTGTCATTACCTTTTTTCGATAAAAGTCGATAACTGGAATCAGTGTAAGTTTACAATATCTTCTCATGATCACTTTTGCCTGTGTATTGAGGTTCTTTACCTTACACAGCAGCATGTTTACATGAAACACATCCATCTCGCTGTTGCTTAGTTCCACCCCTAGATATTTTAGAGATTCCACCTCCAGGATTTTATCCCCTTTCACGTACCAAGTATAGCGTTTAGATTTCCTTCGCAACCTTCCACCTAGGGTCAAGATCCTCTTCTTGTCCACATTGATTTTTAAGCAGTTTTCTTGAATGTATAGTTCCAAGTCATTAGCTTGGAGTTGTAGACTAATCTTGGCCTGATCCATCAGAACAAGATTGTCTGTATATGGAAGTCAATTTAGAAAATCACCTGCAAGAGATGGTGGAAAGCATCTAGTCTTCAGGAAGGCTGTATCGATGTCAGAAATGAAATTTCATTCAATAGGAGCACACCTAATATAATATAACTACATAGAACAATTTCAAAACACTTATATATATTACGGGTGCTGGGGAGGAATACGGGCCCTGATAAGGAGCTTGTGCAAAACATGAACTAAGAAAAAGTATCTAATTCTAGAGACACTCCCGTCCCCTGCACACCATTTAAGCTGAAATAAATCAGTCAATACACTGTTTAGATTTTCACATATGTATAATAGAATTTAAATAATGAAACAAAAATAAATGCATCAATAATTTCTGGTTAACAATTGATATAGGCATAAAATAATGGGCTTCACGTATGGCCATCGTGACAAGGGAAAAGGAGGGAACAATGTTCTTGTGATGAGACGAACTTTTAAGCTCTACACGTTTTGGGGAAACACCCCTTCTTCTGGAGCAAAACAATCTGCAATCACATATATACACAAAAGTATCAGTCAACTCGTAATTTACCATGACTTCAATATACTTGAACGAACGAATGAATGCAGGTGATTTCACTAAACAACATTCCAAATGGTCACTTTATTCTGCAAGTAATTCGTTATTATTTCTTTATGCAAAGTGTATCCTAATATACATATGGTGTGACTCCAAAAAGTAAAACTAAAAGAAAAATAATAGGAAAATCAATTGCTATAATGTACCTGTCGCCTGGGAGGTGTTCAACATAGTATGGAGAGTCTATTTTAGCCAAGCATGTGAGCTTCACACAATATACCAGTTCAAGGTATACACGGATCCCCACCAGGGAGAGTTCCATGTAGTTACGAAGTAGCTACAGCTCAATCAGTTCAAAGGGTGCAGTATGGAGAATATAAGGGATAGTTAATTTGAGTAAGGTCTTCTGAATCTACTTTCACAGAACTGAGATTAGGTAGTAAAAAATGCTTACCCAATTCCCTTATGGGTACTGATGATTAAGGTGCAAGCTCACAACCGCATTTGGAGGAAGAATAATGACTGAGGTACACACGATGTAAATAGGACTAGTGTGCCTAAAGTCAATGTCACAGTGACAGGAGGGTCTCTTCACCAGATCTAACGTGCCAAGTATGAAATCCAACATGCACATGCCTCAGCGTTCTAAAAGGACCATTACACAAATGAATACAATCAGAGCCGGTATATGCCAAAGATCACTGAGATATTATACTAAAAGTAAAGAATTATTGACCTCCTAGGCTTATTATGCAAACTAGATCTCATCCAGCATGTACGAGTATCCCAACGTCTGTATTTCACTTTCAAGTAGACAAAAATGTATGCACCCCGTTTGTGTGTAAAGTGTAAATCCACTTAAACACTCATATGGGCATGCTGCTAAACTTGAAAAAACATATACCAACATGTCACGTTAATGCTAGCTAGACAAAAATAAACCAACGTATATAATGCATTAAGAATGCACACAAACATTGATATGCACTATCTCCTTTCCTACTCACGTTCTTCAAAACAACATCCTACTCCGACTCTCACCGGAGTTGCTACTTCCAAATACATACGCAGAGTGTCCTTTGTAATGTCTGAGCTCTGAAAGCATTATTCCTCGTTCGTCGGGAGGGCAGGAGCCCATCCCTCACTGTCTCCGAGAGCTGAAGCAACACGGCCGCATCATCAGCCGCAGCTCGACCCCTGACGGCATCTTGATCGCCACTGCCTGGTAAGCAGAATTCTGCGCCCACTGCCAGGAACGAACCTATTGTCTCCAGCCACGTCGAAGTACTAATCACAGCTTTATTTCCATATATCCTGTGCAAAACCACGTGGAGGCTTGTAAAATGGCCGCCGCAACCGCTGTGTTGATCAGTTGCCTAGCACCTTTTCTGTAATCTGATTGCAGAATAGCCTGCATTTCATTGGACCAGCTCTGCCGTAAGGCGTAAGTCGGCCCTTTCGTCGAAGGCACTCGTTAAAGGCACAAGCCTGTCTGTGCCCTCTGCATTATCCCTCGTTCGTCGGGAGGGCAGAAGCCCATCCCTCACTGTCTCCAAGAGCTGAAGCAACACGGGCGCATCATCAGCTGCAGCTCGACCCCTCACGGCATCTTGATCGCCGCTGCCTGGTAAGCAGACTTCTGCGCCTGCTGCCAGGAACAAACCTATTGTCTCGAGCCACGTCGAAGGACTAATCACAGCTTTATTCCCATATATCCTGTGCAAAACCACGTGGAGGCTTGTAAAATGGCCGCCGCAACCGTTGTGTTGATCAGTTGCCTAGCAACCTTTCTGTAATCTGATTGGAGAATAGCCTGCTTTTCATTCGACCGCGGCCGCAGGACGTACATGCCTATGCCCCATTTGCTACAACTCACTTCTGTATGCAGCGCAGCAATAACGTCCTTCTTGGGTAAGCCCAATTTGTATACATGCAACATGTGCATTTGTATCGTTGTCACTCTGCATTAGTGGCCGACACCCAAACTCTAGACCGTAGGCTCTGCACTAACCCTGACCCTCTACTGTAGCTGTGTGACGCTTTTGTATGCCTGGCCTCCCACTGCTAATTGAACAAATGCGTACTCTAAATGCATTGCTTAAGTGTAAAAATCACACAAGGGAGAAGCCTTTCTAAGATGGCCACCCAGCCCATTGACCTCAACTAAGCAGCCCTGCCATATGCTGCTCCGCTCACCAATTGGCCCCAGCTCTCCTCATTACAGCCAATCCATGACCAGAGGCATGAATAAACATATAAACGTATGGCCCTGTGCTGCCTACACCTAGCATGTATAGCCCTGTGTTGCCTACACCTAGCCATTGTGTTGCCTCATTGCCTATACCTAGCCACTGTGTTGCCTACACCTAGCATGTATAGCCCTGTGTTGCCTACACCTAGCCATTGTATTGCCTATACTTAGCCGTTGTGTTGCCTACACCTAGCCATTGTGTTGCCTATACCTAGCCACTGTGTTGCCTACACCTAGCATATATAGCCCTGTGTTGCCTATACCTAGCCATTGTGTTGCCTACACCTAGCATGTATAGCCCTATATTGCATATTCCTAGCCATTGTGTTGCCTACACCTAGCCATTGTGTTGCCTATACTTAGCCATTGTGTTGTCTACACCTAGCCACTGTGTTGTCCACTGTCAACATTTGCAGCCCACTGTGCCTATACCTAGCATTTGCAGCCACTATTCCCAACTCAAACCTAACTGCTATCCACCTGCACCCTGCGAATACCAGAGAATATAGCCAAAACCCAGCCCGCCACTCATTATGTGCCTGCCCCTCCTACCTCATAACACCACTTGGCCACTTCCTCCACTCATCACCTTAACCATCACCAGCGTATGCAGCCCCCCTCCCAACACTCACCTTGCATGACGCCCATGCTTTCCATGGCACACCCTGCCATGCTTTCCATGGCACACCCTGCCAATACTCCAACTCGCCACCCACCCCCACATAATCCCTACTTGAACTCACCTGCGCTGTGACTAGAACACTTCACCACTAGGCCAACACCCAACCTACCTTGCTCAGTGACCCTCATGAATGCAAGACTGGGCTCAAGATTCCCACGCCACAGCCGTGCTTCCAGTGGCTCTCTTACCCCCGTTAGAGCTCCGCATCTACACAATCTCCCCGCAGCAGCATCATCTCACACCCACCAACACAGAACAATCCACCCAAAGAACCTCACATCAAAGCTGCCTTGATTAATGCCAGGTCACTGCCTGCACACGCCCTAGACATCGCTGATCTGATTACAACCCATGACCTTGATTTCGTAGCCATAACCGAGACCTGGCTACATATTGCTTCAGGACTCCTACTCGCGCTTGCCATTCCTGCCGGTTACACTATTATCAGATATGACCGCAATACCAACCAAACCAAAGGAGGCGGTTTCTCAATCATCCATAAAATCTCCTTAGGCATTAGAAGCATTAACTGCCAACCAATCCCATCTGCAGAACTCCTCACGGTCAAACATCCCATCTCCCCTAATCAAACTGCCACACCCCACTTCATATATCGACCACCCAGACACATATCCTCCTTCTCTGATGACATCATGTCCATCAGAGCCGATAAAGCCAAAGCCAAATCACAAATCATCCTACTTGGTGACTTCAATCTTGGATACCAAGACCCTAATGACCCCTCAGCGCTAGATCTGGCTAACTCATTAACTGACCAAGACTTCACCCATCTCATCACAGAACCAACCCACCCCAAAGGGCGAACCCTCGACTGGCTAGTGGAATCCAACTGTTGCATCGACCTCAAGGACAACACCCATTGACCATGGTCAGACCACCACACAATCCTCTTCGAAATCAACACCACTAACCCCAGCCCCAAACAAAAACCTGCCCCAGCCACCCAGACCAGAAACAAAAGAGACATCACCAAGGATAAACTACTCCCCCTCATCCTGCTGCTTTTAAACAAAATTGCCACCACATGCACGGATCCCATAATACTAGTTGACGCTTATAACCAATCCATGCTTAAATCCCTGAACACTATTGCCCCCTTCAAATTGAGGAAACCCAAACCCAGAGCCCACCTTAACTCATGGTTCACCCTAACCTAAGAGAACTCCGCAAAACCAAACGCTCTGCTGAATCCCAGTGGAAAAGCCACCCTTATGACACCAACAAAGACCACCTAACCATTGCCTCTCTCAACTACAAAGAAGCCACGTTCCAGGCAAAGAAAGACACATATACGGCCGCATCATGGAAGCCAAATCCAACACTAAAGAGCTCTTCAAGATCCTCAAGGAACTTGAATCTCCCGTAACCCCCCCAGATACGTGCATCAAAGACAGCTCCTGGTGTACAAACATTCAAGATGCCCTACTGGGCAAAATCACCACGCTCCAAGCCAAAATTAATGCCAGACAATCATGCCTCCAAACCAACATCCAACCCCCTCCCACTCGCATCATCCCCCCGGCTCTACTCTTAAGCCTTTCAGCATCACAGCTCTCAGCACATCCAAAGTGGAAAACATCATCAACAAGCTTAAACCAACCAACTGCCAAGGTGACTAATGTCCCGCCTCAACCATCAAGGATGCAGCTCATGAACTAGCCCCCTTCATCACCACCTTCATCAACACATCCTTTAAAACAGGCATTGTCCCTAAGAATCTAAAAGATGATTGGGTCATACCTCTACTTAAAAAACCCACTCTCGACCCAAACACACCCACCAACTACAGGCCCATCACCACAGTCCCCTTCTTGCTTAAAATCCTTGGTCCAGGAATACCTTGAATCCAATAAACTTCTCGGCCTCAGGTAATCAGGTTTCAGAACCAGGCATGGGACAGAAATGACCCTTATTGATCTGAAAACTCAAATTGAGGACCTCAAAGACAAAGGGAAACTTGCACTGTTGCTACTATTAGACCTATCCGCAGCCTTCGACCTTGTTAACCACCGCATCCTTTGTCAGCACCTCTCCTCAACCGCCAACTTCTCAGATGCTGCCACCTCCTGGATCAGAGAATTCCTTGACAATAGGTCCATGCGAGTCTTCTCCATGTCAGCGGCCGCTGAATCTTCACCTGTCCCCTGCGGCGTGCCTCAGTGCTCCTGCGTTTCCCCTACACTATACAATGTGTTCACCAAACCCCTCTTTGATATCCTTGACTATCTGGGTGTCACCTACACAAATTATGCCGAGGACACCCAGATACTCATCCCCTATCACTGGAGACTACTTGGCTGACACTAAATCACTCAACGACGTCTACCTGGTCATACAAGCCTGGATGGCTCAACATGAGCTATGTCTTAACGGCGATAAGACGGAGCTCCTTATCCTCGGCTCACACCACCACCTCAGCAATCTGGATCCTGCTTTCAAGTCCTTTACCATTGATGACAACATCATCAAGGTCTCTAAAGACACCAAAACCCTTGGGATCTACCTTGACTCCACCCTGTCCCTTTCCAGACAAACCAATTCAGTCGCATCTGCCTCTGCCTACACATGCAAACTGATCACCGTTTGTCGCCCTTTCCTCTCCAAGGCCAATTGCATCATCCTAGCCAGAACCCTTATCATGTCCAAGATCGACTATTGCAACGCGCTCTACCTAGGTACTAGCCAAAGGAACCTAAACAAGCTGCAGGTCACTCAGAACAATGCCATCAGAGCAGCCCTCAACATCCCTAGAAACAACCACATCTCAGCCACCAGACGCAACATGGGCTGGCTCTCAGTAACCAAAGAATCTCCCTCAAAACCCTGACACTTACCCACAAGTGTCTCTCCAACCAGGCTCCGACATATCTCTCCAATCGATTTGCACCTCGCACCTCCACTGGACAGCAGAGATCTGCACAAGCCAATTGTCTGTCCCTCCCTAAATTCAAGCGACAGAAAGCCGGCGGCTGTAGCTTCCCTGTTCTAGCAACCAAACTTTGGAACACTCTGCCTCCGACACTCAGGTCCGAACCCTCCCCTTATGCCTTCAAATGCAATACTAAATTGTGTCTCCAGAGCAGTGACAACTAGCAACGCTTCCTGTATGTCTTCTCTGCTAACTTAGCCACCCTGCATCTGACATGTA